>NC_133532.1:106140557-106740557 GCF_048544455.1 Silene latifolia | reverse complement strand
CACGATATCAACACAGAATTAAATTTTCCCAATAAAGATGGCATTCCAAATCAAAGTAGCGTCTGGGAAACCCACAAATGCTACAAGACAGTAAGAGAGAGGCGTTTAACAGACACAATAATTAAGAGAGACATGTAAGATCTCAAACCTTGGCTTCAAACCAATATCAATATCAATATCACAATTCCCAACCCTAATACGATGGGAAGAAAATACTCAGCAAGTATCAGGTTCAAGCTTTCAAAGCGCAATATTAAGCAATTACTTGCAGGTATCCAACTAAATGTCACTGTTAGTTGTGTGGTTCTTTTCTGCTAAGTGCCGCCATGATGCTCTCAGAGTATCATTCTGAATATATACATACATACATACTAGCAAAATTAGTTTTATTCGCCAAGAAGGTTATAAATTAATCATGGAATATTTAAGTGAGTTAAATGAATATAAAATTGTACACTTAAAATATGTAACTCAGTTCTATCCTTGACTAGCAAAGCAAAGAACTACCACAGCCAAAAGTCCCAGGCAGAGGAATCAGGAATGACATAACAGGCCTCGAGCAAATTTTCCAACACAAAAAGTTCTAAACTCATACTTTCCGTGAGGATTAACGAGAAACATGATAAAAACAATTCATTCATATTTAAGTTTACCTGTTGGATTGCGTCAAACAAGGGCATAAAAACATCGGTATCATAATTGCTCATCTTATCTTGAAGAATAGACGTCAATCTTTCAAAACCCATTCCTGTGTCGACATGTTTGGCAGGGAGGGTTTTAAGAGAGCCATCAGACTCCCTGTTGAACTGCATAAGTTAAGGGCATTAGCAAACCATATAAGAGCAACATGTCACGGTGTCACCTATCATTAAACACAAGAACTCCTACTTTTTTAGTACTCCCCCATACCTTTTTATTTCTTTCCATTTGATATGAGCACAATTCTTAAGGGAAATTGCTTTAAAAATAAAGTAGTACAACTGGGATCCTAATTAGGGAGAAATAAGTTCATTCAGAAAAAAATAACCCCACTAGTATCACTAATTCACTACTACCACTCCAGCCACCACTAGAATTACACCACCATCAAAAATCACTAACCAACAAAACTAACATTATATTATACTAGAAATCAGTCGACATTGCACTATGATGTTATTTTTTGCAAAAAGCCATTGTAAGAGCGAAGAAACCTTAGGACACTGTGAACAATAAATCAGCAATGGAATCAACAAAATATAACTAACAAAATAATACCTGGATAAAGACAAGATTCCAAATCTCAATACAGGTGGGGTCATCATTGTTGACCAGTGATGCAGCATCACGATTACCAATCCTATCGAAATGTATCTCGGTACATGGACCACAAGGGCCAGTATCTCCCATCTCCCAAAAGTTGTCCTATTTCAAGTCAACAACAGCCCACAAACAACACATCTATAAATTATCTACATTAAGCATGTAAGATTAAGCAGAAATACAAGGCTCCGAACAAACTTCAAATGCGATGAACAATTTAACAATCGAAGTGTGGATGCATAAAGGGGTCTCAACTCTCAAGTATCCTTTCTATTACTATACACCAACTGTAAGGGACATTCAATTACTATTAGACACTTCTAGGTTGTCCATGGTTATTAGTGGAATCGACAGGTTTGAAGCCCCTATTTACGCACCTTGCAACCAAAAGGCAGCACACGTTCAGAAGGAAGTAAGTTAAGCCAAATATCTCTAGCCTCTGTGTCTGCAGCAAGGCCAGCTTTTTCATCACCACCAAAATAAGTAGCATAAATTCGGCTTGAAGGTAATTTGTAAACCTGTCAGCAAATGAAGAACATGGTCAGGTAAAAAGTAAAAACCATATTAGTTTATGAAGTCCAAACTAAACTTGTATTCCTGCAGCTCACGGAAAGGGGCTCAGGCTATTAGAATATTTTACAAAAAATGAACGTCGATAAACAAACAAAACGGCACGTAATCACCAAAGCAATTAATAGTTTCAATCCATTTACCACAGTCAACAGTTCCCAAGCCCATTCAATGGCCTCTTTCTTAAAGTAATCGCCGAAGGACCAATTGCCAAGCATTTCAAAAAATGTGTGGTGGTAAGTATCTTTCCCCACATCGTCAAGATCATTATGCTTCCCGCCTGCCCGGATACATTTCTGGGTATTGCAAGCACGCTTCAGTTCACTCAATGGACTGTTGGGATCAACTGTTCCCAGGAAGATTGGCTTGAACTGATTCATCCCTGATCAATTAGAGAAGTAAAAACCAAAAAATGTCCATCAGCAAAAGATAAAGAACACAGCTCTCCATCCAGTATCATTCATTTGTGACTAAACAAAAAGCTAATAATCTGAAGGTGCTGATTTTTCCAAGGCATCATTTAGCACAGTCTCCATATGAAATACTCAAAACAACCTAATCGAACACCCTTTTCTGAAAGGAAACAAACAACCTAATACATATGAAACACAATCTCCATCTACATGAAGATGTAAACAAAATTTATCATCAGATTCCTTAAGTTTTATCTAATAAAGGTATATCACATCCAATAAGGAAAATCAAACACTACCCATATCAGAATTTCCAGCAAAAACTCAAAACCAAACAGGGGCGAAGGGAGGCGGTAGCAAAGGGTAGCGGTCGCTACCTGGAGCCCGAAAAAATAAATGAGAAAGATGACGTTTTGCTACCCCTTTCTGATGGCTGAAGTTGAAATATAAATACAAATAAAACCTTGTTATTGGCAACTCTTTGGCCTTTGCTGAAGTGGTAAAGTTGGGCGCTTAGGTTCTCTCACCTAACGCACCCGTGTTCGATTCTCACAACAATCATTTCTAAATTTTCTTTCCAATATTTTTTGTTTTTCTTCATCATGGAGCTAATGGTTATACGCCCTATACTTGATACTTAATACTTGATATTCAGTGATTTCCTTTCAAAGTTGTAATTGAATTTTTATTTTATTACCAACTCATTTAGTAATTAACTTAATGAAAAATTAAAAGGTAACTACTAATATTTGGTACTACCTATTATGTACGATTATACTATTTTACAAATTATTACTTGTTACTCCCTCCGTTTCAATAATTTGTTTACCTATTTTATTCTTTGTGGGTGATATTTCAATCAAAGGTAAACAAATAATTGAGACGAAAGATGTATATTAATTTGTTATAAATTACAAATTGTGACACTTTTATGAGTTGTTAAACGGTTACTAGAAGTGTTAAACTAATCGGACTTAGGGCACAGACTCAAATACGCAATAAACAATTTCGCTACCCCGTATAGAAAATCCTGGCTTCGCCCCTGAAACCAAGCATTAGATTTCAAAAAAAAACAACAGAAATCCAATAACAGAGATTTAACGTACCAGCGTTAGCAAAGAGGAGAGTAGGATCATTGACAGGAACAACAGGACTAGATTTCCAACATTTGTGCTCTTTATTTCGGAAAAAATCAAGGAAAGTGTATCTAACTTTTTCAGAATGCCAGTCAATAGTGGATTGGTGAGTCATGATTGTTGCTGTGAAAGAAGATGGAGATAATCTGGGTTTGTTAATATGAAGAAGATGAGGAAATGGAGCGGAGACGGCTGCTGAGAATTGACGACTAATGCAGTTAAACCCTCTTACATAATCAACCTTCATCCATTTGATTGCTTCCTGTTCAACGTAGAATCAATTAAAAAGCAACTTTTTCCTATTTTAAAGCACACTACACAACTGACATCACATTAACCACTACGGAATATTAATCAAAAGAACAAATCACCAACTGGTTTGTTGGTCAATTTACCGATCACCTTAGCGCTAGCTGAATAAAAAATGGTTACAAAAAACACATAAAACCGGGTACCAAAAAATGGTCTCTCGATAACTTCTTGTGAGACCGTCTCTCCCAAGTTTTTGAGTTATAATATTTATTTATTTATAATAAAATGATTATACAATAGATAAATTAACAACCTATTAAAAGTAACATATATTAAAATCTATACAAGCAATTATATACTAAAATATTTTTCATATTGTAAAACAACTGCTCATTATATTAAATTCCAATTTAAGGGAATAATTAAACATGCTTAAATTAGACAGATTTGATATGTTATATGTATCTTTAACTACCATAGATTAATATACAACGGTTCCAAAATAAATATTAATTTGCTTAATTGATACGTAAAATCAAAAATCACAGAAAAATAATCATCATTATTCTTGAAAAAACTAGAGAAAATAGAATCAAAGAGAATATTTGATTATAAAATTCAAACTAGGGAAAAAACAATTCTACTAATAAAGATGGATCAACAATTATCGAAAACATATACCAACTTGAAGCTAATAAATGGGAGACGGATACCTCCGTCTTAAGAAAGACTAGCTGAATTTAAAAACTGCAGATTAGCTCATACAAAAATTATGAAATGAGAAGAAAATGGCAGAAGTACAAAATTTAGAGTTAATGGAAGATAAATTTACCAATTTTGAGCAAAATAATCCGATAAAAATGACCACAATAGGACGAGGAAAACGCAGGTGTGAGGGAAACTTGAGGGTTTAATTTGAGGGGATGGAGAGACGATGTGGGTGTGTTTTGAGGTTTTATATGCTTTCTTCATACACAAATTGTTTAATGAGACGGTCTCTTAGCATAAGACCGGCCCATTAACTTAAAAGGCCCATATTGTATGAAGTGATTTAAGTGACACAAATTGTTTAATAAGACGGTCTTATGCCATAAGACCAACCCATAAACTGAAAAAACCATTCCTATCTTAAAATAAGCCCAATTAAAACAAAACCCACATTTTCCATATCTCACCCTCACTACTCTCCACTATCTCCATATCGTCTTTTACTCAAATCCTTTCTATGTTCCCCCACTTCCCCAGTAGCACGCCATGGTCCGTCCTTTAGGGTGTGTTTGGATAGCAAAAGTGGAGGGAAAGGGAGGGGAGGGAGAAGGAGGGAAGAGAAAGGGATGGAAGGGAAGGGGAGGGAGAATGGAGGAGGACATTTTCCCTCCAAATCTTGCCTTTGTTGGAGAGGAAATAATTTGGCTTAGAGGGGAGAAGTGGAGGGATTCATTTTCCCTCCCCTCAAAATCCCTCCACCTCCATGTTGCTAACCAAACAAAGGATTTATCATCTCTTCCTTTCCCTCCCCTCTCTTTCCCTCCAAATCCTCCTATCCAAACAGACCCTTAGTCACCGGATTAACGGCCATCACTAATTGTTGGATTCGCCGCCTGCGTCAATAACGACTAACGACCCCTATCATTCGGCTGGCCACAAACGTCGTTAATTTCCATCATAAATTTGTAAGTTTTTAACTCAATATACAATGTTCTCTAGTTAAAGAATTGGTCATGAGACATGAAACATAGAAATCATGCTTTATAAAAGATATAATAAAAGCCTTAAAACTTGAAGTTCTCAGCCTAAAAATACCAGTCGTTAAACTTAAATCCTACTTTGCATCAAGTTACAAATCGATCAATCATGATATATGAAAAATTCAAAATAAAATTGCTAGTTTTGAAGTTAAAATTGCCAGATTAGTAAATCCCAATTTTGGTGTAAATTGTAAACCATTGGTGAGTATTCTAAGCTTTTAAAACTCATATACTTGAAATTAAAGATCAAAAATTTCAATCTAAAACAATATGTATAGTTTTGAATACAAAATATTGAGTATTCAAGTTGAGACAACTAGTTATCAAATGTTAGACGTACTACATTTTCACAGAAATTTGAAACCTCCAATATCAAATCTGGATTCCGCTTGTTGTTGACGTGATCATCGACGTTCTTCTTGCTATGTCATTAGTTAGTGAAGAAGAAAAACGGCGAGTACTAAACGCGACGGAGTGGTGGTAGGGAGGTCCGGCGATGGCGGCGGAATAGTTGTTCGTCGTGTGATTGTTAATCGTGTGTTTGGTGGATGGGAGTAGAAAGCTTTCATTTGTATTCTATTTTCTTTAATGTGGTTTGATTTTAGCTTTTTGTTTGGGCTACTTCTTCTATTGGACCCGTCCTATGCTATATGACGGTCCTATAGGAGAGTTGCTGATTGGGTCGTCTTATGTTATAGGACGGTCCTATAGGAGAGTTGTTGTTCTTCATATAATACGTTTCTCATTATTGGGCTTTTTTAAATCAGCTCGACCCAGATCCAATATGGTGTTTAAAAACCGTATTGTATATGTGGAAATTCGTATAATTCAAACAGTATGTTGTATTGTATTTGTATTTGTATATTAAAACTGTATCATATATTTTTGTTTAAAATTACTTAAATTGAAAATTTCCTAGAAACTAGAAAGTGGAAACACAAGAATAGTGCCTCGAACTGAGAGAATATGTTCCAACACATTTCTGCCAATTAATAAATATAATATAGGATATTTTATGGAGATAATAATAATTATATTATTTACTAAATCATATTTACTTGCTAAAGAATAATTATGGTAATTAGTCACTTAACTTCTGTCCTCATTAGGGTAGTCTACTGTTCATAGCAGGTCTGTTCATTCCAATATTCCGATCCAGGAACGAAATTAACCAAATTAATGTAATTTAGAAGCATGCATTCAACTAAATTGGTGTACAGTTATATTGCTATGGGACGGATTCTCACAAGTAGACCATCTAGTCTATTCGCTACATCGTCACAATCCTACCATGGATTCCCTAGTCCTAACATAGAAGAAATTAGCTACTCATACTACTAATGGTGTCAACAATAATAATAATGAGCATACTAATCAAAAGCGTGATGGAATAAAGATGATTCAGCATAAACTAAATTAGGGCAGAAATTTTAAAGAGAGAAAGCAAGAATTTAAAGCAAACAAACAAAAAGATTAAGATTAAGAGAGAAAAGTGATTACAATCTAAAGCAATCCGGCGTAAAGATCAATCCAATAGCAAAGCAAGAGATTAAAGGGAAGAGAAAAAGTGATTAACAGTGAAGAGTGTATGAGAGAAGAGAGTTTTTTATCTAATCCCGACTTCCTTTATATAGGAAAGTCATTATTCACATAAAATAAACCTAACACGGGTTAAAAATCCCGAGTATATAAGCTAATCAATCGATCGAGTAACTTTATATCATTCGATCGAACAAATCCAAGCTAAAACCTCTCGATCGAGTACTTTAGGTACTCGATTGAACACTTATCAAAAAGGCACTTTCGATCGAGTAGAAAAAGGAGTCGATCGAACACAATTGTACTCGATCGAGTACTTTCCAGCGCACAATTCCTGCTTCGCGCACTAAATTTCAAACGGCCGCCATTTCTTCGTTACTTGGGCAAACAGGGCGTTTCCGGTGGCGTTGGAAAGGTAAGAGGACAAGATTTTATTTCCAATAGGAATCACCTGAAAATCAGTTGTAGAACTCGAGATATGACTCATCAAAGTAGGCACTAGCAATTTGAAGTTCTTCTTTTGCTCGCCTGGCTATGTTACTTCTTTGCGCATCATAATTAGTAGTTTCCAAGCTCCGACTCAACTCATCTCCTAAATGCATGTATAGGGACATGTTTTAGGCTTGATTACGCTCCTTTCCGGTTCATACCTGCAAATAATACAAGACAAACCAAAGTAGACTATTCGGGGAACATTTGTAGTCAAACACCACAAAAAATGCATTGAAATGGGTGCAAATGAAGTACAAAATACCTATATAAAATGCACGCATCAAATCTCCCCAAACCAAACCTTTGCTTGTCCCCAAGCAAATTAAATGCAAACTAATAGAACGGATATGAAAACTCAGAGCTAGCTATAACCTGTCTACTTGAACCAAATTAATGCAATAAAAAATTAACAATCATAGCTACGGTAGTCAATACACAAACGAGTTGTATGATGTCCATAAATAAAGCTGACCTATCGACCTTGCAAGACCGACAAAATCGGACTCTCACGGGTCACTTTTCTCTCATGAAGCAAAGGGTGAATATGTATGTAAGAGAGAAAGAGAATACAGTCACTCACCTAAACTGCGACCTACATAGCATGCATGCAACAAAAATGATAGACGATTCAAGTACTATACATTCCAACCAACAATGTCCGTCACAACCGAGGGCTTACAAAAAGTATAGGAAAGTGAGGTTCAGGTGAAAAAAGGCAAAATAAATTATGGGAATGTGAAGGTAAAGCGTCAAGCTAGCTCCTAAACAAAACCATATAAGACCATCCAAATCTCAACTGACTACGAAATAAAGCACAAGTGCCCTTCATGGCACATAACTCACTAACCAAATATACTATCTCCTCAAAAATATAGGAATAAAACGGAGGAGTGAGACCGTCACAAGATGAAAATAAGCACAGTCGGTCTCTATTATTCAACCAAACTCAAAATTTTTCAAACTTTTTCTCTTCTGATTTCACGTGGGATTTTCACACATTTTTTCAATTTTTTTCCAAATTTTTTTTTCTGATTTTTTCTCACGTGTCCTTTTCTTTTTTTTCTTTCTTTCTTTTTTTCTTTTCTTCATCCTTTCTCATTTTCCTACCAACTCCAGACAATAAAAATGAGCCAAACTCGCAACATGGATTAAAATACCACAACAGTCACACTAAACTAGCTTGGCAAGGCAGGCTAATTATGGATGTAGCTAATGGGTCAAAAAGGTTAAATTTGGCTTAAGTGGAGCTAGATGGGTGAAAAATGTAAGAAAAGGAAATTTGCAAGCACCTCCCTACATGTGACAGCGACCACAATCCCGAATGTATGCAGTTGACAAGAAATCGAATTTCATAAATGTGCAAAAGTAATGGACATGCTATGCAAGGAGTACTACTCTCAATTCCTGATGAACTGGTCATGAATGTCACCAGTTATATGGCTTTAAATCTCAGAAATTGTAAAGTAGGTTGCCAATTATCAGGTCAAGTCTACACAGTCAGCTAACTTTGAACAAAAACTCGTAGATATGCGCAAGACTCAGCTAATAACTATCAATTAGATGCAAGGCTTAAGTAAAAATGACAAGTTAAAGTGCAATTTCATCACGGAAATCTACCGTTCCGACTCAACCTATATGCAAAAATAAACGTGAATTTTTTGAATTTTTTTTGAATTGTTATTTTTTAGATTTTTGATTTTTATGAAAATAAACAACAATGCATACGGAAATTAAACGTGATAGCAGAAATGCAATAAAACAAGATGCAGACACAGATATGGATGCATAACCTCCCCAAACCAAACCGTACAATGCCCTCATTGTACCTAAAACAGGGAAAGGAAATGCAAACTAAAAAGGAGAGAGAGTGTAGAAGCAGCAAACTTACAAGATAACGCGAAGAAGGGACCTCCCCAAACCAGCCAGCAACATGGGAGGTCACAGCTAGCGGCTTCAGAGCAGCTAAGTTGCGAACAGAATGCAAGAGTACCAGCAAATTCACAAATAGCAACCGCACAAAAGTACTGCCAAAGCAAAGAGGGCTAAATTGTTCATAGTCTATAGCCGAGTAGGCTAATTATTAAGGCACACAACAAAACTCAATTGTTTGAAAAAAAACAACTAAATAGTTTGAACTCCGGGTTGCCTCCCGGACAACGCTAGTTTCAGATAGGTCCCAGCTCGACCTTCTTCTTATCATCCACCGAAGCGAAATTAATGGCCCATAACAAGGTTGTTGATCGAATGAGGTTCCCTCGGCATCCATCAGCTTGACCTTAGGCCTCCATACCATCCGAGCAACAGGAGAACAACAACTTATCACAGCGTATTGGCCTCCACTTTTGGCCCTCTTGCATGCTTTCTTCTTGTACGACCTAGCCTCGTCCAATCCTCTGCACTGGTTATCAATCCACAACGTTCCAGTCTCCAAAGTCAATGTATGATGCCCGGCACCGGGTCTGTCAACCTATCGACTTGCGAAGAGGTAACAAAGGAATTAACCTTTATTGCGAAATATCGTGCGAAATAAATTTAGACGACCATTCATTGTTATTAGCCAAAAAATTACTCGATCGAGCACTTATGTAGCCCGATCGAAGTATTTTTTCAAAGATTAGTACTCGATCGAGCAACTTGTGGCACTCGATCGAGGACTCTATTTTCCTCATTGCTCGATCGAGAGCTTTCACCCTCTCGATCGAGTACTTCCTCGGTAATTTCACTCGATCGAGCAAAGTAAGGCTCTCGATCGAATGATTGAGCATGGGTAGGCAAGACTGCATCCTCTAGAACGGTATCCTCAGCATCTGTGCCATCATTTTCAGCATCAATAGGCAGAACCGGTCCTTCATAGAGTGTCAATCCAGGTGCGAATAGCATAGATCGTTTCAGGTTGCTTAGAAGTTTGCTCGGCAATTACTTGAGTCAACTGGATCTCAAGTCTCTCGATAATAGCGCCTTTAGCTTGCACAACCTCTTGCATTTGAAGAGCAAGTGACTTCACTATAGACGTAAACTCAGCAATTTCTTCTTTCTGCTTATTAGGAAGAGGAGTTTGTTGTGACGGTGGCCAAACAAATGGAGACTCTTGATAGCCTCTTTGCTGAAATGGATGTGGCGGCACATGTGCAGAAGAATGACTGGCCTGTCTACGCCTCCTAAACGCATAGACTACATCATCATCTGTTAGACAAATGACAGCTTCGTGCCTGCGACCACATCTCTTACAGTGGACCACATGTTGTGCTGTAGTAGGGAGCTGAGGTGAACCACTCCAAGACTGTCTACTCTCCAGCTTGCTAGATCTTGCATTCTGAGCTTCAAACTATGCTATAATTCGGGAGACACTAGACATCTTGGTATAAGGGTCAAAGGTACTCAAGCCTTCCCTTTGACGATCTTTCTCCTAAAATCCTGTCTAGGTAGGACCTGTAGGACCTATCAAAACAACACTGAAGGAAAAAGATAAAAACTGCCTCAAGGAATATATCCCTTGAGGCGGAAGACAAACGAAAATAAACAGATAAATAGGCCAATTGCCTCCCCGGAAACGGCGCCAAAATTTGATACGGTCGCCTGTACCAAAAATAAACCTAAATATAACTAACAGAAGCTAGTGATAAGTAGGGTCGATCTCTACAGGGAGGCAAGGTATTTATCTGTAATCCGTCTATCTAAGTCACAAATGGGGTTTTTATATTTGATTTTCTAAACTACTGGAAGTCAAAGGGTGAGAGAAATAAAGTAAGAGCAGTAAAGGAAGAAAATGATAGATGTGATCAGATAAAAGAGAGTATGTCAGGATTTTGGTTCACCATGGCAGTTTATCGACTCAGTTGCAAATAGCCTAGACAATCCACTGTGAGAAGGATACATGAAAGGTCCTTCCGGTCCACTTTCTATCCTAGATTTCCGCTAACTTAACTTCCGTTCTCAATAGGGTAGTCTACTGTTCATCGCAGGTCTGTTCATTTCAATCTTCCGATCCAGGAACGAAATTAATCAAATTAATGTAATTTAGAAGCATGCATTCAACTAAATTGGTGTACAGTTATATTGCTATGGGACGGATTCTCACAAGTAGACCATCTAGTCTATTCGCTACATCGTCACAATCCTACCATGGATTCCCTAGTCCTAACATAGAAGAAATTAGCTGCTCATACTACTAATGGTGTCAACAATAATAATAATGAGCATACTAATCAAAAGCGTGATGGAATAAAGATGATTAAGCATAAACTAAATTAGGGCAGAAATATTAACAAGAAAAAGCAAGAATTTAAAGCAAACATACAAAAAGATTAAGATTAAGAGAGAAAAGTGATTACAATCCAAAACAATCCGGCGTAAAGATCAATCCAATAGCAAAGCAAGAGATTAAAGGGAAGAGAAAAAGTGATTAACAGTGAAGAATGTATGAGAGAAGAGAGTTTTTGACCTAATCCCGACTTCCTTTATATAGGGAAGTCATTATTCACATAAAATAAACCTAACACGGGTTAAAAATCCGAGTATATAAGCTAATCACTCGATCGAGTAACTTTATATCACTCTATCGAACAAATCCAAGCTAAAACCTCTCGATCGAGTACTTTAGGTACTCGATTGAACACTTATCAAAAAGGCACTTTCGATCGAGTAGAAAAAGGAGTCGATCGAACACAATTGTACTCGATCGAGTACTTTCCAGCGCACAATTCCTGCTTCGCGCACTAAATTTCAAACGGCTGCCATTTCTTCGTTACTTGGGTAAACAGGGCGTTTCCGGTTTGGAAATCTAAGAGGACAAGCTTTCATCTCCAATTGGAATCACCTGAAAATCAGTTGTATAACTCGAGATATGGCTCTTCAAAGTAGGCACTAGCAATTTGAAGTTCTTCCTTTGCTCACCTAGCTATCTTACTTCTTTGCGCATCATAATTAGTAGTTTCCAAGCTCCGACTCAACTAATCTCCTAAATGCATGTATAGGGACATGTTTTAGGCTTGATTACGCTCCTTTCCGGTTCATACCTGCAAATATTACAAGACAAACCAAAGTAGACCATTCGGGGAACATTTGTAGCCAAACACCACACAAAATGCATTGAAATGCGTGCAAATGAAGTACAAAATACCTATATAAAATGCACGCATCACTTATATATTTATATAAATATATTACATATATGCATTAAATCAAATCAAAATAATTATGGAATATTATATTTTTTGAAAATCTAGCTTGATTTATTTACTTTTTAATAGTTTCCAAAATATAACCTACTTATATTGTATTTGTGTATGTTAAATAATGGTTTTTTTATAACTACTACCTTTTTTTTGTAAAAGGTTAATTTTTTCATTAATAATCAACCAATACAAAAGAAAATCCGCTAGTAAGAGCATACAACTACTTGATCAGCTGGCTGAGAATCTCCTCACTAGGAAGATCCTTAAACCAAGCATACAACCGTATACATATATGATACTGAATTTTCCTAATGACTTGAACACTAGTAAAACTATGATCCTGTAACAATCTAAAATTACACTCATGCCATATAAAATAAACAACAGCTGCAATACTACAATGAGCCCATTTTTTCCACCAGCACTTGCCTCGAAACTTAGCCATCCTGTAAAGTTCATGCTTCAGTGACAGAGGCCTCATGTGCACTCCAAGCCAGTGTAGTACAGCCTGCATAATGACATTAGAGAAAGGCCATATGAAGAACAGATGTCTAGTTTCACTAGCTTGTTGGCACAAGACACACCAACTAACAATAGGGATCCCTCTTTTAATCAAGTAATCCTGTGTGGCAAGGCATCTCCAACCAGCTAACACACTAACAAAGTGATGTCTCGGAACAATGACAACATCCAGGAGTGGTTTAACCCATCCAACTCTGAGCCCCTATGCACTAAATATATCATATAATGCCTGAGTTCTAGCCTTACTCCAGTCAGCCGCAGCAGCCATTGCAGCACTCAATGAACCACTTAACTGAATTAGATCATCTCAAGAGGTTAGCAAAGCTTTCCAGCTCACAGAACTAGTAGTATTAGGCTGAACTTCCCATATTCCCACTCCATGAAATAAGTAGTGCTGACACCAAATGGCCCAAATGGTACCAGGTCTAAGATTAATTCTCAGTAAAGTTCTCATTTACAATGCTTTATTCCAACTTAGAAGCTCTTTTATCCTCATCCCTCTCTGCTCCCTCTTCTTGCAGACCCTATCCCAACTGGAAAAAATCATATGCTTTTGACCAGCATAGTAGCCCTGTAAGAAAGCTCAACACATTTTTTCAATAGACTTGATAACCCCTCTTAGCAGCAACAAAACGGGCACACCAGAAAGTTTCAACACCAAAAACCACTAAGTTTAGTGTAGATACCTCATTTCTGCACCTCCCGCAAACCACCTGGTGATGATTGGGTCGCATGTTTGGTACGCGGAACGATTTGTGACAGTTCATAAGTTTATCGTCAAGTGATTGCTCAAACACTGATGTCTACCTCTTAATTGTAATCTACGCGCCGATACGGTCGTTTTGACAGTAATTAGAGTACATTTGGAGTCCGGGCCTAAAACCGTCTTCATTTTCTGGTAACCGCTAAATCCCGAGTCAGAATGTTCTGGAATGTTCCGGATATTTCTATTCCATATTTCATAATCTTTTAATCTTTGGTAAAGAATTTCCCGTAATATTCATACAAAATATTAAGGAAAATAAGATTAATCCGTTATTCCATAAATTAAACACGGAAATCTTTCTTCCGCAGAGAAAACCACACAGGAACAGAGACGCAGCAGGTGCTGCGCCTCTTCCAAGGGACGCAGTGACCGCTACGCCTCTTCCCAGGTCCTTTTCTGCGTATTTTTCGTATCTTTTCATATCTTTTCGAGATTCACTTCCAAAGTTTCTCCGAAAACCCTAATTCCTTCCGTGATTAGTATAAATAGGAGCCTTCGCTCCTCATATTTCTCACGCGAGTGTCCGCCCTTCTCTTCTCCCTTTGCATTATAGACCACCCTCTTGCTTTTTGGCGTCTATGTGCTTGAACATTCGACCACGTAAGCTCGGATCCTTCTGAGTACCAGCCTCGTTTTGCATGACCGACCAATTTGACCAACTCCACAATTAATCAACTTAACTAATCTTAATCGTTTTCCTCTTACGAGGGCACTTTCGTTACATTCGAGTCGAGCATCGCTAAAACATAAACTTAGTTCATCTCGTTTCGTCAAACATGTAAGTCTGAGGGTGTAAATCCTTCTTTATTTATTGTTATTTACTTTTTGTATCATTAATGTAAGATTTATGTCGAAAGTATTTTTAAAGCCGATTTATAAAACCATGCTTTAAATCCCTTTTTACGGATTATCAGAGGACAACCATCGAGAAAGGATGCAGCAACTGCTGCGCCTCTTCGTGAGGCTGTCGCAGTTCCTGCTTCCTTTCTTCTTCCTTCGTCCTCTGTCAATTCGTTGTTTTTATTTGTTTTCGTTTGTTCTTCAATTCCTTGACAATTTAGCATAATAATTCAACATATTATTTATCATCATTAGTATTGAATTAAATCATAAAATCCCGACTTAAATTCCTTATAACCAATATTTTCGGGTTTTCGTCATTAAAATCAATCCGGGTTGTAGAGATTCGATTCTTTCATATTGAATCTCTGGAATTCGATCTTTGATATATTTCCATCTGTTTATTGTCATATTCGTCATTAGTTCTTCACTAATTCGTTATATTTTAACCTATTTAGTTCACAACTTCACCCATGTCATTAATCAATCTTTCATTCATGTAATTAATTCGTTTACATTCGTTCCATCCATGTTTTATCGTTTTTATGACTCATTCACATTTAATTAATGTATTAAATCACTTTCATCCGAGTCAAATATCATAATCAATCATTAAAATCACCAATTAACATTAACGATTTGCAGTTCCGGCTTCACAGCCATAACTCACCCTTGGAGCAGAACAGACGCAAGAATCTGCCGCGCCTCTTCCGAGGGGGCGATTCTATGCGCTGTTCCCAGGTTGACTTTTGTCTCTGAACTTCCGTTCTGCCTTGACCTAGTTTAATTAGTTTACGTATTTAATTAACTATTAATCGTATTATCGCCTAATTCCTGTTCGTTAATTCGTTTATTCATTCTTTCTCAAATTATCCGTTTTAAAAGTATTTTCGACATAAATCAATGAATCCGATGTAATTATTGTAATTTTCATTATTGTAATTTTCATTATTGCATTATTGTATTTCTTCCATTGTACCATTTGTATGCCTTCACATGTAATTGAACTTAAATTCCTACTTCGACCCTATTGTATGCTAAAATTAATTGTTCACCGACTTAGTCTAATTCTTCACATGCTAGGATTAAAACGTTGGATGTTGCATTGCATGCATATAATCGACAATATATCGAGTATAGATGATGTCCCTAATCATTAGTAGAGGCCGCTATCGAGGCGGGCGGGATTAGGTGTTCGATCAAAAGAGCTTCCTAATACGTACCCTCACCCCTTACTCCAGATCTCTGTGAACATCCGTGTTCATTGGCATCCACGAGAGTCATTCTAGACATAGAATGCTAAGGGTAACGATTGCTTAGTGTTCATGTCACTACTTTATGTCTTGACATGACATGAGGTATTCGAACGGTTCCAATTTCCCATAAAAATTGGTGGCGACTCCAACAAAAATGCAAACGCTTGTTTCTCTTTCCTCCCAAGCGCCCCCGTGGGCCCCCGCTGTCCACAGTTTGGCGACTCCGCTGGGGATAATACACTTACGTGTAGCCAAGGGTGAAACTTGAACAAGGTTAGGGAATAGTTTGTACAAGACAATTGTCGGTTTTCATAACTCGGTCTTCCTAGATTGTTTCATTCGGCCTTCCTAGGCCCAACCCAACCCATTCGACCAATCGTCCCGTCTAAACGGTCCTAATTCTTATTTGGGCCTAAAGATGGATAGCGATTGACGTCATCCATACCATGGTACTTACTCTTGTTTGTATCAAGGACTTTCACTACTTGACGGAATGGACTAGGAATCGACCTTACTCTTGTTTGGTACGAGCCTCTCCACAGACTTCGGGTTTGATTGTTCGGTATGGCAACCCACCCTTTAAACCAAAACCTTTTAAATGCACTCAGCATCCCGTTATAATGCTTGTATAAATGTTTGTACCTTACGTGATCACCATTTCTAAACGAAACCATGACGATTTTTGTAAAATCAAAATCCCTTTAAAATGTAAATTTCGAAAAGGCCAATGGTTAGCGCAAAACCGAGTCAAAACTCTGTCCATTTGTCGAGTCAAATTTCGGGCCCAAGCCCATTTCAAAGCCTCACTTCGAGTCCACTCCTACAACTACACTATGGTTGACTAGGACCAACATTTTTCAAACTTTGTCATTTCCTCACAAGCTCACTAACACAAGTGGCACACTCCCACTTCACGAGTCAAAACATTTATTTCTTAGTAAGTGTGTTAGAATGGTCGATCGTGTTTTGATTCGTCGTCGATCTCTTATCCAGTTCCCAAGATGCCTGAAACAAGCGACGTGAACTTCAATCAACTCCAAGATGGTAATGATCGATTCCTAACCGCGCTAGCTCAACTCCAAGTTACTCAAGACCAAGTGTATGATCGCCTTGACACCATCGAGGGCCGGATCTATGCCGTAGAAACAAGGTTGCCTCCTCGGGAAAGTGAAATCGTTGATGACTTCGTGAATGACTTCAGGGACGAAAACCCTCCCATGGGTATGACTGCAGCTGAGAAACGACTCCAATACTTAGAGGAGCAATTGATGTAACTTAAAGGGGATGACATTTATAGGGAGAATAATCGCAAGTATGAGGCCGTGAGTTCCAATTTGCCAACCAACTTCAACATGACGGATATCCCTAAATTCAAGGGGCATGAAAACCCTTTGAACCATATTCGTGCCTTCAAGGATTACATGTCTATCAAAGGCATCAAACCCGAGATGTTCTTAAGGATCTTTCCTTCATCTATTGACACCATCCCAAAGCAATGGTTCTACTCTCTAGAACACAAGAAGATCGCTACTTGGGAAGACGCCGCGATTGAGTTTGCTAAGCAATATGCGGATAATGCTGAGATCCAAGTTAACATGCGCACTTTAGAGGTTCTTACCCAAAATGACAAAGAAGGTTTCACCGACTTCCTGATGTGGACGATGTCGTCACTCACCCAATCAAACACATTTATAATACTCAACAAACAACTAGTTAGCGGTAAGTCGAGGTCGATCCATGAGACGGTGGTTACTCAAATTATTCAATCTAATTATGGTTGTGCTTGGGGTTGTCACAATTATAATGGGATGATGATTCTAATCTAATAGATGCAATAAACAAGCAACAAAAGGAAAGATGTAAACAATGGATTAAAAATGCTAGGATATCATGGGGTCATAGGGGATTCATGGGAATTGATCATACAAACATGTTCTCAAATTATAAGCAAGCAATTATTGTTGTGATGGATTGAGTTGGGTTATATCTTACAATCCTAGGAAAGTTTGGGTCCCGGAGCCGAATCGATTAGATTGTACAACACCTACAAGTCGACTTAATCTTCCCTACTCAACAACATGCATGGTCTAATGAGACTCGAGTTGGTTTATGTCTTACAAGTCTCATTGAAAAGATAAGAGATGGTAGTAAATGCAAGGATTCATAGGCTTAGCATTTCATCAAACATAACATGTGCATGAGTTGAGATCAAAACAAGCAAGCAAATAAATCATGGAAGCATATTAATTTAAGCATGAATCATTCCCCATGTTGGTTTCCCCTAATTACCCACTAATCCTAGCTAAGTAACTACTCACTCATGGTCAAGTTTAACATGTTAATAAGGTTGTCAATCATACTAACAAAGCCAAACATGATGAACAAGTAAGAAAGATTAACAATAATTAAAACAAGGATTAAGAGAATTATACCTATGGAGATTCCAAAATAATAATGCAAAGAATAATAGAAGAACTTGATGATTGATGGAAGGTTGTCAATCTCCCAATAAACCCAATAATCTTCTAATTACCCAATAATAAACTTGAATTCCTCAATAGTAAACTTGAACAATGATTAAAGGAAAGATTAATGTGTAATTTGTGAAAGATTAAATGATAATCTATTCTAATCTACTCCTAATCTAATCTAAAGAAGGATTGAATTAACCTAATGAAAACTTGATGATTTGATTATTACAAATGGGGTATTTATAGTGGAAATTAGGTGGATGCATTAGGGTTAACTAAGGGCTAAACTAGTAATTACACTTTTTAGATTTGAGCAAGGAGACTCCGGGATTGTCCGAGAGAAGGGCGTCTTTCTCGGAGCTTGAAGAACACGAAAATCATTTGGAAAGAAATCCGAGCGGATTGGAGTCGGGACGGCCGGATTCTTGCGGTGGAATCCGAGCGGATTCAAGAGCAAGACGCTCGGATTGTAGTGGGGGAATCCGAGCGGATTCAGAGCAATCCGAGCGGATTGTAGGGTCCGAGCGTCTTCAGCGCGGGACGCGCGGATTCCTGTACAGCTTCTTTGTTTGAGCTCGGATTGTAAAACGGACGTCATTTTCTCATCCGGACTCCTATTGGAGTGATTCAAAAGCCTAGATCGCTTGTTTTTTCGACGCCGTTCCATCTAGCATATTTTCAGAGCCAAAGGAGCAACTCTTGGTTTGCGTTCCGAGCAATGTTCTTCATGAATGGCTTCCTTGCTTTTCCTCCTTGCTTTAAACCTTATGACCCATCTTTATACTCTTTATTCCTACATCATTGGTCATCATTCTTGCCTCCTCTTCATACTAGTCCATCTAATATCATCAATAAGCTTCCAAATATGCACGAAAAGACGGGAATTTCCGCCTTATTATCTCCTTTTCTACAAAACATATGAAATGCGATAGAAAAGCAAATAGGAAGGTTTTGACGGATAAAATGGCCATAGAATGTTATAATAGTATGCAAAATAGGCTCAATTAGGGGACTAAATGTGCGCTAATTATGGTCACATCAAATATCCCCAAACCGAACCTTTACTCGTCCCGAGTAAAGAGGTGACTAAAACTAGACCTTTATTTAAACTAACCAAATAACATAGCCGATATGAGACAATTAGCGGGTCTCACTCCGCCCCTTCAACTCACAACAAGACAACCATGAGGTAGGATGCCTTCTTGCAAGGCAAGGTGGGTCTTGCCAAAATGGCGATACATCCAAACATTAAGCACATAAAATCACATAATGGATGCATCTACAAAAGAATAGCCACTTTCCTCATCTAAGTGGCGGAAATTATCTACAAGGGAAGCAATTCAAGGGTACACACTCCTTCATAGATGCAATTTCTTCAAACTACTAAGCCTAGAAGGATACCAATAAATTACCTCCAAAATGTGTCAAACTAGGGTACCTTTGTCCTCAATTGTTAAATGCTTTTGTCAAGAGTAGACTCCCTATGGTGTTAGAAACACTGGAGGATCGCGGAATCCCCCTCTTGCCTAGACAAGAAGAAGGGTCGTCCCCTCTCTACCATGCACAAAAATGGATACGATGGATAAAGGGATCGATAGATTTTTGAGTTTCACTTTGGGAGTTTGCTTTTGTTTTTGTTTTTCCCCCCAATTTCATGTGGCATTTGACATTTGAGAACACTTTCTTTTGCCATTTCTTTTGATTTTTGGCTTTTCAACACTTGACAACTTTCAACTTTTTGCATTTTCTTTTTGAACATTTTCAAAGTCACCCCATATGTAGTGAGGGTGCCTCATATTTGAAGCTTTTAGGAGTCTATTTTTGCTCCTCTTTTCATTTGATGCATTTTTGCAAACTTTCTTTCACTTTTCATTTCATTGAACTCAAATTGATTTCTTTTTGTTTTGTGCCCATTCCCTTTGATGACAAAAATGTATGGTAGAATATGGATGAATGATGGAAGTATGCATGGTTTCAAGGGTCACCTTGGAATAAACGGTAGCCAAGGAGTTATCACACCACAAGGTACTCTTGACTAGGCCTTAATCCATGGGTCAAAGGATACTAGCATGACACATCCTAGGGTGTTTTATAAGCATTCTAACAAGCAAAGTCTTAAGAAGAAAAAGCATCTTCTAGGGCCTATATACACTTGTCAAGTTTCCCAAATAGACGGTTTCACAAAAAAATTTCTAACCATGCAAACTACATGCCATGATGCAACTAACATTTGTACATCCTAATGCAAATGATTCTACCAACTAATATGCCAAATAAACTAAATGCAAGTCCTAAGTTCACATTGTTTTTACCGCATCAATCAAAATAAAGCCACATAGTCATTAACATAGAGAGGAAAAAGGAGATTGGAAAGATCATACCATGCGGTCTTCAATATCCTCATGTCTCGGATGTGGCGTAGTCGATCAATGTGAAAAAGGATGAACAAACACAATATATACAAAACAATATGTACAAGACTACACTAAAAAGGAAATGAACTTGTTTTTGGATTTTTCAATTTTTTCAAATTTTTATGGTTTTTGTTTTTTATGAAATTAAAAGACATATTTTTGGGATTTTTCAAAAATTTTCAATTTTTATCATTTTTTTGGAATATAAATTCCCATCCCCCACTTTATTTTGGACATTGTCCTCAATGTTCATGTAGGAGTAGGAATAAAAAAGAAATACATGTTTTTGGATTTTTGATTTTTGAAATAAAGTACAAATGCAATGATATGGTATGAATGAATGCATGCTCTAACTAAATGTAATTCTATATGGAATATATAACAAATGAATGCAATCTAAACTATAGTGTATGATGCATGATTAGGTCACCTATGATCAAACCTCCCCAAACCGATTTAAACAATATTTCTAGTGTAGAAATGAATAGGTTTGGCCATTAGTGACTATGCATGAATTCTAATCTATATGCAACTAACTACATGAATCATGAGAGATATAGTACAATGCAAACTACACTAAATGCATAAATACAAATTAATGGTTTATTGAGGAACTCCTTTAAACCAAAGATTATTAATAAACAATTTCATGGAAAATCATCACTAGCACTCAAAGCACGTAGAAGTCGGTCAAATTCTTGGGAGTGGGACATGAATAGGCATGCATAGCAACACAAGATTATGCAATGAAATAATGCCCAAGTAAAAGACCGGACAAGCATATCAAGAGCATTATAACGAAAATCATAAGAGAAATGATGGATGGTAGGAACATGAAATGGGTAGTTGGTTGGCAATTCACTCAACTCATCCTCCAAATAGTCAAAATCACCACATTCAATGCAAGTACTCTCATTATCATCCAAGGTGATTTTAAGGGTGTCTATTTGGGGTTCCCAAATGTCCTCATCATATTCCTCATCCCAACAAGGTTCATTATCAAAGGGGTTGTCGTAACAAGGCTCACCAAGTTCAACACAATTGTCTCCCTCAAATATATCATCCTCAAAGGGTGAGTTTTCACTCAAGCTCACATCCATATCATTCTCACTTTGCCCATTAACATCAAATTCCATGGAGATTGAGTTCATTGAAACACAAGAAGAGTAGGATGACGGCATCCAAGCATTAGTTTCACAATCAAGAATGTACTCCTCCTCATCATCACTCTCTTCATCTAGCACTCCATCTTCCCAAGGTGGGGTAATTTTGTGGACAAAGTGGGTTGACTCAAGGTTATAGGAAGGTTTATCATCCTCACAAATCTCATTTTCATCATAGTTTTCCTCAATGAATTTTTGAAATGTGGTTTTTATCACTTCCATACCTTCCTTGGCATTCTCAAAGATGTCATGTATAGTTTGCTTAAGACAATGGGTGGTCATGAACTCAACAAATTCCCAAAATTCCTCACAACTCATCTCACATATCCTACCACCACTCAAGTGAAATGCCAAGTTGCGGGTTTCAAGGTTCATGCCATTATAAACAACACAACATGCTTCATAATTTGAAATAGTAAAACCATGATGCCAAGCATGAGTCATATATTCTTCAAATCTTGCAACATATTTATCAAATGACTCATTTTCATATTGCCAAAAATTGAATGTAGACATGTTGAGCATGTGAAATAGAACAAGTACAATAAAACTCAAGAAAAAGAAGCACAACTAAAACTAGACAAAAGAACAATTCAAATAAACAACACCGTCCCCGGCAACGGCGCCATTTTGATGTGGACGATGTCGTCACTCACCCAATCAAACACATTTATAATACTCAACAAACAACTAGTTAGCGGTAAGTCGAGGTCGATCCATGAGACGGTGGTTACTCAAATTATTCAATCTAATTATGGTTGTGCTTGGGGTTGTCACAATTATAATGGGATGATGATTCTAATCTAATAGATGCAATAAACAAGCAACAAAAGGAAAGATGTAAACAATGGATTAAAAATGCTAGGATATCATGGGGTCATAGGGGATTCATGGGAATTGATCATACAAACATGTTCTCAAATTATAAGCAAGCAATTATTGTTGTGATGGATTGAGTTGGGTTATATCTTACAATCCTAGGAAAGTTTGGGTCCCGGAGCCGAATCGATTAGATTGTACAACACCTACAAGTCGACTTAATCTTCCCCTACCCTCAACAACATGCATGGTCTAATGAGACTCGAGTTGGTTTATGTCTTACAAGTCTCATTGAAAAGATAAGAGATGGTAGTAAATGCAAGGATTCATAGGCTTAGCATTTCATCAAACATAACATGTGCATGAGTTGAGATCAAAACAAGCAAGCAAATAAATCATGGAAGCATATTAATTTAAGCATGAATCATTCCCCATGTTGGTTTCCCCTAATTACCCACTAATCCTAGCTAAGTAACTACTCACTCATGGTCAAGTTTAACATGTTAATAAGGTTGTCAATCATACTAACAAAGCCAAACATGATGAACAAGTAAGAAAGATTAACAATAATTAAAACAAGGATTAAGAGAATTATACCTATGGAGATTCCAAAATAATAATGCAAAGAATAATAGAAGAACTTGATGATTGATGGAAGGTTGTCAATCTCCCAATAAACCCAATAATCTTCTAATTACCCAATAATAAACTTGAATTCCTCAATAGTAAACTTGAACAATGATTAAAGGAAAGATTAATGTGTAATTTGTGAAAGATTAAATGATAATCTATTCTAATCTACTCCTAATCTAATCTAAAGAAGGATTGAATTAACCTAATGAAAACTTGATGATTTGATTATTACAAATGGGGTATTTATAGTGGAAATTAGGTGGATGCATTAGGGTTAACTAAGGGCTAAACTAGTAATTACACTTTTTAGATTTGAGCAAGGAGACTCCGGGATTGTCCGAGAGAAGGGCGTCTTTCTCGGAGCTTGAAGAACACGAAAATCACTGGAAAGAAATCCGAGCGGATTGGAGTCGGGACGGCCGGATTCTTGCGGTGGAATCCGAGCGGATTCAAGAGCAAGACGCTCGGATTGTAGTGGGGGAATCCGAGCGGATTCAGAGCAATCCGAGCGGATTGTAGGGTCCGAGCGTCTTCAGCGCGGGACGCGCGGATTCCTGTACAGCTTCTTTGTTTGAGCTCGGATTGTAAAACGGACGTCATTTTCTCATCCGGACTCCTATTGGAGTGATTCAAAAGCCTAGATCGCTTGTTTTTTCGACGCCGTTCCATCTAGCATATTTTCAGAGCCAAAGGAGCAACTCTTGGTTTGCGTTCCGAGCAATGTTCTTCATGAATGGCTTCCTTGCTTTTCCTCCTTGCTTTAAACCTTATGACCCATCTTTATACTCTTTATTCCTACATCATTGGTCATCATTCTTGCCTCCTCTTCATACTAGTCCATCTAATATCATCAATAAGCTTCCAAATATGCACGAAAAGACGGGAATTTCCGCCTTATTATCTCCTTTTCTACAAAACATATGAAATGCGATAGAAAAGCAAATAGGAAGGTTTTGACGGATAAAATGGCCATAGAATGTTATAATAGTATGCAAAATAGGCTCAATTAGGGGACTAAATGTGCGCTAATTATGGTCACATCACTTCCTAAGTAGGTGGAGGAAGACTAGTACCCAACTAGTTGAACGCCCGGATGAGGCTACCCTTGTGGAGAAATTCGTGGACAACCTAAAACCCATCTATGCCAATCATTTGAGGTACCAAAACATAAAAACTTTCAAAGACTTAACCGTACTAGGAACGAGGATCGAAGACGACATCCGTAAAGGGCTCTTGTCCAAAACGGTAGGCCGAGGATATCAAGGCTCAACAAGTCGTTCTTACGGCTCCACTAGCAAGACCGATGAAGTTAACCTCCTCGAGCCATCCAAGAAGAGTGCCCCACCAAGGAAATTTACAAATCTTGGGGACACTTACTCCAATGCTCTAAAAAGGTTAATGAAACAAGGCAAACTCCAACCCATAGGACCTACGCCCGAACCGAGAAAGAAATCCAAGTTCGGGGCGAGAACTCATACTTGCGAATATCATAGGGGTAAGAGGCATGACACGAAAAAATGCTACAAATTGAAGAATGTGCTTCAAGACATTATTGAGGATGGTCGACTACCAATACCGCCGGGAGGTAAGCCCAACAACACTCAGAATACTCTTGGAATTCTAGTGATGACAAGTGAAGAATCTACCTTAGATTGTTCATACCTCATTTCTCCAGTCGAAGACGAGATCCACGCAATCGAGAATGAAGGGTTCTACTCTACCATCTCCCCTACCATTACCGACTTCATCGCATGGGCAAGGAGTGTGGATAGGCAAGTTTCGGAATTGGAAAATGTGGCGACAACTTTACATGACCCCAATGCGACACCTAAAGAACATGCGCCACTAATTTTCTCCCAAAATGCTACCATGCAAGAAATAGTCATCGTGGTTGATAAACTAGTCGACCAAATCACACAATTAGAGGACGGGATCATGAGAATGAGGGAACTGGCTATAGTCAATGGAGTATGGGCCGATGATGATGAAGACGAGTATCTCATTGAACACTGCCTAGTCAAGGAAATAGTCCAAAATGGTGAAGACCAAGATGTAGACCACCTAACTCGTTCGGGACGCCCATATCAAAGTACTACTCAAAATGGTCCAACCAACGTTATCACACCAAATGATAACGAAGATGACTCTACTGATCATTTGCTAAAGCAATTACAGAAGACAAAGGCTGATCTTTCAGTCTGGCAACTAGTAGTAAGCTCGTTCCCACATCGTCAAGCTTTACTGCAAGCTTTGGCCAAACTAAATGTAGCACATAACTCCACACCCGACGATGTAGTCAACTTGGTCTTCCAAGAATCACCGAACCTAAGTAATCCTATTACTTTCTCAGATGAAGATTTGCCGCCCTTTGGCGCTAGTCAAAACTTGGCTCTTTACATCACTGTCATTTGCTTAAAGAAGCATGTGCCAATGACCTTGGTGGATGATGGCTCCGCGGTCAACGTCATACCCCTGAAAACGGCATACAAACTAGGCATGAAAGAGTCGAATTGGACCCCTACCAATCAAGGTGTTCGCGCATATGATGGTACACGACGAAAGGTAGTAGGACTCGTTAACCTAACCATAGCCACAGGACCAATTGAGCGAAAGGTTAACTTCCAAATAGTTGACATTGAAGCTTCCTTCAACATACTTCTGGGAAGAGCTTGGATTCACGCTTCCAAAGCAGTAACATCCACCCTTCACCAAAAGATCAAAATCCCACTAAATGGCAAAGTGGTGACGATCACTTCGTCGCCCATCAAGGCAATAATCGAAAAGAAATCAAATAATCAAGTCCTTGCGGATCCAGTATATGAACTTGGGGGCTTTCAAAGCATAAGTGTCATAGAAAGCGAGTTGGCACCCCTATACTACGATCCCTACTCCAACTTGGTGGTCAACCACATACTCAGATCCCATGGATACTTCCCTGGAATGCCTTTGAACCCTGTCCGAAGAAACACCTTCGCACCTTACAAGGAAGGCAACTAAAAAGAATACCACTTGGACTAGGATACAAACCCACTAAAGAGGAAGTTCTCGAGATGCTCGCTCAAGTTCAAAGCCGTAAGCACGTAGGAGTCCAAATGCGACCATATTTCCCTACCCTAAATGGATACTTTGTTAGGGAAGGAAGTCAAGAACTCTTTCACGGATTTCCCGAACATTGGCACTACCTCGGAAGGAAGCTAGCCGGAATCGAGATCTTTCACGATTGATCTTCATTCCTCCAGAAACGGTTCCTACTGTCAAAGCCCGTCAAGCACCTTGCTTAGATGAACAAGCTGTTAGTCTACTATTTGGAGAAGATCGATTTGTTAGAGTCGCGCAGGATGACATCATTACCATGATACTTCAAGACGATCACTTCAACTCTGGCGTTAATCACGAAACAAACGCGAACCAAAGAAAAAGGATGGAGAAAATCAATCAAGTGGACCAACAATCAAGGAAGACTCTTCAAGCTCACCATTGGAGAAGGAGAGATGTTCAAGGGAGAACCAGAGGACGATGAATTCGAGTCAGAATCAGAGTCGGAGTCGGAGTCTAGAGAAGTCACTAAGGAGTCTCCTCCTGTCGTCACCCCCATTCCCTTTGTTTCTCCTAGCTTAGCCTCAAATAGTAACAGTAGTTCGGGAAATGTCCCAACAACTGTCCCTTTGCCATTGACCACCACAATCGATGGCTTCTTTGTTTCAACTTTTCTCAAACTTTAATATGAATAAATCAGGTTCTGCTTACTCTTTGTGTTATCATGAATGCAATTCTGTTTACGATGATACTGAGGATGACCCAGGCCCAGACTCAATTGAGATACCTCCCTACATTGCCAAGGAAATACTACAAGAGGGGGAAGGGGGACCAGTAATAGAGAACACCGAACCCATCAATGTAGGAACCGAACTAGAACCCCAAGAACTTAGGATAGGGACAACCTTGAGCCCCACCGAAAGGGCCAGTTTCATAGACCTCCTACACGAGTTCAAAGACGTTTTCACTTGGTCCTACAAAGACATGCCAAGGATCGACAAGGATATCGCCGAACATAGAATCCCAATTAAGCCAGGTTTCAAGCCCGTGAAACAGAAGTTTCGTCGAATGAGAACAGAATGGGCTCTCAAGATTAAGGAAGAAGTCGATAAACAATTCAAAGCCGGGTTCATCAAAGTTTCCGAGTACTCTGACTGGGTAGCCAACATAGTACCCGTACCCAAAAAGGATTGGAGAATCTGTGTTTGTGTTGATTTTAGGGATTTAAACAAAGCAAGTCCTAAAGATGACTTTCCTCTACCACATATCGACATATTGGTGGACAATACCGCAGACCACGCGTTACTATCCTTCATGGATGGGTACGCGGGTTACAACCAAATCAAGATGGTCATAGAAGACATGCATAAGACCGCCTTTGTCACTCAATGGGGAACCTATTGCTATACAGTCATGCCGTTTGGGTTAATCAACGTCGGAGCTACATATCAACCCACCGCAACTACACTCCTACATGACATGATGCACAAATAAGTTGAGGTATACGTAGACGACATGATTGTCAAGTCCAAGGATAGAGAGGGGCACATTGCGAACCTTCGCAAATTTTTCTCAAGGCTACGAAAGTACAACATGAGGCTCAATCCTCGGCGCGCATTCGAGTAACATCCGGCAAACTCCTGGGATACGTCGTTAGCCAACGAGGTATATAAATAGACCCTTCCAAGATCAAAGCTCTGATTGAAATGCCACAACCTCAAACGGAAAAAGAAGTCAGAGGATTCCTGGGAAAAGTGCAATACATAAATCGATTCATATCGAAACTCATCATGATCTGTGAACCTATCTTCAAGAAACTCAAGAAAACAGACCACACCATGTGGGATGATGACTGTCAAAAGGCATTCAACCAAATCAAGGAGATATTAGCTAAACCACCCGTGCTCATGCCACCTCAACGAGATCAACCTCTTGGTTTATATCTCACAGTAACCGAAACAGCCATGGGCGCCATGCTAGCTCAAACCGTAGGAAAGGAAGAAAGGGCTATCTAATACCTTAGTAAGAAGTTCTTGGAGTACGAGTGCAAATACTCACAACTCGAAAAGACATGCCTCGCTCTTGTGTGGGCAACGAAGAAGCTACGTCATTACATGCTTAGCTACTCCGTCAAAATATACTCCAAAATGGATCCAGTCAAATACCTCTTCGAGAAACCCGTCCTCAACGGACGCCTAGCAAGATGGACTTTGATGCTCTCCGAGTTCGATCTCAAATATGTGCCTCTGAAGGTTATAAAAGTGTGCGCCGTTGCCGAATTCTTCGCAGAAAATCCCATCAATGATGCACAAACAATAGATACTTGGTCATTTCCAGACGAGGATATACTCCAAACCGATGTAGACTCCTGGGACCTTTACTTTGACGGGGCATCAAACTTAAGAGGATTTGGAATAGGAGTGTTGCTCATTTCTCCTGAAGGCGAGCATACACCGATCTCTGTCAAACTCGACTTCGAGGTGACAAATAATGCTGCAGAATACGAAGCATGTCTCATTGGACTACAAGCGGCAGTGAGCTTAGGCATTAAAAACCTCCGAGTGCATGGGGATTCGTCCCTGATCATCAATCAAGTTACGGGATCTTGGAAAATCCAAAGCGAAAGCCTAGCACCTTATCAAGCCAGAATAGACCAAGTTGCCCAATTCTTTGATCACGTGACCTACCTACACCTACCTCGGGAAGAAAATCAATTTGCAGAAGCTCTTGCAAAACTTGCATCTTTGATTAATATGCCATATGACATGGTGGAAATGCCTTTATGTATCGAACGACGATCAGAGCCAGCTTATGTCCACCAAATCACCGACGAAGAGGACACCACAGAGGAACCTTGGTTCCAAGCAATCCTAAATTTCAAGCTCAACGGTACCTATCCACCGGATATGGACAAAAGGGGACAACGTGCTATACGCCTACTAGATTCCCAATACGTTCTCATGCAAGGAGAGTTATACAAAAGAACACCTCTTGGTGTAATCCTACGTTGCCTTGATCATTCACAGACGCGGAAAGTGATGGAAGAAGTCCACGATGGAGAATGTGGTCCTCACATGTGTGGGCCCATGATGGCAAAGAAAATCATACGTTTGGGGTATTATTGGACCACAATGGAATCCGATTGCATCAAATATGTAAGACATTGCCACAACTGCCAAATCTTCGGGAATGTACAGCATGTCCCTCCTTCATTGCTCTATACGATGACATCTCCTTGGCCATTTTATGCCTGGGGAATTGATATAATCGGGAAGATAACTCCAGCCGGAACAGGAGGTCATTGTTTCATCCTAGTGGCAATCGACTATTTCACCAAATGGGCGACGGCTTCCTACACTAGTCTCACGGCTAAAAATGTAGCAAAGTTCATACAAAACAACATCATCTGTCAATACGGTTGCCCACATGAGATCATTAGTGATAATGGATCACATTTCCAAGCTGAGACTGAGCAATTGCTAGCCAAGTACAAAATTAGGCATCACCACTCTTCGCCATATAGACCACAGACTAATGGCGCGGTAGAGGCGGCAAACAAGAACGTTGTCACAATTCTCAAGAAAATGATTGACAACTATCGAGATTGGCCAAGCAAAATACCCTTTGTTTTGTGGGGATATCGCACATCATTAGGGACGCCCACTGGGCCACCCCTTTCTATTTAACCTACGGCATGGAAGCTGTATGATAGGCTATCGCACACCTATACAAAGATAATATTTATACCCTAGGTAACAAATTAATGTATTACTTAGGGGTCGAACCCAAAGGAGACGGGAGTTTATAATTTAGTTGTTATGGATTGAATTTTACCTTGGTAGATTAACGTTTGCTTTGGTTGATTGGTTTGATGTAATTAAACAATAATAAATAAAATGTCTAGGGAGGTCGGGTCACACATGCCAATTACGTAAATATATGATTATGTTAAACTTGGTAATAATAATATTATCAATTGTTTAGGCTTAAAGACACCCACCTTACGATATTAGTGTCAACCATAGACCGGGTCCTAGAGAAACTCTCGTCCATGACTAGGTCGTCCTACTACACATGCTTAGTCTAATTCAATTCCATGCCTCTCGACTTTTAGAACGAATGAACAAACTTAATCAATGAATAAGGCCTTTAAACAAAGATTAAACGTGATGTTGCAAACATGTGATAGAAACAATTTATCAATATTAACTTAACCTCATTTTGACATTTATATATTACTTAATCATGCATGGTTTCCCTTACTCCTTAGACAAAAGAAACTACTCTAACATAATGGAAATGTAAATTAAACTAGTGACAAATGACAATATAATGAAAATATGAATAAGAAATTACCTTGCAATTGGAAATGGAAATGGAAATAGAAGAACAATACTTGTAAAATAAATAACTTGAAATGAAACTTTGGAATATAACTTGAATGGAAATTGTATTGAAATGTTTATAACATAAAGTAAATCTAAACTAAGCTAAGCTAATAACTAAACTAATATAACTAATAAACTTAGAGAGAATTATGAGAAATTGTGTATGTGAATGATGTGTCAAAGTGTTGGAGTCTACACCCTTTATATAGGAAATGAGGGGTGAAACTTAGAGCAAATACAAGGGGTCAACCCCAAATATTTTCTCTTAATTGCTTGAGTAATTTCCTAGAGAATCCCATGTGAGCCATTAATCCCATCTTTAAGCCTTTGGTTAATCACACAATTTAGCATCCCATGAGAATCCAAAGTTGAGCATCCAAGACATTCTCCCATCTTCTCTACTTGGGCTTTAACACTTGATTTTATACTTGGGCTTGACTTTGCATTTGTAATTCTTCAAATTAATCCATCATTTTATCCATGCAAGTCCATGAACATCTTCCATGTTGGTCCATCATCTCTTCTTTAGCTTAGCTCATGCTTCTAGTATTTGTACTTGAATAAAATTGGGCTCATTTTAGCTCATTTTCCTACAAAACATGAGAAAACATACAAATGGAACTAGAAAGCAAATATTAGCTCATAAACACTAAAGGTAGTGCATAATACATATAAAATTAAGCTAAATATTGGGGTAAAAATGTATATAATTATGACCTATCACTGTACAGCCAGTCGAGTTAGAAATACCATCACTGCGTATCTTACTCGAAAGTCAAATCCCGGAAGCCGATTGGAAGAGGGATAGATATGAAGAACTCATCCTCCTGGATGAACGTAGGCTACGCGCATTACATAATGTCCAAACATATCAAGCACGTATCAAACGAGCCTTCAACAAAAGGGTCAAGCCAAGGAACATCAAGGAAGGAGACTTAGTACTCAAGTCGGTTAGAGCTCTTTTACCTGTCGATCCACGAGGAAAATTCAAACCTAATTGGGCGGGGCCATTTCTAGTCAAGTCCATACTTCCAGGGGGTGCGGTTAGAATCACAGACCTAGATGAGAATGAATTTGCCAACCCGACAAACCTTGACCAACTAAAGCGGTATTATGCCTAGATTAGGAACAAAAACGCGCCTCGCGTAACCTCACATGTCGCTCTTGTGGCACTAAATAAACGGCCCCCGGCCAAGCTAAAATAAGCTAATGTCACTCTGCTCTTACATTTTGACAATTTGTCATCCTCATATCGTCAAATAAACTAAATTTCATCTTAAGAGTAAGTAAAAAGCTCATGCTTATCTTCTAAGTTCATTACAAGCTCCTGCTTAGAACAATTATTCTTTTACATTTACTCGAACTACGCGCAAGGGTTTGATTTCATTTTCTTAATGAATACGTAGGCAATCCTTCACAGGATACAACCCATTAACTTCAAAATGTAGATAGAAGGACATTTGCAGTTGCATTTGGAATTCGACAAGAATAATAAATAGAAAATCACGACGGTTTCATAACCAATTAACCTCCTTTATTTCATTCATTTTCTAATAATAATAATAGTACGTTACATAATAATAATAATAATAATAATAATAATAATAATAATAATAATAATAATAATAATAATAATAATAATAATAATAATAATAATGCTAAACAAAATAAAAAAAATAGGCTAGGATTCTAAAAACCCCACCTTCTTATTACAATAATAATAATAAATAATAATAAAGACTTGGGCTATTCCTCCATTTTCCCTTTGCCCTTGTCATTCTTGTCATATTTCTTGTCACGACCTCGAGCCGGACGCTCTTGCGCCACTTCGGACCTAATCACCAACGGTCTTTCTCGCGGTCTAGCCTTCCCATTCTTGTCAATCACTCTGTCCACGGCGGAGAGAGGTCCTCGGTTTCTTCAAGGATGAACAACTCGAAACCCGGCTTCTTCATCTCCCTCAGTCAGATGCTTCTCTTTCTCCTTTTCCACCTCGCGCACCTTGTAGTCAGCGGGCTCGCGCTTTCTCAATCTCTCACGCTCCTCCGGAGTAGTAGCTTTCCTCCACCGCAGATAGGAGTCCGACACCCATAAGGCACTAACAGAAGAGTTCAAGAACCATACGTTTCTTTGAGCCCATTTAATGGCCCACTCCTTTCGACTCTCGCAGTAGTAAGCGCCACGGCGTCTGGGGGATGTGTCAAGCTTCGGGATTGTCTCGTTTCATCCAACTGTCTCATCACCTCTCGGAAGATGCATACCATGAATTCAAGCCGGTATGCGAACGGATCGGGTAGGATCCAAGGAAGATACTCCAAAGGATGATTTGAGATGCCACCATGGTACAATCCATCTAATCAAGGGGCCATCATCACTCTTCAATTTGTTTTCCCAATAATTGCACACTCGAGTGAAGTCCACCATGTAAAGCCTGGTCCTCATTGCAATCGAACGAGCATGATAAGATAGAACATGAACTGGGGGCTCGATCAATCAAAGACGCTCCATAAGCCAGACCTACCAAAAGCGGGTATTAGAAAAAAAAGAAACAAAAAAAGAAACAAAAAAAAAAAAAAAAGAAACGAAAAAAAAAAAAGAAAAAAAAAAAAAGAGAAAGTGTTCTTTTACCTGCAAGATAATGGGACTTCCCAAATAAGGTAGGTCGCGATTGACTTTCCTATTATCCAAACCCAATAGGATCTCTCCTAAACATAAACAGGCTGGGCTCCTGCGCAGTTCCATTTGCTCAATTAGGCCCAAGAGACGGGGATCACCTCTCAAATCCTCATCAACATGCCATTGAAGGACATATACATGTAACAAGCAAAATCCGAATGCCCTTCGCCTAGAAACATAAGAGATGGTGGGGTCGGCCTTGTTAATGAATCGGTCAATAAAATCCAACATTCGCACTCCTTTCGAGGTCACTAGACGGTCCACCTCAATTCTTGGCAACCCGAGCAAATCTCTTGTGAAGTAGAAGGAGTAGCAGGCAAGTGTTCTGGGTCCCACCCACCGATCGCAGCAATTTATTCAGGAAATGGGCAAATGTCACCTCCGGGGAAAGCAAAAACATGATAATTCGGGTCCCAATAATCAAGACAAGCATCTAGGAATGGTTTGACCACCTTGATAAGCTTCAAACTCAACAATGATCCAAGATTATAAGCACCCATGTCGTGTTTCTCCACGTTGGAAAACTCGTTGGTCCACTCTTTTAGACGAATCTCTAAAGTATTCATGATGAATGATTATTTTGAGAAATTTATGTAATAAGACGAAGGAAGAGACGGAAGAATTGTGTGAATAAAACCTCTATCGACGTCTCTATTTATACTAAAATCTGTTTCCTAAAATCCGCCAGGACGGATACACCGGGAAACAAAGGTAGCGACTGCCGCGCCTCTTCAAAGGGACGCGACTCTTCTGCGCCTCTTCCTCAAAGAACGTTTCTGTGAATTTTCGCGTTGGATCTTTCCTAAATTCCTTGGCAAATAATTTCCTATTCATACGGGTTATTATTTTGGTAAATACGTCAAAATTACCACAGTTCGTGTTTCCTAATTCCGCGGGCACGCATTTCGAGGCAATATCAGCATTTTCGTTATTCTAGCACACTTATATATTTCTTTTTATTTTCTTCTTTTTTAGGAAATCATTTCCCCAATTTAATGTAATTTATTTCAAAACTTATATTTCTTTTTATTATTTCCTTTTTTTAATCATTCCACTCCCGTCCTACATTACATTTCTAACTTATAGGTTTCTATTTTTTTCATTGTTTTTGGGGGTAACCCTCCCTACCGTCCGGTCATTTCCGGCAATTTTTTTTTTTGCATTTTTGCATTTTTTTTTTGCACTTTTGAGTCGTTCGTTTTGCGCTAATTTAGGCCATACATCATCAAATGTATGTTTTACGTGAATTTCTATGTAAATTTCGGCAGCATGACGGCGTAAACCGTCATCTACCAAACCTGTTCAAAGCTAACCTATAGGTACAGTAACACAACCCAAGAAAGAAAGGCACTCAGACCATCATATACAACCAAAAGAGGGACATGTACAACAAACTGGGGGCTCGAGCCCCAAGCAAAATCCAAAATGTCCAAAATGTGGGTCCTAAAATGTACAAATGTGCAAGATACAGCCAACAACAAACAACAACAACAAAACTACTGCCGGTCGCCGACTAACACCGCAACCCTCGCCTCGAGAGCAGCAACCTCGGCGTCGCGAACCTCGAGCTCCCTCACCAAACGAGTTGTCTCCTCCCGAGATCGCGCTCTCGCTCACCACTGTGCTCCCTCTGCAAATAACAAATTGGCTCATGTCAATCATTTCAAGCAATCATAAGAAAACTAGAAAATGAAATAGACGAAAGGTTCATACCTGACAACCTCGACCGCCGACAAGTGCCTCGGCGGCAGTAGCTCGCAGCCGGTTGGCTACCCTCCATAATGCCACAAACCGAGACGGCGCAACCTGCATTTTCAAAAAGAAGTTCTCAATAATTGGATAAGTTCAATCAAATGTGTTCTTACACAAAAATCACACAAATTAGAGGCTCACCCTCCGAATCAGATGCTGCCAATCGTCCAAGCCAGCATCCGTCACAGCCACGTCAAAGTCACGCAGCTCGAAGATCGTCGTCATCTCCGTCGTGTCGGTGTACTCAAGGGTCTCGGGGTACTCTGGGGGCTCGATGCCCGCCGCCTCGACCTCCTACAAAGACAAAGGATTGCCATTAAATCGATGATCATTCATCATACTTTCAAAATGGTCATAAGGAGAGTAAATACTCACCACAACCGGCCAGTATGCCAACCTCCCGTAGAGGAACGCCGAGTAGTCCTCACCAGGAAGCAGAAGGGCGTCACCACCAACGCCAGCCAAGTCAGCCTCCCTCTCAGCCTCAGAAGGCTCCCTAAACATCGTCCTAGGAGGATCGATGGGAACCGTCAAGACATCCCGAGAGCACTGACGAGCCAAGCGCTCGCCCAAGTACCACACATGACCCATCAACGTCCTCAGCAACAACCGGCTCGAGCTCCTAGGTCGAAGGACCTCAGCCACAAAAGGAGGAGCGACAGCGTACTCCGCCCAAGGCTTGGGCACCCACTGGGAAAAGACAAACAACAAATCATTCTTATGATCGGTTAAAAAGTAATAAAGAAGCAAAACGAATATAAGTGAGATGCTCACGCTGTCCAGCTGAAGAGCGTTCACGTCCCGCCGGTAGACACCGTGAGAGGAACGCTTGCTCCTCGTGCGACACATCACCCAATCCCTCACAACGGGATAGGCCTTCTCCAGCGGCTCCGTCCTCTTGGGCGAGAGGCTCGGAAAGTAGGAGTACACCCACGCCTGTGAAGCAAGATAGTCAATAACGATCTTTCGTAATTCGATAAGGAAAGGAAGTAATTTTAGTCTAAATGAAGGTTCATACCTCCAACAAGTCCAGGGCGACAAAGACCAGGAGAAGTCCCCTTCTCCATCAACTCCGGACGAACCATGGCCCTCATGAAGCAGATGAGGACCACAAAACCAGCAGTGATCCAGTCCCAACGTCCTAGGGAGCTCAGGTCAGAAAGAAAGGGAAGAAGCTTCGTCGACAGCCTCTCTCCCTTGTCTCCGAGGTAGATCGAAGACAGAAACCACCAAAGCCACAAGCGGGCCCTCTGCTCAGCTGTACAGGGAGGAGGAGCCGTCTCTCTCCCGTCAATCACCACCCGCGCCGGGGTCTTCCCCACAAAGTAGTCTCGGACGTAAGAACTAGGCACCAAACCAGGCACTGCAGCAGCCTTCGGCGCCAAGTTCCAGCCGATCAACCTCCTAGCCTCGGCCGAGTCCACCCTCATAGCAGTCTCCGGCCACTCTACCACCTCGGTCCCACACGGCAGACCAGAAATCATGCCGTAGTCCTCCAACGTGACTCCCACCTCACCAAAAGGCATGTGAAAAGTGGAAGTCGTGTCCCAAAATCGGTCCAAGAAAGCGCGGACCAGGCTAAGGTTAGCCCGCAGCTTCCTCTTCGCGATATCCCTCCAAGCCTGCACCAGGGCGCCGAATGCCCCCCGCTCGATCATGGCTCACTCCTCCGCCGACAGCCTCTCGTAGTACTCCATCGCCGTCGTGTAGCCCGATAACGATCTGATGTTCCCAGCCTCCTATTGGGATTTGAAACAAAAGTTATCTTTAGTTTGTATGAAATTGGAAAAGATATGAGCAAATGAAATGAAAGAAGGTGAGTGATGGGCAATGAATTCAAGATTACCAAGCTCTTCACCGTCCTGTAGGACAGGTGACCCTCCGCAGCCCAAAGAAGGTGCCTAATGTCCCAAGTCTCAGCCCACGCAGGTGCTCCCCTCAGCTGGTGACCACCCCGTCCAACGTTGGCCCGTCTCGGGGCCTCCTCCTCCTCAGCAACCTCCTCCTCCTGGACCTCGTCCTCAGCAACCTCAGTAGCTGCCCTAGCAGCAGTAAAAGCCTCATCGAGAGCACGAGAAGCATCAACAGCAGTGTCTATGTCCATGGGAGCTCTCCCAGAAGTATAAGCCTCGTCACCTGCAACGTTAAAGTAATTTTAGGCCGCGTCAAGTGACGACGAACCTGGATTAGGGGATTTTCGAGTTTTAAAAGTCCCGAAGTCGCTCTTTTCTCGCCATCTTTGGCCATATTCCCACAAACCCGATCACTCATGTGGTAATTTGGGTTAAGTCAAGCCTAAGTTGAAGCCTAGTCATGGGTTCGAGTCGAAATTTCGGCAGCATTTCGTTATAACGACAATTATGCCCTAGAAAAGTGTCCTGAAAAAGCCGCCACAAACCAAAATTCCGAGATGGTAGGAAGTTTACCCATCATCCAAGGATTCCAAGTATCAAGTTTCATCGCAAATGGGCAATCCTAAGGCCATTTTCGAAGCAATTTACGGTTTAGTTGTGAAACCGTCTCAATTTCACTCAAATGCCCAAAACTCAACGAAAATTCGAAACAAATACATGGTTATGATCCTTATACTACCAATTAGCCATTTACAAGGTCAATTTTACAAGACAAAATCATTTGCGGGAAAAGCCCCAAATTTTCAACATTTCAGGGTTAAAAACCCTAAACTTTGTCGATCCAATTCGTCCATTATAGAAGATTAATGCAAGAATGATATACATACCTCAATTAGTCATGGCGGATGCAAGCTTTTGGATCAAATTTTGGCGGAAACGGTTGAAATTTGAGAGAGAAATTGATGATTTATATTTCGAAATAATGAAATGAAACCCCTGTTTCATCGCGTTTTTACGCAGAAAGACACCCTCGGGAATAGACGCAACGCGAGTGCTACGCCTCTTCCAAGAGACGCAGCTCTTTTTGCGCCTCTTCCTTAGCTTCCCTTCATACGAATTTTCAAAAATTCGTTATGAGTTCGTTATTTGTGGGCCCATCTTTGGTGCGCCTCTTCCCTGATGCCATTTTATCTTTTTTGGTCCGTTTGACGATTATTCTTCGTTCAGACCCGCATTTCTAAGCCAACTGCAGACTACCGTACATTATTTTACTGCTTCCAAGACTTTGCTTGTCACAACGAGCAGGTATTTTTTGACAGGTGTTTCGACACGCCTTCATTATATTCCCCCAGCGAGAGTAAGCGGATAGACAATCCCTCTCGAGACATGGAGATAAGTTCCTAATAGGGTTTCCCCAACGAGAGTTCACGACATACAATCATCGTTCTCAAGATCTTCCGAAGTTTGTTTGAAGACGACCCAAGCAGATTTCTCCCAGCAGTTCCCGCTTGCGTCCTGCTACTCACAATATTTCTTGTTTCCCCACGGAGTGCGATAAAGTTGTCGTCCTCCAGAAGTTCCCAGACCGGCAGAGTTCTTACACTCGAGCCTTAGTTACCCCTTAGGTTGAAATTATATTCGGGCCTCCTTCCCGTTGATGCTTTCCTTTAGGGTCCCACACCCTAACATAATCCTTACTTATCTCTTAGGTCTTATCCTTTAGCTCCTACGCTTATCCTTTAGCTCCTACGCTTATCCCTTAGCTCCTACGCTTAACCTTAGCTCCTACGCAACTCCGGAAGCATCTCGAGAAAAAAGTCTCAGGTATGATCTCTTCTTATGGCTGGCGAGCCTCCTTACGTAGTCTAATGGACTTTAAACGACCCTCCCCGATAGTCGATAGACTCTAAAATGTTCCCGACGACAGGTCCTTGGTTCAGACCCCTTGAGCCGCCTCGCGTCGCCATAGTCGTCAGGTTGTAATCTTCGATTGACCTGATGGCTATACTTTGACTTTCGCCTTGTCCAAGCCCCAGTCAAAGTGGGGGCTCTGTAGATACCTCATTTCAGCACCTCCTGCAAACCACCCGGTGATGATTGGGCCGCATGTTTGGTATGCGGAACGATTTGTGACAGTTCGTAAGTTTATCGTCAAGTGATTGCTCAAACACTGATGTCTACCTCTTAATTGTCATCTACGCGTTGATACGGTCGTTTTGACAGTAATTAGAGTACATTTGGAGTCCGGGCCTAAAACCGTCTTCATTTTCTAGTAACCGCTTGTAGATACCTCATTTCTGCACCTCCCGCAAACCACCCGGTGATGATTGGGCCGCATGTTTGCTACGCGGAACGATTTGTGACAATTCGTAAGATTATCGTCAAGTGATTGCTCAAACATTAATTTCTACCTCTTAGTTGTCATCTACGTGCCGATACGGTCGTTTTGACAGTAATTAGAGTACATTTGGAATCCGGGCCTAAAACCGTCTTCATTTTCTGATAACCGTTATATACTCGGGATTTTTCTATTCCATATTTCATAATTTTCATCCTTTGGTAAACAATTTCCCGTAATATTCACATAAGATATTAAGGAAAACCAAATTATTTCCGTCCTACCATAACTTAAACACGGAAATCTTTCTTTCGCAGGAGGAAACCACTTGGGAACAGACGCAAAGAAGTGTCGCGCCTCTTCCAAGAGACGCAGTGGCTGCTGCGCCTCTTCCCAGGTCCTTTTCTGCGTGTTTCTCGTATCTTTTTTTCATATCTTTCCGAGATTCACTTCCAAAGAGTCTCCGAAACCCTATTCCTTCACGTGATTAGTATAAATAGGAGCCTTCGCTCCTCATATTTCTCACGCGAGTGTCCGCCCTTCTCTTCTCCCTTTGCATTCTAGACCTTTGTTCTTACTTTTTGGCGTTTACGTGCTTGAACATTCGACCACCTAAGCTCGGATCCTTCTGAGTACCAGCCTCGTTTGCATGACCGACCAATTTGACCAACTCCACATCAATCAATTTAATTAATTAATCGTTTTCCTCTTACGAGGGCACTTTCTTTACATTCGCGTCGAGCATCACTAATCGATATCTTAGTCCTTCTCGTTTCGTCAACATGTAAGTCTGAGGGTGTATAATCCTTATTTATTTATTGTATTTTATTTTATTGTATCACAATTGTAAGGTTTATGTCGAAAATACCTCTTAAAACCGATTTCTAAAACCCTTTGTTTAAAACCCTTTTTACGGATTTCCAGTAGATGACCGTCGAGAAAGGACGCAGCAACTGCTGCGCCTCTTCGAAGGAGCGCAGTACCTGCTGCGCCTCTTCGTGAGGCTGCCGCAGTTCCTGCTTCCTTTCTTCTTCCTTCGTCCTCTGTTATTCGTTATTGCTTGTATTTGTTTTCGTTTGTTTGTTAACTCTTCATCATAATAGCATATAATTCACATGTATATAATTCATCATTCATTAGCACATGTAATTTATCATTGTAAATCCGACTTAAATCCCAAATAATCCAATATTTGCGGGTTTTCGTCATTAAATTCAATTCCGGGTTGTAGAGATTCAATTCATCAATATTGAGTTTCTGGAATTCGTCTTTGATATAGTTTTCATCTGTCTTTTGTCGTATTTATCGCATATTCGTCATTAATCCATTATATTTAACTAATTGAATCAATTTGTGTAGTTTGTTAATATTGTTCACTCCTATAATTAATCCATCTTAATTCCGTCTCACTCATATTTTATTGCTTTCATGACCCATTCATATGTTAAATAACCTATTAATCACTTTCATCCGAGTAAATAATTTAATCGATCTTTAAAATCACCAATTAGCATTAACGGCTTGCAATTACGGCTTCACAGCCAGAACTGAGCCAAGGAACAGGGCAAATGCGTCGTCGCCGCACCCTCTTCCAAAGGACGCAGCTCTGCTGCGCCTGTTCCTGGCTGAGTTCTGTCCCTGAACTCCGTTTTTGCCTTGACCTAGTTTACTAACTACGTATTAATTGATTATTATCCGTATTATCACCTTCTGACTTGTTCGTTAATTCTTTTAATTTATTCTTTTATTCGTTTTCTCAAATTATCCGTTTTGAAAGGTATTTTCGACATAAATCGCCTATCCCAATGTAATTATTGTAATTTTCATTATTGTAATTTTATCCATTGTAATATTTATTGCCTTGTATCATTTGTATGTTTTCACATGTAATTGAGCATAAATCCTACTTCGACATTAATTGTATGCTAATTAATTATTCACCGACTTAGTCTAATTCTCACATGTTAGGATTAAAACTTGGATGTTGCATTGCATGCATATAATCGACGATATATCGAGTACGAATAACTTCCCTAATCATTAGTAGAGGCCGCTATCGAGGCGGGCGGGATTAGGTGTTCGATCAAAAGAGCTTCCTAATACGTACCCTCACCCCTTACTCCAGATCTCCGTGAACACCCGTGTTCATTGGCATCCACGAGAGTCATTCTAGACATAGAATGCTAAGGGTAACGATTGCTTAGTGTTCATGTCTTCACTTTATGTCTTGACATGACATGAGGTATTCGAACGGTTCCAATTTCCCATAAAAATTGGTGGCGACTCCATACAAAAATGCAAACGCTTGTTTCTCTTTCCTCCCAAGCGCCCCCGTGGGCCCCCGCTGTCCACAGTTTGGCGACTCCGCTGGGGATAATACACTTACGTGTAGCCAAGGGTGAAACTTGAACAAGGTTAGGGAATAATTTGTACAAGACAATTTTTCGGTTTTCATAACTCGGTCTTCCTAGATCGTTTTATTCGGCCTTCCTAGGCCCAACCCAACCCATTCGACCAATCGTCCCGTCTAAACGGTCCTAATTCTTATTTGGGCCTAAGGATGGATATCGATTGACGTCATCCATACCATGATGCTTACTCTTGTTTGTATCAAGGGCCTTCACTACTTGAGGAAATGGACTAGGAATCGGCCTTACTCTTGTTTGGTACGAGCCTCTCCACAGACTTCGGGTTTGATGGTTCGGTTTGGTAACCCACCCTTTAAACCAAAACCCTTTTAAATGCACTCAGCATCCCGTTATAATGCTTGTATAAATGTTTGTACCTTACGTGATCACCATTTCTAAACAAAACCATGACGATTTTTCAAAAATCAAAACCCTTTTCTTAATCAAAATTTTGAAATAGGCCATTTGATTAGCGCAAAATCCGGTCAAAACTCCGTCCGTTTGTCTTGTCAAAATTCGGGCCACAAGCCCATTTCAAAACCTCACTTTGAATCCACTCCTACAACTACACTATAGTTGACTAGGACACACATTTTCAAAAACCTTGTCTTTCTTCAAAGCTCACTCAACACAAGTGGCACACACCCACTTCACGAGTCAAAACATTTCTTCTCTTAGCAAGTGTGGTAGAATGGTCGATCGTGTTTTGATTCGTCGTCAATCTCTTATCCAGTTTTCAAGATGCCCGAATCCAACGAGACAAACCTCAACCAACTTCAAGATGGTAATGATCGAATCCTAGCCGCGCTAGCCCAAATGCAAGTCACCTAAGACCAAGTCTATGACCGCCTTGAGCTCATCGAAGGCCGTATCTATGCCGTAGAGGGAAGGTTGCCCCCTCATGAAAGTGAAGTATTAGGTAACTCATTGATGAATCCAAGGATGAAAATCCTCTCATGGGGATGATGAGTAGCGAGAAAAAGACTCCAATACTTAGAGGAGCAATTGATGTACCTTAAGGGGGATGACATTTATAGGGAGAACAATCGCAAGTATGAGGCCGTCATTTCTAAATTGCCAACTAACTTCAATATGACGGATATCCCTAAATTCAAGGGGCACGAGAACCCTTTGAACCACATCCGTGCCTTCAAGGATTACATGTCTATCAAAGGCATCAAACCCGAGATGTTCTTAAGGATCTTTCCTTCATCTCTTGACACCAACCCGAAACAATGGTTCTACTCCTTAGATCATAAGAAGGTCGCTACTTGGGAAGATGCCGCAATCGAGTTTTCTAAACAATATGCGGATAATGTCGAGATCCAAGTTAACATGCGCACTCTAGAGGTTCTTACCCAAAATGACAAAGAAGGATTCACCGACTTCCTAAGTAGGTGGAGGAAAACTAGTACCCAACTAGTTGAACGCCCGGATGAGGCTACCCTTGTGGAGAAGTTCGTGGATAATCTCAAACCCATCTATGCCAACCATTTGAGATATCAAAACATCAAAAGTTTCAAGGACTTAACCGTACTAGGGACAAGGATTGAAGATGACATCCGTAAAGGGCTCTTGTCCAAAACGGTAGGTCGAGGATACCAAGGCTCAACAAGTCGTTCATACGGCTCCACTAGCAAGACCGATGAAGTTAACCTTCTCGAGCCATCCAAGAAAAGTACCCCACCAAGGAAATTCACAAATCTTGGGGACACTTACTCCAACGCTCTAAAAAGGTTAATGAAGCAAGGCAAACTCCAACCCATTGGACCTACTCCCGAACCCGAAAGGAAATCCAAATTCTGGGACGAGAGCTAGTACTGTGAATACCATAGAGGCAAGGGGCACGACACAGAAAAATGCTACAAGTTGAAAAACGTGCTTCAAGACATGATTGAAGATGGTCGATTGCCAATACCACCGGGAGGTAAACCCAACAACACTCGAATCCTCTTGGAGTTCTAGTGATCACAAGTGATGAATCTACCTTAGATTGCTCACACCTCATTTCTCCAATCGAAAATGAAATCCATGCAATCGAGAATGAAGGGTTCTACTCTACTATCTCCCCTACCATTTCCGATTTCATCACATGGGCAAGGAGTGTGGATAGACAAGTTTGGGAATTAGAAAATGTGGTGACAACTTTACATAATCCCAACGCGACGACCAAAGAACATGTGCCACTAATCTTCTCTCAAAATGCCACTATGCAAGAAATAATCACCGTGGTTGATAAACTAGTTGACCAAATCATACGACTAGAAGATGATATCATGAGAATGAGGGAACTAACTGCAATCAATGGGGTTTGGGCCGACAATGATGAGGACGAGTATCTCATTGAAAACTCCCTAGTCAAAGAAATAGTCCAAAACGGTGAAGACCAAGATGTGGATCACCTAACTCGTTCGGGTCGTCCATATCAAAGCACCACTCAAAATGGTCCCACCAACGTTATCAGACCAAATGACAACGAAGATGACTCCACTGATCATTTGCTCAAGCAATTACAAAAGACGAAAGCTGATCTTTCAGTCTGGCAATTAGTAGCAAGCTCATTCCCACATCGCCAAGCTTTACTGCAAGCTTTGGCCAAACTAAATGTAGCACCTAACTCCACACCCGAAGATGTAGTCAACTTGGTCTTCCAAGAATCATCGAAGCTAAGTAATCCTATTACTTTCTCGGACGAAGATTTGCCACCTTTTGGCGCCAAATCACAATTTAGCTCTTTACATCATTGTCATTTGTCTAAAGAAGAACGTGCCAATGACCTTGGTAGATGATGGCTCCGCGGTCAACGTCATACCCCTCAAAACGGCATACAAGCTAGGCATGAAAGAGTCGGATTGGACCCCTACCAATCAAGGTGTGCGCACATATGACGGTACACGACGAAAGGTAGTAGGACTTGTTAACCTAACCATAGCCACAGGACCAATTGAACGAAAGGTTAACTTCCAAATAGTGGACATCGAGGCTTCCTTCAACATACTTCTGGGAAGGCCGTGGATTCACGCTTCCAAAGCAGTAACATCCACCCTTCATCAAAAGATCAAGATCCCACTAAATGGCAAAGTAGTGACGATCACTTCGTCACCCATCAAGGCAATAATCGAAAAACAGTCGAACAATCAAGTCCTTGCAGATCCCGTATATGAACTTGGGGGCTTCCAAAGTGTAAGCGTCATAGAAAGTGAGTTGGCACCCTTATACTATGATCCCTACTCCAACTTGGTGGTCAACCACATACTTAAAACCCAGGGATACTTCCCTGGAATGCCTTTGAACCCTACTCGAAGAAACACCTTCGCACCATACAAGGAAGGCAACTCAAAGAGGATACCACTTGGACTAGGGTACAAACCCACTAAAGAAGAGGTTCTCGAAATGCTGGCTCAGGTCCAAAACCGCAAACACGTGGGAGTCCAAATGCGACCCTACCTCCCTACTTTAAATGGGTACTTTGTTCAAGAAGGAAGTCTAGAACTCTTTCACGGATTTCCCGAGCCTTGGCATTACCTCGAAACGAAGCTAGCCGGAATCGAGATCTTTCACGATTGCTACTTTATCCCTCCAGAAACGGTTCCGACCGTCAAAACCCGTCAAGTACCTTGTTTAGACGAACAAGTTATTAGCCTGTTGTTCGGAGAAGATCGATTCGTTAGGGCCGCGCAGGATGAGATCATTACCATGATACTTCAAGACGATCACTTCAACCCTACCGCACTAATCACAGAAACTAACGCAAGACAGCAGAAAGGATGGAGAAAATCAATCAAGTGGACCAACAAGCAAGGAAGACTCTTCAAGCTCACCACTGGAGAAGGAGAGATGTTCAAAGGAGAACCGGAAGACGATGAGTTCGAGTCGAGTCGAAGTCGAGTCGAGTCTAAAGAATTCATTAGAGAGTCTCCTCTTGTCGTCATCCCCACTCCCTTTGTTTCTCCTAGCTTAGCCTCGAGTAGTCACGTAGTTCGGGAAATGCCCCAACCATCGTCCCTTTTGCCGCCACCGACCATGGATCAGTTGGCTTCTTTGTTTCAACTTTACTCAAATTTTAATATGAATAAATCGGGTTACGCTTACTCTTTGTGTTATCTTGAGTGCAATTCTGTTTACGATGATACTGAGGATGACCAAGACCCAGACTCGATCAAAATACCTCCCTACGTAGCCAAAGAAATACTGCAGGAAGGGGAAGGGGGGCCAGTAATAGAGGACACCGAACCCATCAACGTAGGAACCGAACTAGAACCCCAAGAACTTAGGATAGGGACTACCTTGAGCTCTACCGAAAGGGCCGATTTCATAGACCTCCTAAATGAATTCAAAGACGTTTTCGCTTGGTCCTACAAAGACATGCCAGGGATCGATAGGGATATCGCCGAACATAGGATTCCGATTAAGCCAGGTTTCAAACCTGTGAAACAGAAGCTTCGACGAATGAGGACAGAATGGGCTCTAAAGATTAAGGAAGAAGTTGACAAGCAATTCAAAGCCGGGTTCATCAAAGTTTCCGACTATTCTGACTGGGTAGCCAACATAGTACCCGTACCCAAAAAGGATGGGAGAATCCGTGTTTGTGTTGATTTTAGGGACTTGAACAAAGCAAGTCCAAAAGATGACTTCCCTCTACCTCATATCGACATCTTGGTGGACAATACCGCAGACCACGCATTACTATCCTTCATGGATGGGTATGCGGGTTATAATTAAATCAAAATGGCCATGGAAGATATGCATAAGACCGCCTTTGTCACTCAATAGGGAACCTATTGCTATACGGTCATGCCGTTTGGATTGATCAACGCCGGAGCTACATATCAACGCACTGCAACTACACTCTTACATGACATGATGCACAAAGAAGTTGAGGTATATGTAGATGACATTATTGTCAAATCCAAGGAAAGAGAAGGGCATATTGCGAACCTTCGCAAGTTCTTCGCGAGGCTACGAAAGTACAACATGAGGCTCAATCCTCAAAAGTGCACATTCGGGGTAACATCTGGCAAACTCCTGGGATACGTCGTTAGTCAAAGAGGTATAGAAAGAGATCCTTCTAAAATCAAAGCTCTGATCGAAATGCCACAACCTCAAACAGAAAAAGAAGTCAGGGGATTCCTGGGAAAAATGCAGTATATAAGTCGATTCATATCGAAACTTACAATGATTTGCGAGCCTATCTTCAAGAAGCTCAAGAAAACAGACCACACCATGTGGGATGATGATTGCCAGAAAGCGTTCGACCGAATCAAGGAGATATTGGCTAAACCGCCAGTGCTCATGCCGCCTCAACAAGATTAACCTCTTGGTTTATATCTCACAGTGACCGAAACAGTCATGGGTGCCATGCTAGCTCAAACTGTAGGAAGTGAAGAAAGAGCTATCTACTACCTTAGTAAGAAGTTCTTGGAGTACGAGTGCAAATATTCACAACTCTAAAAGACATGCCTCGCTCTTGTGTGGGTAATGAAGAAGCTACGCCACTACATGCTTAGCTACTCCGTCAAAATATACTCCAAAATGGATCCAGTCAAATACCTCTTCGAGAAACCCGTCCTCAACGGACGCCTGGCAAGATGGACCCTGATGCTCTCAGAATTCGACCTCAAATACGTGCCACTGAAAGTTATAAAAGGTCGCGCCGTCGCCGAATTCTTCGCAGAAAATCCCATCGATGACGCACAAACAATAGACACTTGGTCATTTCCAGACGAAGATATACTCCAAACTGATATAGATTCCTGGGACCTTTACTTTTATGGAGCATCAAACTTGAGAGGATTTGGAATAGGAGTGTTGCTCATTTCTCCTGAAGGCGAGCATACACCAATTGCTGTCAAACTCGACTTCGAAGTGACAAACAACGCTGCAGAATACGAAGCTTGTCTCATTGGACTACAAGCGGCAGTGAGCTTAGGCATTAAGAACCTCCGCGTACATGGGGATTCATCACTAATCATCAACCAAGTTACAGGATCTTGGAAAATTCGAAGCGAAAGCCTCGCGCCTTATCAGGCTAGAATAGACCAAGTCGCTCAATTCTTTGATAAAGTGACCTATCTACACCTACCACGGGAAGAAAATCAATTTGCAGACGCTCTTGCGAAACTTGCATCATTGATTAATATGCCAGATCACATGGTGGAAATGCCTTTGTGTATCGAACGACGGTCAGAGCCGGCTTATGTCCACCAAATCTCCGATGAAGAGGAAATCGCGCAGGAACCCTGGTTCCAAGCAATCCACCGGATATGGACAAGAGGGGACAACGTGCTATACGCCTACTCGCTTCCCAATACATTCTCATACAAGGGGAATTATACAAAAGAACACCTCTTGGTGTAATCTTACGTTGCCTTGATCATTCACAAGCGCGAAAGGTGATGGAAGAAGTCCACGATGGAGAATGCGGTCCTCACATGAGTGGGCCCATGATGGAAAAGAAAATCACACGTTTGGGATATTATTGGACCACAATGGAATCCGATTGCATCAAATACGTAAGGCATTGCCACAATTGCCAAATCTTCGGGAATGTGCAATATGTCCCTCCTTCATTGCTCTATACAATGACATCTCCTTGGCCATTTTCTGCATGGGGAATTGACATAATCGGGAAGATAACCCCGGCCGGAACAGGAGGTCACTGTTTCATTCTAGTAGCAATTGACTATTTCACCAAATGGGTAGAAGCGGCTTCCTACACTAGTCTTACAGCTAAAAACGTGGCAAAGTTCATACAAAACAACATCATCTGTCGATACGGTTGCCCACTTGAGATCATTAATTAGTGATAATGGATCACATTTCCAAGCCGAGACTGAGCAATTGCTAGCCAAGTACAAGATTAGGCATCACCACTCTTCGCCCTATAGACGACAGACTAACGGCGCGGTAGAGGCGCCAAACAAGAATGTTGTCACGATTCTCAAGAAAATGATTGACAACTATAGAGATTGGCCAAGCAAGATACCCTTTGCTTTATGGGGATATCGTACATCTGTTAAGACGCCCACTGGGGCTACTCCTTTCTATTTGACATACGGCATGGAAGCTGTACAGCCAGTCGAGCTAGAAATACCATCCTTGCGTATTTTACTCGAAAGTCAAATCCCGGAAGCTGATTGGAAGAAGGATAGATATGAAGAACTCATCCTCTTGGATGAACGTAGGCTACGCGCCTTGCATAATGTCCAAACATATCAAGCACGTATCAAACGAGCTTTCAACAAAAGGGTTAGGCCAAGAAACATCAAAGAAGGAGACTTAGTGCTTAAATCGGTTAGAGCTCTTTTACCTGTTGACCCACGGGGAAAATTTAAACTTAATTGGGCCGGACCCTTTCTAGTCAAATCCATACTCCCAGGGGGTGCGGTTAGAATCACTGACCTAGACGGGAATGAGTTTTCAAACCCAACAAACCTTGACCAACTAAAACGGTACTATGCCTAGAATAGGAACAAAAACGCGCCTCGCGTAACCCCACGTGTTGCTCTTGTGGCACTAAATAAACGGCCCCTGGCCAAGCTAGAATAAGCTAATGTCACTATGCTCTTGCATTTTGGCAAATTTATCATCCTCATATCATCAAATAAACTAAATTCGCACCTTCAGAGTAAGCGAAAAGCTCATGCTTCTTTTCTAAGTTCATTACAAGCTCTTGCTTAGAACAATTATGATCGAAGCCATTTGGTGTTCACAATTAAGCATATGTGGTCGTTGGTCAATGGTCGATACAAAACACAATTTATACTTCACAAACAACTCTACAATTAGTAAAGAGGCAAGTAAAGGTCGGATCCCAAGGGACGGGTATTGAAATGAAGATTCTATTGTAACTAGTGGTGTCACAAATTGGGTTGATGTAGAAGGTTACTAAACTAAAATAGCAATGAAAATAAACTAACAAGATAAATGAAATAAGGGTGTAAACAATTGATTAAAAGCACTAGGGTGTCATGGGTTCATAGGGGAATCATGGGATATGATCATACAAACATGTTCTCAAATTATAAGCAAGCAATTATTGTTGTGATGGATTGAGTTGGGTTATATCTTACAATCCTAGGAAAGTTTGGGTCCCGGAGCCGAATCTCTTGGATTGTACAACACCTACAAGTCGACTTAATCTTCCCTACTTAACACATGCATGGTCTAACAAGACTCGAGTTGGGTTATGTCTTACAAGTCAAGTTGAAAGGATAGAAGATGATAGTAAATGCAAGGATTCATAGGCTTAGCATTTCATCAAATATAACATGTGCATGTATTAAGATCAAAACAAGCAAGCAAATAAGATATGAAAGCATATTAATTTAAGCATGAATCATTCCCCATGTTGGTTTCCCCTAATCACCCATTAAACCCTAGCTAAGAGACTACTCACTCATTATCATATTGATCATGCTAGAAAGGTTGTCAATCATACTAACATAATAAAACATGATGAATAAATGAAAGTAATTAGCAATAATTAAAAAGGGATTAAGAGATTATACCTACTAATGATTCCAATAATAAAGCAAGAATAATAGAAGTACTTGAATCCTAGATTGAGAGGTTGTCAATCTCCCAATAATAACCCAAATAATCTTCAATTACCCAAAATAAAGTAAGAACAAGAGAGAGATTAAAGAACTAAAACTTGGATTAAAACTTGATTAATATTTGATTACAATATTGAAGAGAGATTTGATTGATATTAACTACACTAATTATTGATAAGAAGAACATGCTCCTCTAATTAGACTAATGGGGTATTTATAGTGAAAATTAGGGAGGATGCATTAGGTTAACTAAGGGCTAAACTAGTAATTACACTTTTTAAGTTGAGCAAGGAGCCTCCGGGATTATCCGAGAGAAGGGCTTCTCCATTTCGTAGCTTGAAGAACGAAAATGTGCTGTGCTGTAATCCGTGCGGCTGGGAGTCGGGACGGCCGGATCTGGGATGGACGATCCGAGCGGATCAAGGAACAAGACGCTCGGATCGGCATGGGCAATCCGAGCGGATTCCCCGGTGAGGACGCTCGATCGGGCGAGGACGGACGGATTCTCTACAATCCGTTCGGATTGTAGTTCAGCAGCTTTCCTTCTTCTTTTTCTTCCCTTTTCTTCATGAATTCCTTGGGGATTTCCTTGGGGACTCAAGGATCCTTTTCTCAACAATGCTCTTCTACTATGCTATGTACAAAGGCCTTCTAGTCTTGTCTCTCCTTGATGCTTGGTCATTGAATATGATCAATTTAGCCTTGTTTTGCCATGAAAATGCAAGATTCTTACTCCTTTCCTACCAAGGGATCAAAATCTCAAAGAATATGCAAAACAAAGAACTAAAGATAAGAAATGACCCAAATAGGCACTAAAAAGCATGGAAACAATGGTAATTTGGGGGCTAAATATGCGCCAATTATGGTCGCATCAAATATCCCCAAACCGAACCTTTGCTCGTCCCGAGTAAAGAGGTGACAAAGACTAGGACCAATACTAACCTAACCTAATAATAATAGCCGATATGAGACAATTAGCGGGTCTCACTCCGCCCCTTCAACTCACAACAAGACAACCATGAGGTAGGATGCCTTCTTGCAAGGCAAGGTGGGTCTTGCCAAAATGGCGACACATCCAAACATTAAGCACACAAAAACACATAATGGATGCATCTACAAAAAGAATAGCCACTATCCTCATCTAAGTGGCGGAAATTATCTACAAGGGAAGCAATTCAAGGGTACACAATCCTTCATAGATGCAATTTGTTCAAACTACTAAGCCTAGAAGGATACCAATAAATCACCTCCAAGTTGTGTCAAGCTAGGGTACCTTTGTCCTCAATCGTTAAATGCTTTTGTCAAGAGTAGACTCCCTATGGTGTTAGAAACACTGGAGGATCGCGGAATTCCCCCTCTTGCCTAGACAAGAAGAAGGGTCGTCCCCTCTCTACCATGCACAAAAATGGATAAGATGGAAAAGGGATCGATAGATATTTGAGTTTCATTTTGGGAGTTTGCTTTCATTTTTGTTTTTCCCCCCAATTTCTTGTGGCATTTGACATTTGAGAACACTTTCTTGCCATTTCTTTTTGATTTTTGGCATTTCAATACTTGACAACTTTTTGCATTTCTTTTTGAACATTTTAAAAGTCACCCCAATTAGTAACGAGGGTGCCTTGTATTTGAAGCTTTTAGGAGTTCTATTTTTGCTCCTCTTTTCTTTTGATGCATTTTTGCAAACTTTCTTTCACTTTTCATTTCATTGAACTCAAATTGATTTCTTTTTGTTTTGTGCCCATTCCCTTTGATGACAAAAATGTATGGTATAATATGGATGAATGATGGAAGTATGCATGGTTTCAAGGGTCACCTTGGAATAAACGGTAGCCAAGGAGTTATCACACCACAAGGTACTCTTGACTAGGCCTTAATCCATGGGTCAAAGGATACTAGCATGACACATCCTAGGGTGTTTTACAAGTATTCTAACAAGCAAAGTCTTAAGAAGAAAAAGCATCTACTAGGGCCTATATACATTTGTCAAGCTTCCCAAGTAGACGGTTTCGCAAAATTTTTCTAACATGCAACTACATGCCATGATGCAACTAACATATACACATCCTAATGCAAATGATTCTACCAACTAATATGCCAAATAAACTAAATGCAATCCTAAGTTCACATTGTTTTACCGCATCAATCAAAATAAAGCCACATAGTCATTAACATAAAGAGGAAAAAGGAGATTGGAAAGATCATACCATGCGGTCTTCAATATCCTTATGTCTCGGATGTGGCGTAGTCAATCAAAGTGAACAAGGATGAAACAAACACAATATATACAAGACAATATATACAAAGGAAATGAACTTGTTTTTGGTTTTTCAATTTTTCAAATTTTTATGATTTTTTGAAATTTTTCAATTTTTATGGTTTTTGAATAAAAGTTAAGTGTTAGAATTCCCATCCCCACACTAATATGGGCATTGTCCTCAATGGCCAAAATGATGGAAATTATGCAAAGAATGATGCATGATTTCTATACTAAATGCAATTCTACACTAAGCTATACTACATGATGCATGGTTTTTGTTATGACGGAGAGGATAATTTAAATTACCTCCCGTTGCGTATGCATTAACTTCCCCAAACCAAGTAAGACACTATTGCTAATGTCAAAGCATGGGGGAGTTCATGCACATGCTATGCTATGCATGAAACTAGATTGTCATTTTGGATTTTACAAAAGTGGGAACAATGAAGAACACCTCAAAAGAACCGAGGTGTGAGTCCTTTGATGTTGCTAGGACTAAACCAACAATGAGTCAAAGTTAAATAAAATACAAATAAACAAGATGCAAAGTTCTTTTCATGAAAAATAAAGATAAAGAGGAGAGATGAGAAAACTTCACTTAAACTAAGGTGGGTGCCTCTTGCCCGCTCCACCTAGTGATGAAGTAATCTCCTAGAAATCGGCATCATCTCCTTCAATATCGGTATCCCAAATATCCCTAGAAGCATCACTTAGACTTGGATCCATGAACTCATCTTCTTCACTCTCAAGCTTCACCGTATCACCTCCACAAGAGTCGCCGCTCTCCCCCCCTTTGTGACCGTTTGCCCCTTCATTGGCCTTGTCCGAGTTAGGAAAGAGCAACTCCATTTGAGCCCATGAAGGAAAAGCTCCTTCTTCACTTATCCGTCCCTTTTGAACCATGTCGTGGTATTGAGGGTAAAGAGCATAATAGTTGTCCACCTTGGTTTCATATTGACGGTAGTGTAAGTCTTGCAAGATTCCCGTGACAAAATCGTCACGGGGGAGGATGAAGGGATTCGGATGGTTGTAAGGTTGGTAGGGAAAGGGGTAGGGAGGCACCTTTATCTTTTCACCTTGAGTTTGTTGTTCTTGTTGTTGCGGTGGAGGAGCTTGTGGGGGTGGAGCTTGCCTTTCTTGACTTTGAATGTGGTAAGAGGGTATTGGGGACAAGCTTCCTCTCCTTGGGGAGACTCGAGGTAGGTCGGCCATCGGAAGGTAGATAGGATCACTTCCTTTTGTCAACCATTTGATCCTTTTATCAACCCCCTCAAGGGTTATCCAATGGTGTTGGACAACAAGGAGGTCTTCATTAATTCTCATTCCTCCCGAGAGTGGAGTGTACTCATTGTTCTCATTGAACCTAGGATTAAAGTGCTTTGCAAGTCTTGTTATGAGTCCACCATTCACTATATGCTTCTTCCCATCATCATCACCATTTCGAATTTCGCCCTTTTCTAGCAAGACTAGCGGTGCATTGAGATGATACCCGTCTCTCCCTTGAATGTTTAGATAGGATTCCATGAACATGAGGTCCATTTGATTCACAATAGCCGGGTCTCGGCGGGCGAAGAGGGTACCCGAAAGAAATCGGTAAGTGAGCCTCAAGATTGGGTTTTGGATGTGAAAAGCAAGACACTCTTTGGTAAGAATGAAGTCCCGGCTCGTCATGGCCCTCCACAAGGGTGCGACACTATACTTCTTGGGTCTTGATGTTCGGGTAGGCGAGACATCAAGACCGAACACTCTCGCAAATTCCACAAGGGTCATTGTTCTAGAGACATTTTCCAACCTAAACTCTATGCTAATCACTTTGTTTGAAGTGATAATCTTTAAGCAACTCAAAAATTCGAGCACAAGAGACCGATAGGTGGGTTCAAACATGCGAAAGAGTGTTGAAAGACCAAAAACCTCAAATAAAGCCTCCACTTGGTGAAAGATTCCAAGTTTTCTCAAAGTATCATGACAAAGGAATTTAGTGGGAAGAATATTCTTACTTAAGAGTCGATGGAAGACCAATCGCTGCACATCATCAAGGAATTCCACATTCGAGAAGTCGTCGAGCCTTGTGAGGTCTACAATTTCCACATGCTCTCTTCTAATGGTGTTGAGATGTGAGGTAGAGGAACTTCCCACCATCCTAGGTCTTCTTGCATTTCTAAAGGAGGATCTTCTAGGTGCCATCCTTGAGTTCTTTTGATTTGGGTTATTTTGTTTGAAGATTTGCTAAGGTTGTTCTTTGTTGCTTGAGAATTGGAAACCCTAGAAAATTTGGGGGTTTTTGATTTTGAGGGTGAAGAGAGTGATTTGGAATATGTATGGGAGTTACAAGGGGGTGAGTTTTATAGGGTGAGTGGAAGGAGTAGTGATGTGTCATTATATGGGTGGTGGGGTGTAATTTAATTGAGAAAAGTCGGGTCGAGGAACGGGCGGGAGACGAGCGGATTCGGTGAGAGACGCTCGGATTCTCCTCTCACGGGACGGGCGGATTCTGGGCAAGACGCCCGGATTCTGCCACAGAGTAAAATCCCAGAATTTTTCTCGCCTCAAGGACGAGCGTCCCGAGCATAAGACGCTCGGATTCATCAGGGTCAGGACGGGCGTCTTCTTGAGAAGACGGGCGGATTCTTCGACAGAGATTTTTCTTTGAAATGCTCAGGGGAAAAGACGGGCGTCTTTCCACTAATCCGGCCGGATTCTCTCGGACGGCGTCTTCTTCCTTAGGACGCTCGGATTCTTCTTCATCCCGAAACCTTCAATTTCTCAACACAAACTGGACGTGCGGTTTTTCCCTTGGACGTCCGTATTCTCCAGACGTCCGGATCTCCAGAGAGACGCACGGATTCTTGCCGCGAGTGTTGACTTTTTCTCCTTTCTTTCAATGCATCCCCACACTTAGGAATTTTCTCCTTCCTTCATTCAAAAACTCATTAGTAACCCTCCCTCACTTGCGCTCATGAAAAGAATTTATGCTTATTAAACAAATGCAATTAAATAATAAATACAAGTTAGAGGGTTAGTATATTTACAAATGGTGGTTTAGGGAGGACTCCACCAAACTCTCATTCTTGATGAGATGTCAAGGAGAAAGAGGACCGAGGTAGGTAGCCTCGACCTCTCCAACAAATGCTCCTTCATAGTATGGCTTCAATCTTTGACCATTTACCTTGAACTTGCTTCCATCTTCCGCCTTGAGTTCGAAATCTCCATACTTCCCAACTTCGGTTATCACATAGGGACCCATCCATCTAGAGTTCAATTTTCCCGGAAAGAGTCGGTAGCGGGAATTGAATAGAAGGACTTTGTCTCCCTTGTGCAAGGCCTTTTGTCGAATTCTCTTATCATGAAGCAATTTTGTTCTTTCTTTGTAAATCTTTGCATTCTCATAAGATTGTAGTCCGAATTCCTCCAACTCTTGGATTTGGATCATCCTCTTTTGACCGCTCAATTTGAGATCAAGATTGAGTGCTCGGATTGCCCAATAAGCTTTGTATTCCAATTCGATTGGCAAATGACATGCTTTTCCATATACAAGCTTGTAGGGGGAGGCACCTATGGGAGTTTTATAGGCCGTCCTATAAGCCCAAAGAGCATCATCAAGCTTTGTGCTCCAATCTTTCCGAGTCTTGTTCACAACTTTTTCAAGAATTTGCTTGATCTCTCTATTTGAAATTTCCACTTGACCGCTTGTTTGAGGATGATATCCCAAGCCGGTTCGATGTTGAACACCATATTTGGTCAAAAGGGATGCAAGCTTCTTTTCATGGAAATGTGTTCCTCCATCACTAATGATAGCTCTAGGAACTCCAAATCTTGGAAAAATTATCTTCTTGAAAAGCTTGGTGACCGTTTTCGCATCATCATTTGGGGTGGCAATTGCCTCCACCCACTTTGAAACATAATCTACGGCCACAAGGATGTACTTGTTCCCGTTAGATGTCACAAAGGGTCCTTGGTAGTCAATTCCCCAAACATCGAAAATCTCCACCTCTAGAATGCCCCTTTGCGGCATTTCGTTTCTCCAAGATATATTTCCCGTTCTTTGACAAGCATCGCAATGAATGATGAATTCTCTTGTATCTTGAAACATTGTGGGCCAATAGAAACCCGATTGGAGGATTTTTGCAACGGTTCTTCTTGCTCCATGGTGCCCACCGTAGGGTGATGAATGACATCCTTCCAAGATTCCTTGGATTTCCCATTGAGGGATGCATCTCCGGTAGAGCCCATCACTACACTCCTTATAGAGGTTTGGATCATCCCAAAAGTACCTCTTCACTTCGAATAGGAATCTCTTCCTTTGGTTGTGGTTCAAGTTTGGAGGGAGCACTTTTCCAACAATATAGTTAGCATAATCGGCAAACCATGGGGTGATGTGCCTTTCAAGTTGAGTTTGAATAGCCATCAAGATATCGTCGGGGAATGAGTCATTGATCGGGGTTTCTCCATTTTCATCATGAAACCGGATCCTTGACAAGTGATCCGCCACTACGTTCTCGGCTCCTTTCTTGTCTCTTATTTCCAAGTCAAATTCTTGAAGTAGCAAAATCCATCTTAACAACCTTGGTTTTGCCTCCTTCTTTATCAAGAGATGTCGAAGAGCACGGTGATCCGAAAATACAATCACCTTGGATCCAAGTAAGTAGGACCGAAATTTATCCAAAGCATATACAATGGCAAGAAGCTCCTTTTCGGTTGTGTCATAATTCACTTGAGAAGGGTCGAGGGTTTTGCTTATGTAATAGATGGCATGAAGAGCTCTCCCTACCCGTTGGCCAAGTACCGCTCCAACGGCGTAGTTGCTAGCGTCACACATAATCTCAAAAGGTAACTCCCAATTTGGGGGTTGGATGATTGGTGCCGAGATTAATGCTTCTTTGATTCTATTAAAAGCTTCAACACACTCGTCAAGAAATTGAATTGGGCATCCTTAAGCAAAAGATGAGTGAGGGGTTTTGCTATTTTAGAAAAAATCTTTTATGAAACGACGATAAAAACCCGCGTGACCGAGAAAACTTCTCACCCTCTAACATTCACGGGAGGTGGGAGTTTCTCTATCACCTCAACTTTAGCTTTATCTACCTCGATGCCTTTTTCCGAAATCAAATGACCCAAAACAATTCCTTCATTAACCATGAAATGACACTTTTCCCAATTTAAAACAAGACTAACATCCTCACATTTTTGCAATACAAGAGAAAGATTATGCAAGCATGAGTCAAAGTCCTTTCCATAAACACTAAAATCATCCATAAAAACTTCCATTATGGTCTCTAGATAATCGGAGAAGACACTCATCATGCATCTTTGGAAAGTAGCGGGAGCATTACATAATCCAAAAGGCATCCGTCTATATGCAAAAGTGCCATAAGGGCACGTGAAGGTGGTCTTATGTTGGTCATCCGGGTGTATAGGGATTTGGAAGAATCCCGAATACCCGTCAAGGTAACAAAAGAATTTGTTAGAGGTTAACCTCTCAAGCATTTGGTCAATGAATGGTAAGGGGAAGTGATCTTTCCTTGTTGCGGAGTTCAATTTACGGTAGTCAATGCACATACGCCAACCGGTGATCATTCTTGTGGGTATTAATTCATTCTTTTCATTTGTCACCACCGTAGTACCTCCTTTCTTAGGTACCACTTGGACGGGGCTAACCCACAAAGAATCCGATATGGGATATATGATTCCCGCATCAAGTAATTTCATGACTTCTCCTTTGACAACTTCTTGCATGTGGGGGTTCAATCTTCTTTGGGGTTGAATGGTAGGTCTATGGTCGTCCTCTAGATGAATCCTATGCATGCAAAAGTTGGGACTTATCCCCTTAAGGTCATCTAGACTATAACCTATAGCCTTTTCATGTTGTTTCAACACATTAAGCAATTTACCCAATTGGTCATCATCAAGTCTATCATTAACAATCACGGGTTTGGTCTTTGATTCATCAAGGTAAGCATATTTCAAATTTGGGGGAAGGGGTTTCAAAGTAGGAGTTTGTACCTCACTTTCCTCCTTTGGAGTGTCATTGAGAATTTGCTCCATCTCCATTAGACATTCCATTCTCATGACATATTCTTCTTCACTTTCATTAACCTCATCATATTCAAATTCCATGATGGGTTCCTCTTGCTCTTGAGTTTGTAGAATATCTTCTAGGATAGATTGCTCATCCTCTATGGGTTGACATGCTTCTACTAGAATATTATGCACCAACTCGGATTGTGCATGGGTGAGTTCTTTGTTAGCTAGAGCGGCCTCAAAGAGATCCACCTCCAACTCCCAATACATGCTCTTAGCCTTACTTGCTTCTAAGGCCTCTAATGCTTGCATGGGATCCTTGAAGTAAGGGATACTCAAGTGGTCCTCTACAAAACAATCTATGAAATCCATTCTCGCAAAATATCAAACAACTAGAAAACAATTAGAACAAACCTTGAGGAGTTTTACTTCCCCAAGGTGAAAAAGACACAACTAAAAACAATAAAAGAAATCTTAAATCAATTAAACACCGTCCCCAACACGGCGCCATTTTTGATCGAAGCCATTTGGTGTTCACAATTAAGCATATGTGGTCGTTGGTCAATGGTCGATACAAAACACAATTTATACTTCACAAACAACTCTACAATTAGTAAAGAGGCAAGTAAAGGTCGGATCCCAAGGGACGGGTATTGAAATGAAGATTCTATTGTAACTAGTGGTGTCTAGGGGTGTCACAAATTGGGTTGATGTAGAAGGTTACTAAACTAAAATAGCAATGAAAATAAACTAACAAGATAAATGAAATAAGGGTGTAAACAATTGATTAAAAGCACTAGGGTGTCATGGGTTCATAGGGGAATCATGGGATATGATCATACAAACATGTTCTCAAATTATAAGCAAGCAATTATTGTTGTGATGGATTGAGTTGGGTTATATCTTACAATCCTAGGAAAGTTTGGGTCCCGGGGCCGAATCTCTTGGATTGTACAACACCTACAAGTCGACTTAATCTTCCCTACTTAACACATGCATGGTCTAACAAGACTCGAGTTGGGTTATGTCTTACAAGTCAAGTTGAAAGGATAGAAGATGATAGTAAATGCAAGGATTCATAGGCTTAGCATTTCATCAAATATAACATGTGCATGTATTAAGATCAAAACAAGCAAGCAAATAAGATATGAAAGCATATTAATTTAAGCATGAATCATTCCCCATGTTGGTTTCCCTAATCACCCATTAAACCCTAGCTAAGAGACTACTCACTCATTATCATATTGATCATGCTAGAAAGGTTGTCAATCATACTAACATAATAAAACATGATGAATAAATGAAAGTAATTAGCAATAATTAAAAAGGGATTAAGAGATTATACCTACTAATGATTCCAATAATAAAGCAAGAATAATAGAAGTACTTGAATCCTAGATTGAGAGGTTGTCAATCTCCCAATAATAACCCAAATAATCTTCAATTACCCAAAATAAAGTAAGAACAAGAGAGAGATTAAAGAACTAAAACTTGGATTAAAACTTGATTAATATTTGATTACAATATTGAAGAGAGATTTGATTGATATTAACTACACTAATTATTGATAAGAAGAACATGCTCCTCTAATTAGACTAATGGGGTATTTATAGTGAAAATTAGGGAGGATGCATTAGGGTTAACTAAGGGCTAAACTAGTAATTACACTTTTAAGTTGAGCAAGGAGCCTCCGGGATTATCCGAGAGAAGGGCTTCTCCATTTCGTAGCTTGAAGAACGAAAGCTGTCTTTGTCTTTTGTAATCCGTGCGGATGGGAGTCGGGACGGCCGGATCTGGGATGGACGATCCGAGCGGATCAAGGAACAAGACGCTCGGATCGGGGCATGGGCAATCCGAGCGGATTCCTGGTGAGGACGCTCGGACGGGCGAGGACGGACGGATTCTCTACAATCCGTTCGGATTGTAGTTCAATGACTTTCCTTCTTCTTTTTCTTCCCTTTTCTTCATGAATTCCTTGGGGATTTCCTTGGGGACTCAAGGATCCTTTTCTCAACAATGCTCTTCTACTATGCTATGTACAAAGGCCTTCTAGTCTTGTCTCTCCTTGATGCTTGGTCATTGAATATGATCAATTTAGCCTTGTTTTGCCATGAAAATGCAAGATTCTTACTCCTTTCCTACCAAGGGATCAAAATCTCAAAGAATATGCAAAACAAAGAACTAAAGATAAGAAATGACCCAAATAGGCACTAAAAAGCATGGAAACAATGGTAATTCGGGGGCTAAATATGCGCCAATTATGGTCGCATCAAATTATTCTTTTACATTTACTCGAACTACGCGCAAGGGTTTGATTTCATTTCTTTAAGTGAATACGTAGGCAATCCTTCACAGGATTCAACCCATTATATCCAAAATGTAAATAGAAGGACATTTGCATTGCATTTGAAATTCGACAAGAATAATAAATAGAAAATCACAAACGGTTTCATAACCATTTAACCTTTTTTATTTCATTCATTCTTATAATAATAGTACGCTACATAATAAAAATAGAATAGGCTAGGATTCTAAAAATCCCACCTTTTTATTGCAACAATAATAATAATAATAATCAAATAATAATAAAGAGACTCGGGCTATTCCTCCATCTTCCCCTTGCCCTTGTCATTCTTGTCATATTTCTTGTCACGACCTCGAGCGGGACGCTCTTGCGCCACTTCAGACCTAATCATCAACGGTCTTTCTCGAGGCCTAGACTTTCCATTCTTGCCAATCACCATTTCCGCGACAGGAGTAATCTTTGGTTTCTTCGAAGGATGAACAACTTGAAACCCGGCTTCTTCTTCTCCCTCTGTCAGATGCTTCTCTTTCTCTTTCTCTACCTCGCGCACCTTGTAGTCAACAGGCTCGCGCTTCCTCAATTTCTCGCGCTCTTCCGGAGTAGTGGCCTTTCTCCATCGCAGATAAGAACCCGACACCCATAAAGCATTGGCGGAGAAATTCAAGAACCACATGTTTCTTTGAGCCCATTTAATGGCCCACTCTCTTCGGCTCTCTGTAGTAAGCGCCATAGCAGTCTGCGGGACGGTATCAAGCTTCGGGATTGTCTGTTTCAGCCCAACTTGTCTCATCAGCCATTCCGGGAAGATGCGCACCATAAACTCCAATCCAGGAATGCGCACGGGCCTAGTGGGATCCAAAGAAGACACTCCAGTAACGGATTTGAGGTGCCACCACGATACGACCCACCTAATCAAGGGACCATCGTCGCTCTTCAGTTTGTTCTTCCAGTAATCACAAACCCGAGTGAAGTCCACCATATACAACCTAGTCCTCATCGCGATTGAGCGGGCATGATAAGAAAGAACATGAACTGGGGGCTCGATCAATCGGAGCCGTTCCATAAGCCAAACCTACCAAAAGTGGGTATTAGACATCAAAAAAAAAAAAAAAAAAAAAAAAGAAAAACGAACAAAAAAAACGAGACAAAAAAAAAAGAACAGAAAAAGAAGAAGGATGTCCTTTACCTGCAGAATGACGGGACTTCCCAAGTACGGCAGATCACGGTTGGATTTCCTATTATCCAAGCCCAAAAGAATCTTTCCTAAGCATAAACAAGCTGGGCTCCTGCGCAGCTCCATTTGCTCAACAAGGCCTAAAAGACGGGGATCACCTCTCAAGTCTTCATCAACATGCCCTTGGAAGACGTACATATGTAACAAGCAAAAACCAAATGCCCTCCGCCTAGCAACATGAGAAACGGTGGGGTCGGCCCTGTTGATGAATCGATCTATGAAGTCCAACATTCTCACGCCTTTCGAGGTAACTAGACGGTCCACCTCAAGTCTAGTCAACCCAAGCAAGTCTCTAAATTTGCTCTTGTACCCTTGCGAAGTAGAAGGAATGGCAGGTAAGTGTTCGGGATCCCACCCACCAATAGCGGCAATTTCTTCAGGAAATGGGCAAATATCACCTCCAGGGAACGCAAAAACATGGTAATTCGGGTCCCAATAGTCAAGACAAGCATCCAAGAACGGTTTAACAACCTTGATGAGCTTTAAACTCAACAGAGACCCAAAATTATAAGAGCCCATATCATGTTTCTCCATGTTCGAAAATTCGTTGGTCCATTCCTTCAAACGAATCTCCAAAGTATTCATGATGAGAAAATTATTTTGAGAATTTTATGTAATTAGACGAAGAAAAGACGGAAGTATTGTGTGAATAAAAGCTCCATCGACGTTTCTATTTACACTAATTTACTTTCAAAAATCCGTCAGAGCAGAACGCCTTGGGAACAGGCGCAGCACCTGCTGCGCCTCTTCAAAGGGACGCAGCTCATGCTGCGCCTATTCCTCAGCCTCACTTCTGTGATTTTCCGCGTTGGATCTTTCCTAATTCCATGACGAATAATTTCCTATTCCTACGGGTTATTATTTTGGTAAATACGTGAAGATTACCATGTTTCAGGTTTCCTAATTTCGCGGACACGCATTTCGAGGCGACATCAACATTTTCGCCATTTTACCACACTTGCACATTTTCATTCTCATTTTAGGAAATAATTTTCATTCTCATTTTAGGGAATAATTTTTGTTTTAATTCATTTTAATTTTACATTTCTCATTTATTTCATTTATTTTAGAAAATAATTCGCAATTTACCGAATTTCAACATGTATATATTAATTTTAATTTCGTAACATCGTTTCTGCATTTCTAACTTATAGATTTCTGTTTCTTTTTTTTTTTTAGGGGGTAACCCTCCCTACCGTCCGGTCATTTCCGGCAAAATTTTTGCATTTTTGCATTTTTGCATTCTTTTGAGTCACTCGTTTTGCGCTAATTAAGGCCATACATGTATACATATGTATGTTCTACGCGATTTCTATGTAAATTTCGGCAGCATGACGGGCGTAAACCGTTATCTACCAAACTGTTCGAGCTAACTGCGGGTACAAGCAACGCAACCCAACAGCAAAGGCACTTAGGCCATCTTATATACAACCAGAAAGGGAAATGTGCAACAAACTGGGGGCTCGAGCCCCAAACAAAGTCCAGAATGTTCAAAATAAAGATCCAAATGTACGACTGTGCAAAAACAAACAAAAAGCTACACAAAACTACTGCTGGGCGCCCTCCAACTCTGCAACCCTTGCCGCAAGAACGGCAATCTCGGTGTCCGAACCTCGAGCTCCCTCGAAGCGAGCCGTCTCCTCCCGAGATCGGGTCACTCTCGCTCCGGCTCGCCGTCACCACCTAAACAATAACAAATGGCTCGTGTCAATCAATTACAAGAAAAGTTGGAAAATCAAAAATTCAAAAATGAAATAGGCACAAGGTTCATACCGACGGCCTCGACCGCGACAAGCGCCTCGACGGTAGCTCGCAGCCGGTTGGCCACCCTCCACAACGCCACGAACCGAGACGGCGCAACCTGCATTTTCAAAAAGAAGTTTTCGACAATTGAACAAACTCAATCAAATGTGTTCTTATACAGAAGTTATGCAAATTAGAGGCTCACCCTCCGAATCAGATGCCGCCAGTCGTCCAGGCCAGCATCCGGCACAGCTACGTCAAAGTCACGCAGCTCAGAGATCGTCGTCCTCCCAGTCGCGTCAGTGTACTCGAGGCTCTCGGGGTACTCTGGGGGCTCGATGCCCGCCGCCCCAATCTCCTGCAAAGTCAAATATTTCTCATTAATCGGTGATCTTTCATCATAGTTCTCAAAAGGAAATCAAGTAAAGAAGAGGAGTGAAAATGCTCACCACTACCGGCCAGTACGCCAACCTGTCGTAAAGGAACGCCGAGTAGTCCTCACCAGGAAGAAGGAGGGCGTCACCACTAGCGCCAGCCAAGTCCGCCTCCCTCTCTGCCTCAAAAGGCTCCCTAAACATCGTCCTGGGAGGATCGACGGGAACCGTCAACACGTCCCGCAAGCACTGACGAGCCAAGCGCTCGCCCAAGTACCACACAGGACCCATCGACGTCCTCAACAGCAGTCGGCTCGAGCTCCTGGGTCGAAGGACCTCAGCCACAAAAGGAGGCGCTCCAGCGTACTCCGCCCAAGGTCTGGGCACCCACTGCGACAAGATAAACAAGGATCATTCCTATGATCAATTAAAAGACGATATAGAAGCAAATGAATATAAGTAAGATACTTACGCTGTCTAGCTGAAGAGCGTTCACGTCCCGCCGATAGGCACCGTGAGAAGAACGCTTGCTCTTCGTCCTGCACATCACCCAATCCCTCACCACGGGATAGGCCCTCTCCAGCGGCTCCGTCCTCTTGGGCGCGAGGCCCGGGAAGTAGGAGTACACCCACGCCTGCGAAACAAAATAATCAATAACGATCTTTTGTGATTTGATAAGGAAAGGAATTCATTTTAATCCAAGTGAAGGTTCATACCTCCAGCAGTAGTCCAGGTCCGACTGCGCCAGGAGAAGTCCCCTTCTCCATCAACTCCGGACGAACCATGGCCCTCATGAAGCGGATGAGGACCGCAAAAACCAGGATAACCCGGTCCCAACGCCCTAGGGAACTCGGGTCGAAAGGAAGGGAAGAAGCTTCGTCGACAGACCTCTCGCCCTTGTCTCCGAGGTAAATCGAAGACGAAAACCACGAGCCACAAACGAGCCCTCTGCTCGGCGAAGACAGGGGAGGAGGAGCCGTCTCCCTCCCGTCAGTCGTCACCAGCGCCGGGATCTTTCCCGCAAAGTAGTCTCGAACGTAGGAGCTGGGTATCAAACCCGGCACTGTGACAGCCTTCGGCGGCAAGTTCCAGCCGATCAACCTCCTCGCCTCGGCCGAGTCCACCCTCATGGCAGTCTTCAGCCACTCCACCTCCTCAGTCCCACACGGCAGACCAGAAATCATACCGTAGTCCTCCAGAGTGACTCCCACCTCACCGAAAGGCATGTGAAACGTGGAAGTCGTATCCCAGAATCGGTCCAAGAAAGCGCGGACCAGGCTAAGGTTAGCCCGCAGCTTCCTCTTCGCGATATCCCTCTAGACCTGCACCAAAGGGCCGAACGCTCCACGCTCGATCATAGCCCGCTCCTCTGCCGACAGCCGCACGTAGTGCTTCATCGATGTCGTGTAGCCCGAGAACGACCTGATGTTCCCGGTCTCCTATTGTGATTTGAAACAAAAGCTATCTTTAGTTTTGAATGGAAATCGAAAGAGATTTGAACAAATGAATGAAAGAAGATGAGTAAGGAGTAGTGAATTCTTATTTACCAAGCTCTTCACCGTCCTGTAGGACAGGTGACTCTCTGCAGCCCACAGCAGGTGCCTGTTCTCCCAAGTCTCAGCCTACGCAGGAGCTCCTCTCAACTGACGACCTCCTCGCCCAACGTTGGCCCATCTCGGAGCCTCCTCCTCCTCGACAGCCTCCTCCTCATGGACCTCGTCCCCAGCAGCCATCACCGCAGCGGTGAAGGCCTGCTCCAAAGCCTCCTCGACAGTGGCAACGTCTATCTCCATGGGAGCTCTCCCAGAAGTAGAAGCCTCATCACCTGCAACATTAAAGTAAATTTAAGCCGCGTCACGTGACGACAAGCCTTGGTTAAGGGATTTTCGAGCCTTCGGAAGCCCTGAAATCGCTCTTTTCTCGCCATCCTTGGCCACATTCTCACCAACCCGATCACTCATGTGTTAACTAGGGTCAAGTCAAGCCTAATGTGAAGCCTAGTTCCGGGTTCGAGCCGAAATTTCGGCAGCATTTCATTATAACAGCGATTATGCCCTAGAAAAGTGTCCTGAAAAAGCTGTCACAAACCAAAATTCCGAGATGGTAGAAAGTTTACCCATCATTCAAGGATCCCAAATATCAAGTTTCATCGCAAATAGGCAATCCTAAGGCTATTTTCGAAGCGATTTACTGATTTAGGCGTGAAACCGTCTCAAATTTCACTCAAAGGCTCAAAACTCGACGAAAATTCGAGACAAATACATGGTTATGTTCCTTATATTACCTATTATCCATTTCTAATGTCAATTTGACGAGGTAAATGCATTTGGGGGAAAAGCCCCAAATTTTCGATCAATTGGGTCGTAAACCCTAATTCTTTCGATCCAAAATTCGACAAATATAGACGATTAATGCAAGAATGAGACACATACCTCGATTAGTCATGATTAATGCAAGCTTTTGGATCAAACCTTGGCGGAAATGGTGAAGATTTGAGAGAGAAATGAGTGAATTATATTTCGAAATAATAATGAACATAAGCCTCTGATTTTCGCGTTTTTACGCAGAAGAAACACTTTGGGGAATAGACGCAGCAGGCGCTGCGCCTCTTCCAAGAGACGCAGCTCTTGCTGCGCCTCTTCCTTGTGTTCCCTCCATACGGATTTTCAAATATTAGTTATGAATTCGTTATTTGTGGGCCCATCTTTGGTGCGCCTCTTCCCCGGTGCTATTTTATCCTTTTGGTCCGTTTGGCGATTTTCTTTCGTTCCGCCCGCATTTTTCTCGACCAACACGGTGATCATTGCGTATTATTTATTTCTTCCAAGACCTATGCTTGTCGCAACGAGCATTTATTCCTTCACAGAATTCGATACGCCTTCATTATAAGCGAGAGTAAGCGGATACACTTTCCCTCTCATAACATGAAGAATAATTCCCAATCATGTCTCCGGCGAGTAAGCGGACGTCTTTTGTCCCTCTCAAGACATGAAGATTAACATCTGCCTAAAAAATTCCTCCTCGGCGGTTCCGCTTTGTGTCCTGCTACTCGCAATCATTTCTTGAAGACTACCCAAGCAGTTTTCTCTCAGCAGTTCCCGCCTGTGTCCTGCTACTCACAATATTTCTTGTTTCCCCGCAGAGTTCGACAAAGGTGTCGTTCTCCAGAAGTTCCCAAACCGATAGAGTTCCTATACCCAAGCTTTAGTTACCCTTAAGTTGAACTTATATTTGGCCTCCTTCCCGCCGATGCTTTCCTTTAGGGCCCCACACCCTAGCACAATCCTTACATATCCTTTAGGTCTTAACCTTAGCTCCTGCGCTTAACCTTAGCTCCTACGCACCTCCGGAAGCATCTCGAGAAAGAAGTCTCAGGTATGGTCTCTTCTTATGGCTGGCGAGCTTCCTTATGTAGTCTAATGGACTTTAACCGACCCTCCCCGATAGTCGACAGACTCTAAAATGTTCCCGACGACAGGTCCTTGGCTCAGACCCCTTGAGCCGCCTCGCGTCGCCATAGTCGTCAGGTTGTAATCTTCGATTGACCTGATGGCTATACTTTGCCTTTCGCCTTGTCCAAGCCTCAGTCAAAGTGGGGGCTTTGTAGATACCTCATTTCTGCACCTCCCGCAAACCACCCGGTGATGATTGGGCCGCATGTTTGCTACGCGGAACGATTTGTGACAATTCGTAAGATTATCGTCAAGTGATTGCTCAAACATTAATGTCTACCTCTTAGTTGTCATCTACGTGCCGATACGGTCGTTTTGAAAGTAATTAGAGTATATTTGGAGTCCGGGCCTAAAACCGTCTTCATTTTCTGATAACCGTTAAATCCCGAGTCAGAATGTTCGGAATGTTCCTGATATTTCTATTCCATATTTCATAATTTTCATCCTTTGGTAAACAATCTCCGTAATATTCACATAAGATATTAAGGAAAACCAAATTATTTCCGTCCTACCATAACTTAAACACGGAAATCTTTCTTTCGAGAGGAAACCACTTGGGAACAGACGCAAAGTCTTTCGCGCCTCTTCCAAGAGACGCAGTGGGCTGCGCCTCTTCCCAGTCCTTTCTGCGTGTTTCTCGTATCTTTTTTATATCTTTCCGAGATTCACTTCCAAAGAGTCTCCCAAACCCTATTCCTTCACGTGATTAGTATAAATAGGAGCCTTCGCTCCTCATATTTCTCACGCGAGTGTCCGCCCTTCTCTTCTCCCTTTGCATTCTAGACCTTTGTTCTTACTTTTTGGCGTCTACGTGCTTGAACATTCGACCACGTAAGCTCGGATCCTTCTGAGTACCAGCCTCGTTTGCATGACCGACCAATTTGACCAACTCCACATCAATCAATTTAATTAATTAATCGTTTTCCTCTTACGAGGCACTTTCTTTACATTCGCGTCGAGCATCACTAATCGATATCTTAGTCCTTCTCGTTTCGTCAACATGTAAGTCTGAGGGTGTATAATCCTTATTTATTTATTGTATTTTATTTTATTGTATCACAATTGTAAGGTTTATGTCGAAAATACCTCTTAAAACCGATTTCTAAAACCCTTTGTTTAAAACCCTTTTACGGATTTCCGAGATGACCGTCGAGAAAGGACGCAGAATCGCTGCGCCTCTTCGAAGGAGCGCGAGCACTGCTGCGCCTCTTCGTGAGGCCGCCGCAGATTCTCTTCCTTTCTTCTTCCTTCGTCCTCTGTTATTCGTTATTGCTTGTAGTTGTTTTCTTTTGTTTGTTAACTCTTCATCATAATAGCATATAATTCACTTGTATATAATTCATCATTCATTAGCACATGTAATTTATCATTGTAAATCCGACTTAAATCCCAAATAATCCAATATTTGCGGGTTTTCGTCATTAAATTCAATTCCGGGTTGTAGAGATTCAATTCATCAATATTGAGTTTCTGGAATTCGTCTTTGATATAGTTTTCATCTGTCTTTTGTCGTATTTATCGCATATTCGTCATTAATCCATTATATTTAACTAATTGAATCAATTTGTGCAGTTTGTTAATATTGTTCACTCCTGTAAATAATCCATCTTAATTCCGTCTCACTCATATTTTATTGCTTTCATCACCCATTCATATGTTAAATAACCTATTAATCACTTTCATCCGAGTAAATAATTTAATCGATCTTTAAAATCACCAATTAGCATTAACGGCTTGCAATTACGGCTTCACAGCCAGAACTGAGCCAAGGAACAGACGCAGCGTCTGCTGCACCTCTTCCAAAGGACGCAGCTCTGCTGCGCCTGTTCCTGGCCGAGTTCTGTCCCTGAACTCCGTTTTTGCCTTGACCTAGTTTACTAACTACGTATTAATTGATTATTATCCGTATTATCACCTTCTGACTTGTTCGTTAATTCTTTTAATTTATTCTTTTATTCGTTTTCTCAAATTATCCGTTTTGAAAGGTATTTTCGACATAAATCGCCTATCCCAATGTAATTATTGTAATTTTCATTATTGTAATTTTATCCATTGTAATATTTATTGCCTTGTATCATTTGTATGTTTTCACATGTAATTGAGCATAAATCCTACTTCGACATTAATTGTATGCTAATTAATTGTTCACCGACTTAGTCTAATTCTCACATGTTAGGATTAAAACTTGGATGTTGCATTGCATGCATATAATCGACGATATATCGAGTACGAATAACTTCCCTAATCATTAGTAGAGGCCGCTATCGAGGCGGGCGGGATTAGGTGTTCGATCAAAAGAGCTTCCTAATACGTACCCTCACCCCTTACTCCAGATCTCTGTGAACACCCGTGTTCATTGGCATCCACGAGAGTCATTATAGCTAGACATAGAATGCTAAGGGTAACGATTGCTTAGTGTTCATGTCTCCACTTTATGTCTTGACATGACATGAGGTATTCGAACGGTTCCAATTTCCCTTAAAAATTGGTGGCGACTCCATACAAAAATGCAAACGCTTGTTTCTCTTTCCTCCCAAGCGCCCCCGTGGGCCCCCGCTGTCCACACCGCTAAATCCCGAGTCAGAATGTTCTGGAATGTTTCGGATATTTCTATTCCATATTTCATAATCTTTTAATCTTTGGTAAAGAATTTTCCGTAATATTCATACAAAATATTAAGGAAAATAAGATTAATCCGTTATTCCATAAATTAAACACGGAAATCTTTCTTCCGCAGGAGGAAACCACTTGGGAACAGACGCAGCAGGTGCTGCGCCTCTTCCAAGGGACGCAGTGACTGCTGCGCCTCTTCCCAGGTCCTTTTCTGCGTATTTTTCGTATCTTTTCATATCTTTTCGAGATTCACTTCCAACGTTTCTCCGAAAACCCTTATTCCTTCCGTGATTATTATAAATAGGAGCCTTCGCTCCTCATATTTCTCACACGAGTGTCCGCCCTTCTCTTCTCCCTTTGCATTCTAGACCACGCTCTTGCTTTTTGGCGTCTACGTGCTTGATTATTCGACCACGTAAGCTCGGATCCTTTTGAGTACCAGCCTCGTTTTGCATGACCGACCAATTTGACCAACTCCACAATTAATCAACTTAACTAATCTTAATCGTTTTCCTCTTACGAGGGCACTTTCGTTACATTCGAGTCGAGCATCGCTAAACATAAACTTAGTTCATCTCGTTTCGTCAAACATATAAGTCTGAGGGTGTAAATCCTTCTTTATTTATTGTTATTTACTTTTTGTATCATTAATGTAAGATTTATGTCGAAAGTATTTTTAAAGCCGATTTATAAAACCATGCTTTAAATCCCTTTTTACGGATTATCAGAGGACAACCGTCGAGAAAGGACGCAGCAACTGCTGCGCCTCTTCGTGAGGTTGCCGCAGTTCCTGCTTCCTTTCTTCTTCCTTCGTCCTCTGTCAATTCGTTGTTTTTATTTGTTTTCGTTTGTTCTTCAATTCCTTGACAATTTAGCATAATAATTCAACATATTATTTATCATCATTAGTATTGAATTCGTCATAAAATCCCGACTTAAATCCCTTATAACCAATATTTTCGGGTTTTCGTCATTAAAATCAATCCGGGTTGTAGAGATTCGATTCTTTCATATTGAATCTCTGGAATTCGATCTTTGATATATTTCCATCTGTTTATTGTCATATTCGTCATTAGTTCTTCACTAATTCGTTATATTTTAACCTATTTAGTTCACCCATGTCATTAATCAATCTTTCATTCATGTAATTAATTCGTTTACATTCGTTCCATCCATGTTTTATCGTTTTTATGACTCATTCACATGTAATTAATGTATTAAATCACTTTCATCCGAGTCAAATATCATAATCAATCATTAAAATCACCAATTAACATTAACGATTTGCAGTTCCAGCTTCACAGCCAGAACTCACCCTTGGAACAGACGCAGCAACTGCTGCGCCTCTTCCAGAGGGCGCAGTTCTGCTGCGCCTGTTCTAGGTTGACTTTTGTCTCTGAACTTCCATTCTGCTTTGACCTAGTTTAATTAGTTTACGTATTTAATTCACTATTAATCGTATTATCGCCTAATTCATGTTCGTTAATTCGTTTATTCATTCTTTCTCAAATTATCCGTTTTAAAAGTATTTTCGACATAAATCAATGAATCCGATGTAATTATTGTAATTTTTATTATTGCATTATTGTATTTCTTCCATTGTACCATTTGTATGCCTTCACATGTAATTGAACTTAAATTCCTACTTCGACCCAATTGTATGCTAAAAGTAATTGTTCACCGACTTAGTCTAATTCTTCACATGCTAGGATTAAAACGTTGGATGTTGCATTGCATGCATATAATCAACAATATATCGAGTATAGATAACTTCCCTAATCATTAGTAGAGGCCGCTATCGAGGCGGGCGGGATTAAGTGTTCGATCAAAAGAGCTTCCTAATACGTACCCTCACCCCTTACTCCAGATCTCTGTGAACATCCGTGTTCATTGGCATCCACGAGAGTCATTCTAGACATAGAATGCTAAGGGTAACGAGTGCTTAGTATTCATGTCATTACTTTGTGTCTTGACATGACACGAGGTATTCGAACGGTTTCCAATTTTCCACAATAAATTGGTGGCGACTCCACAAATGCAAACGCTTGTTCTCTCCTCCCAAGCGCCCCTGTGGGCCCGCGTCCACATTTAGTAATTGAGTTTTCCCTCCATATGAGAGCTGCTTGTTAGACCAATGCTCAATTTTCCCCTTGATTTTATCTATCAATGACTGATAATGCTCTTTTGTGAGTCTAGCATAGTTAAGTGGGATGCCTAGTTATTTAAAGGGAAAGTTCCTCTCAACATACCCAGTACCAATCAGAATCTGATCCATAACATGCTGAGCTACCCCTCCAAAATGAACATTAGTCTTAGAAGGGTTAGGAGCTAAACCAGAATAAGCAGCAAATTGATCAAGTACTTTCTTAATAGCCAATACAAAAGCCAACTCCCCCTTAGCAAAAACTAGGAGGTCATCAGCAAAGATGAGAAGGGACAATTTCAGTTTTGAGCATTTTGGGTGGTAATCAAACCCTGTCAACTGCCTCAACTGCTTAGACAACACTTCCATACAAAGAACAAATAGTAATGGGGAAAGAGGATCCCCTTGTCTAAGTCTTCTCCTCCCAGGGAAGTTGCCCACTGAAATACCATTGAAGTTTAAGGAGAAACAGGTAGAAGAAACACAAGCCATAACCAATATGCAAAATTGTTCAGGTATCCCCATTTTATGTAAGATAGTTGATGTAGGTGCAATAAGGGAACAAATGAGAGATGCTGGAAACACACGGTTTCCTAGGCCAACTAGAATAAACGGTATCCTAAACCATATAGGACTTAGAATATTAGTTATTATTTTCGAATAAGATTAGGAAAATTAGCTTATCCTAGTCAAGTTAGGAAAACTTGTTATTTCCTAATCCTAGTTGTTATGGGATTTCTAAATTCTGGTTGTATTTTTAATTATTAGTTAAATAAGTTTCCTCATTAGATTGGGAAAGAGTTAGATAGCTTAATTAGCAAGCTAAGGTATTAGAGTTGTAGTCAGATTCCTGACATCAAGTAGGACTATAAATAAGGCCGGTTTGTGACCTTATTTTACATATTATTCAGAAATAAAATAAAAGGTTTACGTTAAAGTAAAACTTGTGTTTAATATTGCAAGATTAGATTAGGACTCTTCCTTGCGAGGTTGAGTTATAGCAGATCGAGCTATAACCTCGCGAGGTTAGAACAAGATTTAGTTATTCTATCCCGGTTTCTGTTCTGTTTTCACGATTTACAACAACAAACACAATTAATTCTGCTGCAAAATTCTACATACATAATTCGTTCATTCAAAGGCTACGCATTTTATATCAATAGTACTTAGAAACCCCCAGTTAACATAATCAAAAGCTTTTCAAATGTGTGATACTACGGTTTTCTGGTCTTAGCTTACTCGGTCGAGTAGTCCATACTCGGTCGAGTAGGCTGTCGAGTGTTTTTAAACAGGCTACTGGTTTGGGAACACTCGGATGAGTTATGAGATACTCGGCCGAGTAGGTCGTACTCGGCCGAGTACCCCGTCTAACGGGACTAATTTCGACGGTTTGATTAAGGTGATTAGAGATTATATATTTCGCATCAACAGTTATTAAATCATTTTACAAAAACCTAAACTACATTTACCACTTTTCTAATCACCCTAATCACTCCTAAGTCTAGTTGATCAATCGTGAGTCTATATCCGTCTTTTCGTATCGGTTTCGTTAGTAAGTTTCTAGTGCTTTGTTAATCAGTTTGTGGTTGTCTTATAGGGTTTTCCCTAATTGATTAGGATGGGGGTAAAGGTTAATTAGTATGGTTTATGATAAAGTATTGTTGTTTATGCTTTACTAGGTGATGAGTTCGTAGAAGAACAATTCTAGCATCGTTGTTGTTGTTGATTGCAGATTTGCGAATAAGGTAGGGTTTCCCTACTCACTTGATTGCGTAATTGATTTGAGATTGTTGTGATTGATTGATTAATATGTTTCATTGGATTGATATTGGTTGAGTTGATATTGTGATTGGTAGTGTTCTGATGGGACCATGTTCGGGAGATGGTTCCAACCCCATGTTCGCCCCTTGTGGCTCACGTCACAAGGGGGATGTGCACTTTAATGATCTAGGTGCGCTCGTTGCGATGAGCGGGGCTTAGGTGGGAAAGGTTGTGGTCCCTCACTGGCGGTGAGGGTTAACTATTGCGATGGGTAATCTGGAAGGGCTACACATGCACTTAGGTGTGTAGTCGGTTACTGGTTACTAATGGAGTTTGGAGATTGATGCTACGATTGGATTGGTTGTATTGATTGTGTTTGTGAATTCTTATACTGGTTATATAGTTAACTGACCCCGTTATTATTTTCAAAACTGTGGTGATCCATTCGGGGATAGTGAGTAGTTGATTGGCACTACAAGAAAAAGTCCAGTTAGCAACCAATTTATGCAACTAACATGAAATTAGTTGCTAATTAGCGACCAAGAACATGTTAGATGCAAACTAGCAACCAATATTCAATTAGTCGCTAAAATTAGTTTCTAATTAGCAACCGTTGAAATATTAGTCTCAAATTTGCAACTAAAGTTCTAATGGTCACTAAATTAGTCGCAGATTTGCAGCTAATTTAGCGACCAACCCAGTTTTTTCCTTAAAAAAACGGTTCAATAAGGAAGGTTAAGAGTTGAATTAGGGTTTCTTGTACTACCTTATAATAACAGCCTTTCTACATCTCTTCCCCCAATCCCAGTCCTCACCCTTAACTCTCACTTGTAATACCTCTTCTTCCTCCTTCCTTCACCATATTTAGCTTTTATAATGAAAATTGCTACATGACTCCATCCCACCCTTCACCATATTATCTCTCTCGATCTCTCCTTAATCGTACACATCTTTTCGAAACTTGCTCATGAGGATTTTAAGATTGCATATTTTGGTTTTTTTGTTCTTCCAAGGTCGAGATACTATTATACTCTTTACTTTTTCTTTTTTTTTGTTATTCTTTCTATTAAGATCAATTTTTATGTAAATCTATTTTTGTTGCTTCTTCTTTTCATCTTTTTATTATTTTTGTGTAATTTGGTCTCTTCTTGGTTGTAAATCTAACGATTTTTTGCTGAAGATTGCTTCTAAGATTGTATTAAATTTCATAGTATGTTAGGCTTTTTGTTATTGTGACCATTTATTTGTAGATCTTAGGATTTTTAAATTAATTAGGTATTTTCTTGTTATAGGCTGAAGCAAGATGTAGAATTTAGTTTTGAAACTTTATGCTTTATTTCTCATTTCTCAATTGATATTGTAGATATAAGGATTTAACTTAATTAGGTCTTTTCTTGTTATAGGCTGAAGCAGTTGCTTAAGTGATATTATAAATCTAAAACACTATTTTTCTTTTCATGTTCTTAGATTTGGAAGCTATGAATCCGTGATACTCATGCACTTAAAAGCCTCATCTTGCTCCTGCCAGAACAAGAAGTTGGAAAAGTAAAAGCCATGGGAAAAAGTTGGTCGAAGATGAGGCTAGCCTTTATTCAACAAGTTGTATGTTCATAGTTGTACTAATCATAGGAGTATTGGTTGTAAGAATAAGTTCATGAGTATATACTTGGTGTAACACGCCTCATATTTTAATAAAAAATCGTTTCAGCATAGTATGTGTGTAACACCCCATACTCCAAGTGCCTTAACATGACCACTTAAATACGAGAATGCTACCATCTTAGTTACCAGTGGTAATGTATATCAAATAGATCATAAAAGAACGTACTTTAATAAATAAAGTTAAGTGATTACATAACAAAACCAATTGTAAAGTAAAGTACAACTGATCTAAAACCAAACTACAGCTGAAGTAACAAAAGTATAGAGACAACACGGCGGAAAACTACTATCCGACTCATAGCAAATCCATCCCCAGCTAATCCCGCGTGCATCTATAGTATACCTGCTAGACAACTGCTCACCACCCCCTAAATGGATCACCACAGTTTTTAAAACGTTTAAACGAGGTCAGTACTGATTACACAAAACAAAAAGCTGCAATAAAACAATACCACAACCAATTCAATTAACCCAAATTCCATCACATCTCCACACACTTGACTACACACTAAATTATGTAGCCCTGCCAGAATACTCATCACAACAAGTATTCCACACCGCCAGTGGGGCACCGCAGTCGTTCCCACCTAAGCCCCGCTCATCTCATTCGAGCGATAAATCCATATTCATTAATGTGCATATCCCTTCTGTGGCGGGTTCCACAGAAGGCGAATCAAGGGCGTGAAGTCACTCCCGCAAGTGACTCCACTCAGCCGAGGACGCACCTCGAGAACCACAGACAAACAATCACAACCAATCACAATATACAACACAATCACCAATTATCAATTCCAATACGATACAAACCAACAACAATTATCAACCATCAACAACATTATGTAATCAATACTGAGTAGGGAAACCCTCCCTGAAATAGAAGTCACCAAGATCATCACAATCAGCTAAGCATAATCGTTCTTCAACAAAATCACCTCTTATAAACGCACAATCATAAAATCACAATCTAACATCAACAATACTCCCCAAAACCCCCAAATTACCCAATTAGGGTTTCAACTAAAATCAATAAAACGATATAAAAACTATATAGGATCTTACCCACAATGCGACGGTCTCAACGCCGTAAAGAACTCAACGATCCGACGATTCTATCCCTTAGGATTTGATAGCAATGTGAGAGAGGAGAGCTACGTAACCTTGTTTTCTCTTTTGTGAAACTTATAATGAGGTAAGAGTGAAAATAAATGACGAAATATGTTTTTATAACCTTCTTGCGTTGCTATCAAAACCCGACAAATAACCCGTAAAAACGCACTTACTCGATCGAGTAAGTGACTTATGATGCGTGTATTTTATATAAGGTTTTTACCTCATTTTTACACGCATTTCTGTACTATTTTGCGTGGCATTTAGCTACAAATACCCCCGAATAGTCTACTTTGGTTTGTCTTGTGTAAATTGCAGGTACGGACCGGAAAGAAGATAAATTGAGCCCAAACTCGCCCCATTTGCATACATTTATAGAGAATAAGGAAACGGAGCTTGGAATCTATCACTTTGAGGATGCGTGAGCTGATTTCGGAAGGTGTCGAAGTGCCTTATGTGCTAATATAGCTCGATCGACCACTTTTCTAGTCGATCGAATGCTTTATATCATGAATATCACTCGATCGAGTAGTCCTAATACTCGATCGAGAAGGCTACTATAAGGAGTTACTCGAGGGGATCTGCTGCCATGTTGCTCGATCGAGTGGTTTTCTTCCACTCGATCGAGTGGTTTTACCCTGTAATTATGTTTTTCCGCCTATTTTCGTATGGGCTTTTGTAATTAGGCTTTTGGATTAGGTTTAGGGGGAGATTTCGTGTGCTACTTTAGGGAGTAGACTGCGTAACTCTTCCTCACTTCATCTTACTCACTGCTTCCCTCCTCTTTACTCTTTTTCTACTCTTTTCTACTCGGATTCGAACTTGGAATCGGTATTATTATTCCTTTTAATTTCTTAATCGTAATTGCTATTTTAATTCTTTTCTTCTCTTATTGCTTTTTATTATTACTTTATTCAATCTCTATTAGCATTACTATCATGTTTAATTCCGATTATCTATGTATTGTTGTTGTTGATTCAATAATGAAACGTAGCTAATTCCCTTTTGCTAAGACTAGGGAATCCATGATTATGAAGAAAAAGTAATTGATTTATTAGGTTAATGCTAGGGTAGTCTTTGTTGTTAATTGCTACAATTAATTGTATCTGTCTAATTGAGTCGACGCAATTAGGCATTTAATCATAGTAAACCTTGACCTGGACCGGAAGGTTGGAAAGGGTGAGACTCGTAGCGAACATTAGGGCACCGTAGTGAGGGCGGAAGCTAAGCTATCTGTGCTTTAAGGCGAATTGAGACCGGAAGGAGATATTCACTGCCCCTTAGACCACACTTGCATTGACCTGAGACCTAGATTGCTTGACTGAATGATCATGGTGAACCGACTGTCTTAGCTGCTTTTTCCTTATTTGCTTGATCTCTTTTCTCTTGCCTTTTTTCTCTTTCTCAACCTCTTTAGTTTAGAACAACCAAATTAAAACCCCAAAATCAATATATATAACTAAAGGAGACTTTTTTTTTTCTAATTATACTATCAGCATTAGAATTAGGAGATAATTAATTATTTACAATTTTTCTATTATAATTAGGAATATAATTTTCCTATTAGAAATGAGAATTAATTAATTATTTTACAATTTTCCTATTAGAAATAGGAAATAAATTAACAATTTATTAAGGCTTTATTTCCTAATTATACTATTAGAATTAGGAGATAATAATTATTTAAAATTTTTCTATTATAATTAGGAATATGATTTTCCTATTAGAAACGAGAATTAATTAATTATTTTACAATTTTATTATTAGAAACAGGAAATAAATTAATTATCTATAATTTATTAATATTAAAAAATTATTCATTAGTATTTGTTCACTTTTTATTAAATTAGAAGGAAAAAAACCTTTGATATATTTGTAATATCCAAATTTATAACAACTTCCGATTAAAAAATGAGGTATTATGAGGCTAAAAGGCCCTAGGCCTAACTGGGTTGTGACAAATGTGCATGCATAATACGTACTACATGGAATTTACTCATGTAAAGAGTAAAATGAACGCTGAAATATGCCCCTACGTCTTTTGTTATTGCTAATGTCATATTTAGTTATACATAATATGAAGTTTATTTTTCAAATGTCAGTATTTCTCCTACTAATTTTAAAGTTATTTAACTCATAATACACTTCAACTTTTATTGATAATTTATTATTATATTATTTACATTCATTTGTCATTATATAAAAGTATATTAATCAAAATTTAAATAAGATATTCACAAATTATTGATAAGTACAAAGTTTGATATCTATTTTTCAAGGACTATTAAAAGATAAAGAAAGTTGTTGCTAATTCGCAAATCGAAATATCATATTATGACAAATGAGTAAATGTTTTGAAAAACTTTATTGTGCGATTGTTTTACAATTTAAAGTAAAAATGGTACCACGAGTAATAAAATAGATTTGAATGAGGCTTGAAGATAAATTAGATACACTTATTATAGAAATATGTATAAGGTTAAGATTCAATTCAAGCAACGATCAACATTAAAAAAAAAGTCATGAAAAACACATAAAAGGGTAAGAGTAGTCTTTCCCTAACATAGTGAAGACCGTCTCTCTCAAGCTTTTCTTCTGACAAATTTACATGCATAAAAAACTGTACTATTCAATTATATAGAGCAAACTAATTATTGTTGATGCTATAATTTTTTTTTTTTTTAAAATTGAGCACATCATCACTATAATTTAGGGAAAGATACGAATTAATATTTGTCATGCATAATACGATACTTTAACCACCTTTAGCAAAAATATAAAAATAAATGAAAAAATTTAAACCTAAAAGGTGATCACGTACTTGCCAACTCTTCTACAGTTCTCTACCGCAATAATACTCTCATGAAGTTTAGGACATTTATTTCATATTAATAAAAAAAATGATTATACTACTTCGTACAATTTGTGATTTATAACTTTTAGCTAACTTATTTGAACTTGCTTAAATTTATATATTTTAACTGAAGAATATTAATTATAAATATGATAAAGATAAAGCTTGATCTTTAATTTTCTCAGAGATAAAAAAACTCAATTTTTATTTTCTTCTAATATACTAATTAAAGGTTATAATGTAAAACATGAAATTACACCACAATCTACTATTTCAATATGTCGATGATCAACACTCAAAATAGCACATTTGTTATTTAAATAGTGTAAAAACTCTCAAAATGCTAAAAAAAAAATGTTCAATCTGTCGTTATCAAACAAAACCTAAGTTTTTGCATTTTTTTTGTCATGTTCAACTTATTAATATTTACGGGATGTAAAAATGATGAAGTTAAAAAAGTAGAGAGAGATGAAAGCTTTGCATTTTAGACCGTTTTATGTATGAACCGAAGGGATTAAGTAGTGGGATAAAGGTTGTTTTGAGTGGGAATGAGGTTGATTGCGACGAGTTGGTTGACTAAAGTTTTTCCTTATTAGATCTAGAAAGGGGATAATAATTATGAGATAATAAAATTTGAAGAAAAAAGGACAATAAAAATGAGATGGAGGTAGTAAGATTTATTTATGCAAAATGAAATAAATAGAAAAGTTTGTGTGTATATATAATATTCAAACTTATTCAGTCTACAAACATAGTACCCAAACACTTTGTTTGAGTATCTGGAATGGAGGTAGGGGAGGGGACGAGAAAAAGACTAGGAAGGGAAAGAGAGAGATAGAGATAGAGATAGATAGATAGAGAGAGAGAGAGAGAGAGAGAGAGAGAGAGAGAGAGAGAGAGAGAGAGAGAGAGAGAGAGAAGAGAGAGATAAGAGGAAAGATTGCTTCTTAAACTTCTCTTTGTTGAAGGAGAAATAAATTGTCTTCGATAAGGGAGACGGGGATCCATATCATCTAGAGCAAAGATTGGTGTTTCATGGAGGTGAATGTGATGTATGACTTCTTAGATGTAAAACGTGGCAAAAAGGTAGTGATAGTGGTAGTGGATTGGAGGTTGTTTCAAGTAGTAAGAACTAATCACAGTGACTAATGTTTTATTTTACGGGTAAATTAGTGGGGTGGAGGGAGGGTGCATTTGTGGAGGGTGATGAGTTTAACGAGGATAGTGATAATAAATAAAGTTATTTATCAGCAAAATATCGTTGCATTAAAACATATAGGTAACATGAATAATAACAAGAAACCTCAAAAGATCATACTAATAAACTTAATCTTGACCCCATCAATCCAAATTAAAGTAAAATCTTAGTTCTAACAACATTGTCGAGAGCAAGGGTTAGTTTCCATTGGATTGTGGATTTTTCTAGAAGTAGGGGTTTAGTTTTTCACTTGGTTGGATAAATTTGAGAGAAGTTTCGAAGATAAAGATCGATCTTTCAAGGGATGAGATTGTTTTAGATCATGTGTGTGAGCAGGGAAGAAAAATAGGGGTCTGCGTGAAGAATTTTGTTTCAAATGAGAAGATGGGGGCAAGACTATTGTTATAGGGGGTGTCATAAGCAGCCCAACCATGTAGTATTGCGTTGGAATTTGGTTTACAGTCAAAGGTGCGTCTATAGTTTGACCGGGAGATATAACATTTAACTACCTGTAAATGTTTTTACGTAACTACCATTTGACCCAACAATGATTAAATTATGATTGTTATGCTAAAGAATAAGATTTTTTGCATCATTGAGTTGATTATGCAAAGTAGATATTATTGTTTATTGTTTTCTTTGACTAATTGAAAAACAAACAGGTATTAATGAACAAAATCTAAAAACTCGAAGTCCCAAGTATTATATATATAAACTTCTTATTGGCTTTATTTTCCTAAAAAAAACAACATTGTCGAGAGTAAGGGTTAATTTCCATTGGATGGTGGATTTTTCTAGAAGTAGGGGTTTAGTTTTTCACTTGGTTGGATAAATTTGAGATAAGTTTCGGAGACAAGGATCGATCTTTCAAGGGATGAGATTGTTTTAGATCATGTGTGTGAATAGGGAAGAAAAATTTGGGTCTGTGCTGCGTGAAAAATTTTGTTTCAAATGAGAAGATGAGGGCCAACACTATTGCTATAGACAGGGGGGGTCATAAGCAGCTCTAACCATGTAGTATTGTGTCGGAATTTGGTTCATATTCAAACGTACTTCTATAATTTGACGGGGAGATATAACATTCTAACTACCTCTTAAAAGTTTTTACATAATTAAAATTTGATTCAGCAATGATTAAATTATGGTTGTTATTCGAAAGAAGGAGATTTGTTTCATCATTGAGTTGATTATGCAGAGTAGATATTATTGTTTTCCTTGGCCAATTGAAAAACAAACAGGTATTAATGGACAAATTCTAAAATCTATCAGTCCAAGTATCATATATATTAAATTACATATTTGTGTTATTTTCTTAAAAAAAACACTCTTTTATTCTTAAGTCAATATTATGTTAACTAGAATTATTTGTTGGCCATGCGGCGTACATAAAGTCTTAGACATGAACGATGTAGTATACGTCTATATTCCATTTTATTGTGAAATTTACCACACATTATTTTAATATCCGTGCAACGCACGGGCAAGAAAACTAGTTGGTTACCGTGACGAACTTAGACAAAGCTGACATTTTCCCATCTCCCTGTGGAGATCGACCCGACTTCCCTAGCTATATTAGTTAGAGCCAGTTGGTTATTTTTGATAGGTATATGACTGCCCTGTCAAATTTTTGGCGCCGTTGCCGGGGAGGTGGCGTAATTTTGTTGCTTTATTTTAGTTTGTCTCTCGTCTCAAGTAATTTATTCCTTGAGACTGATCTCATTTTTTGCAAAGTTTTTGATCAGTTTGCAGGATATCTGTTCTAGAAAGAGAACATTGTCATACCTGCTCCAGTTTGTAAATCCTATCTGCCAGGATGTCGAACATAGCCAGCCATTTAGATCCAACGGTGGATTCCCTTCCAAAAGGTTTCTTATTACCCACTACTGAATCGGGAACTTTTGGAATCCACCCATCCTACATACAGCTAGTCGAGAGAAATCTCTTCAGGGGGGTACCTGAAGAAGATCCGTGCAGGCACATAGAGTTATTTACAGAGTATTGCTCTACCATCCCTCTTGCTGCTGGGGTGACACAAGATAGAGTGAAGGGAGTTCTCTTTCCCTTCGCTTTAGCTGATGATGCCCGGGAATGGTTGAGGGATTTAGACAGGGAAGCAGCCGGTGTAACTGACTGGAATTCCCTTGCCTTGGCCTTTTATAGGCAATATTTTCCACCACAAAATACGCTAATGCGTTGAGAGCTCGGTTCGCATTTGAGCAATTACCCGCTGAAGACTTGAATGGGGCTTGGACTAGGTTCAAGAAGCTCGTCCGTTCTGTGCCTCATCACGGTTTCAAGCGCTGGTTCCTATGCACCCAATTCTACAACGGGTTATATCCGGACCAGAGAGTTATCCTTGATAATGTCGCTAAGGGGAGGTTTACGAAGAACGTAGAAGATGATCAAGGGTGGCGTCTTATTGAGGAGATGGCCATCCATGTTGCCGAATATAGAAATCCCAGGAAGTGGGCAAGTTAACGAGTTGGTAGCAAAATGAGGTGGAGAGTCCTAGCAAAAGTCTAGGAAGTGCGGAGATTACGGAGACTACGGGTGAGCATGCACAAGTTTGTGCTATTACTGGGCATGTGGAGATATGCGGTAGATGCGGCATGGTAATAATAATAATAATAATAATAATAATAATAATAATAATAATAATAATAATAATAATAATAATAATAATAATAATAATAATAATAATAATAATAATAATAATAATAATAATAATAATAATAATAATAATAATAATAATAATAATAATAATAATAATAATAATAATAATAATAATAATAATAATAATAATAATAATAATAATAATAATACTAAAAATAAACCTAATAATACGAAAACAATCGACCCAAAACAAAACCAACATCGACACAATTGAATTGAAGGACAAAACGAGCGAGAGGGCCTCTGCCGGAAGCCGGCCGTGTCACCCGATAGCGAGAACAATCAAGAAAGGGGAGCAATTTGGTGTTGTGTGTTGCGTGCCGGTGAGCCGGCAGAAGGGCCGCCGGTAGAGAGCAGCAAGATTGATGCGAGATAATGTTTGTGGGAGTGTGCGCCGGTGAGTCGGCTACCGGTGCCTATGTCGGTAGCGAGACCTCACAAAAAAGAGCAAAATATGGTGTGTGGCTATCGGTAGGGGTAGTCGGCTTCCGGTTGACCGGCATAGGGAGTCATGAATGAAAAATTGATGCGAGTTGGTGACGAATTAATTAGAGCTGCTGCTTGTTGTTGTTGATGTCGAATTGGGTTGGTTGATTTATGGAGGTGATGGTGATGAATGCAGGACAAAGTAGGTGGTGAGTTGGACTCGGGTTCTTATTCCGAGTGCGAAAATGGGTGAATTTGATGGTGGTGGTTGTCGTATTGAAGGATGGTTGAATTGAGGATGGCAGGGGAAGGAGAGGAGTCGGTGATGAAGGACGAAAATGGTGATGAAGGAGCACGGGTTTAATGGTGATGGTGATGTCGCAGGTTGTTTAATTGTGTTCCAGTTATGGTGAAGTGAATGACGATGAATGATGATGAATGGGCGGCTTGGTTCGTTGCTGGTGAAGGGTGCTTCAATGGAGGTGGTCGGATTGATTGATGATGAAGCTTGGGTTTGCGTGAGCTTGAGGGAGGAGCAGGTGCGATGGTGATGGTGGAGCTTGTTGTCGATTGTTGCTGAAATTGTGAATGGTGGTGAAGGGAGATGCAGGGAGTCTGGAGGTGTGAAAATGGAGGTGGAGTATGTGGTTAATGATGGAGATGATGAATGAAGGAGTGTGAGGTAGGTGATGAAGACACGGTGCAGGGAGTCTGTTCTTTTGGTTAAAGTCAAAGTTTGACTTTACTTTTCTTTCCTTTGATATTGCTCCACATGATTTGCGTTGACCCGTCTTGACTTTCTTGTATTAAGATTTGCCTTCCTTTATTTACAAATCCGTTCCCTATAAAATGAACACAACTAATCGTTGTAACTAATTCTCATATAAAAACGATTATTTGTGATTATCATAATAAAACTAATAATTACTAATTAACATATAAAATGAGCTAAAACTAAATTCCAACATATAAACATATTTATTCGCGGAATTAAACTATTAAATACTAATTAACTACTAAAACTAATAAATGAGCTATTTAAACATTTAACGCACACAAAATCGAGTAGAATAAGAGTAAAAGCGCGGGGTAAAAGCTACCAAAATACTACTCATCAGGGGGTAAATGCAATTCCCCTTTCTCAATCATGTCTTGGATGATGTGTTTTGAGTTTGAAGCAGGTTTCTTTGTCATGCCCTTTCCCTTGATGGTACTAACAGTAGGCATTAGGGTTCCAGAAGCGGGATTTCTTAGCATCGGTCGGATCCGGGGTGGGTCCGATTGGTTTTAACTTCTCCTGGTCCATGACCCTCTTCAGGGCGCTGGCATAAGTTGACCCTATATTAGTGAACACTCTCTGGGGGCGCTCAGCTCTCTTAGCGGATGGTTCAACGAGGTTGACTTCATCGATCTTGTTCGTCTGGCCGTAAGGGCGAGATCCGGTTGACGTGGATCCCTGGTAGCCTCTGCCAGTGGTCTTGGCCAAGACACCCTTCCGGAGGTCATCTGCAATGCGTGTCCCGAGGATTTGCAGATCCTGGAAGGTCTTAATGTTCTGGTACCTCAGTAGGTTGGCATACACTGGGCAAATATTGTTGACGAACTTCTCTACCAAGGTCGACTCACTTGGCTTGATGACCAACTGAGTACTTACCCTCCTCCAACGGGTTAAGAACTCAGTGAATCCCTCCTTGTCATTCTGGGTTAGGACCTCAAGAGTACGGGTATTGGCTTGGATTTCAACATTGTCGGCATATTGCTTGGCAAATTCAACCGCGACCTCATCCCAAGTAGTAAGGTTCTTATGATCAAGGGAGTAGTACCATTGGCGAGGGATCGGTTCCAAAGAGGACGGAAAGATCCGGGTGAAAAGCTCCTGTTTGACCCCTTTTATGACCATGTAGTCTTTGAAAGCACGGATGTGATTGAGTGGGTCCTCCACTCCTTTGAACTTGGGCATATCAGTCAGGGTAATGTTGTCGGGTAGTTGATCCCGAACAGGTTCAAACCTTCGGTTGTTCTCAACATGGATATTGTTACCCCGGGCTAGGAGTTGTTCTTCCAAGAGCTTGAGCCTCTTCTCAGTTTCAGTCAAAGGCGGAGTGTTTTGTTCTCCAGTTTCCTTGTTTTCCAGGGTGTCGATACGGGTCTCGACACGATCCAGGGTGACCTTAAGAGCGGTGAGCAGGCTGGCTAGCTGAGCAGTTGTGACATCTTTGTTGTTATCATTGTTGTTGTTGGACGAAGTTGAAGACGAGACCATGGCTCTGAGGCAGAAAACGGCTCACATTACAACTCAATCCGACACGGTTCAAAGACTGAACGCAGAAAACACAAAGGACGGGACAAAGACCAGACTCAACAAGACGAGGATGACCGTGTGTGGTACCTCGGTGCTGACTCGATTTATGACGTGACGGTGTTGACAGAACTTTTGACACGAGTCCAACGTAACGGCGTGACGCCATTGGACGAGTCTCGTGGTGAGACGACTCATAAGTAAAGACCCATAAATACGTTTGCTTCGACTCGATAGACACGAGGCGGAATTGGAATGGTGGACTGAAGTTTTCGAAAATAGAAATTTTCAAAAAGATTCATTTGTCGCTTTATGGACGACTTCCGAAGATAGAGATCTCCGCAAGTCGGTCAGTTCAAAGGGTTGTCTTAAGTTTGTTTGCAAGAGACGGTTTTGAGTTTGAGTCGGCTCGGAAAACAATGTACTGCTTCCCAAGCGGTTTTTGAAATTCAAAATTGTATGTTTTGAAAATCGAGTTTGAAATGTTTGAAGAGGTCTCGGGGACGGTGTATGGTCCTCGGGATCTCGAAAGTGTCTCGAGAAAAGGGTGTGTGCTTTTCCCGGATTTTAAAAGAGCCATTGTCGGCGCGAAACGGGTTAAAATCCGTGTCTAGACGCGGCGATTATAACGGTGTAAAAAAGGTGATTTTGAAATGGTTGTAGAAAACCGAGTTTGAAAATCGTCATTACGACGGCCTAAAAAGGCGTGTTGAAATGGTTATAAAACCGGGTTTGAAAATCGTCATTACGACGGCCTAGAAAGGCGTGTTTGAAATGGTTATGAAAACCGGGTTTGAAAATCGTCATTACGACGGCCTAGAAAGGCGTGTTTGAAATGGTTATAAAAACCGGGTTTGAAAATCGTCATTACGATGGCCTAGAAAGGCGTGCAACGGTCGGCGAAAGACCGAGGTTTGAAATGGCCATTATAACGGCGCAAAAAGGTGTTTTTGAAAGTTGGAAAATGACACGGAAGGACTTATGATCAAGTAGCACATAAGCACTCCAGTTTCATTATATTATGCATAATGCTGACACGGATTTTGGCTTAGAAGGGTGGGTTACACACCAAGCAATCAAACCCCGATTTGCGAGAGGGATACCAATCCAAACAAAATGTGTAAGGAGGGTGCCCTAGCCTCGTGCTCGAAAGTCTTTGAAAGCTCTTTGACGAAACAGAAATGTGTAGCGTCAATGGTATGCTTGACTCAATCGGAATTCGAAACGCGGGGATGAGAAAACTCACGCTGACGAGACGAGCCAATTGGTCGAAAAAGGTTAGGTTGTGGGCCCGGACAAGGAACCCGACCGTGACCGTAATATCAATTAATGCATTACAACCAAGACCTCGTTCGAGTCTCACCATCTAGGGATCACAAAGATGTAAGTGTCCTAGTTTTCCCCAGCGGAGTCGCCAATCTGTGGACACGGGCCCACCTACACGCCAAGCCGATCTGTCGGACGTATAGCGGTCTTTTGAAAGCCACGCTCGGCGGCGTAAAAATGCTTTCGGCCGGATCGTTTTAGATCGGTCGGTTTCGTCTCGGTAAGGGTCTCGAAACGATTAAAGATGTTCGGAGTCGCCACCAAGCATTTGTGGGATGCTTGGAACCCATTCGAATCCACATTATACCTCGGTCAAACGAAGCACAAAGCAATGTTTGGCATAGGTACTAAAGATAAGAAATCGTCCCTCTTTAGCATTCTATCTCTAGAATGACTCTCGTACGCCCTGGATAAGGTCGTCCACTATCCAAAGTTTTTGAGTAAGAGGTGAAGGTACGTATTGGGAAGCCCTTTAATCAGACACCCAATCCCGCCCGCGGTAGCGGCCTCTACTGATCGATCTTGGTTGGTTGAATACAAAAGTTGATAAAACGGTTTAAATCCATGAATGCACATCCAATAATTTAAACCTAACATGTGAGAACTTTCTAAGTCGGTTGATTTAATCCAAGTATCAAGCATAAGATGTCGCGTTGGATTTATGGTCGATTTGCATGCAAGACGGAAATTAAACATCCATTTACCGTATTAGGTTCATGGTGCATAACGTGATCATTTGTCTTAGTAAGGCGTTTTGCAAATACGATTAGTCGTCTGATCCGTCCTATATCCAGGTTAACCGAAGTCGGGATTGTCCTAGACTAGTGCTGGAAGGGGAACAGACCCTGCACCAGGCAGCCACATGAGGCGCGAGCCTGTTGGCGATGCAAGGGGGTCTCCACTGGTTTTGAAAACAAGAAAGAAAAGGCATGTTTAGGCGCGGGTCAGTCAACGGTTTAAGACGCGTTCTGACCATTTGAAAAACGTTTATAAAACGTGTTGAAAATGGGTATTTGAACCCGTTTTGGTTTGAAAGGGTCGTTTTTTAGACCGTATTTGTGTTGATTTGAAGAACGAGACTTGAATAATCGTCATTATTTTGATGATATTCGGCGTCGGGTTCGACTTGACATGGATAGTTTTGAGAATGATCATGAACTAGTTGTTTTAAGTTCATTTGAATATAATTAGTCGATACTCTCATTGTACCCGGGTTAAAATCCGGCATGGTATGTAGAACCAAGGATGACTTTGTGTTGGTGACTAATACAAAATGTAAAGAAATGATGAAAGGCTTTAAAATACCTCTCAAAATGTAAAGAAATGAAATAAAAGGCTTTAAAATATCTTTTAAATGTAATTAACCAAATATTATCACCGAAACACGGATTAAACCGTCATGGTATTAGGAACCAAGGGTGAAAAATGTTTTATGGTTAAAATCTTGTAAAAAGAAATAAAATAAAATAAAAAAGGGTTTGAAAATATTTGAAATGGTAAAACCGATTACAAATATGAAAATGAATTAATGAGGAAAGACGAGAACAAACACGATTGAGTCTGACCTGGACACCCCATTGAGGCGCGAGCCTCTATGCAGAACAAGGGGCTTTTGTCTCAGGCCAAAACTCAGTTTTGGCTCGTCTATCCTATGTTTTGGATCGTGTCATGCATGTTTTAGCATGTTAAGGTCATAAAACAAGTAAAGACATGATAAAAGAAGGATTTTTACACCCTCATACTTACATGTTTGGTTATGGCGAGAAACCGACGTGAGTGTAACAACTCGTTTGATCGGAAAAAGACTCGGTTTAAAACCGTTTTGGTAAGTAAAAAGAGTGTTTTTATTAAGATTAGTGACGGTGTAGTGGTCGAAGTGGTCGGTCAAGTGATTTAATGCACGATGACGGTACCAAACAATGTGTAAGGCTTGTATTTACGATCGGTAGGTCGTAAATACGCGTCGGGTTGTGACTTAAGAAGTCGAGTCGAGAATTTTAAGGGAGAAAAGAGGAGGCGGACACTCGCGTAAGTTCTCAAATGGGGGCATTTGAGGGATATTTATAGGAAAATGAGTGGTTGTGTGAGTTTTGAGCGACGTGGCCACACTGGCCGCTCAAAGAGGCGCGAGCCACGTCGCGGGTCTTCGAGTTGTCCTGTCACTTTCACACAAGTGCAATCATGATTTGTTCTATCCTAGGATTTGTAGTCACATGTTTGATACTTGACCATTCATGAATCCGGGAAATCTTAGTATACAAGGCTTTGAATGATTTGTTTTTGGTGGTTGACTCGGTTTGACTCGTTGTTGGAGTCGGGATTTTAATTTTTGAGTCGGTTCTTAGTCCGGTGTCGGTTTTGACTCTAGTTAGTGTCATTGCGACCCCGTCGTCGTACATTAAACACTCCATGTACTTTTGAAAAGTTTTTGAAATGTTTTATTTTCGAAATCGTTTTAAGTTTTCCGACGTAAAGTTGTACACAAACTGTCGATCAAACACCACGATTCCAAAGCATGTTATAGTCCGATAATCATCGGGTGTTTGTTGGAGTCTCAGCAGATACTGGGTATCTACAGAAGGCTTTCTCACAAATCGAAATTAGTACACAAATCGAAACAAGTTCAACAATTACTCGAAATTAGCATACAAGTCGAAAATTTAACACACAAATAGAAAGTAAATTAAATTAACCTATAACAAATTTGTACATCAATTATCCTAAAACAAATCAACGTACAAGCCCTTAAAAAGAGCTCCGTCGTCGTCCTCGCTGATTGTCGGTGCCTTGGCCGCCATCTAAGGTTTGTTTCGCTAAGGTTAGAAATTCAGAAGTAGAGGTTTTGTGTGACTTAGAAAGTTAGAAGTAGGGCGAGACATGGTAAAAAGACTAAAAGAGAAGGTTATTCTTTGTAAATTATAATAATTAGTTTATTGCTTCTGTTTGTTTTGGTAGTTTTTAAAGTTTTTTCTTTTTTTTTAATAGAATGGTCTAAGGGTCGGGTCCGGGTCTCGTAAATTGGACCCAGACCCGTACTCACTTTTTTTATGAAGGACCCATACTCGACCCATGCCCATAGGGTCCCAAAAATTTAGACCTATACCCGATTCATATGGGTCCGACCCGAAGGGTCTGGATCGAATCCCCTACCCAATGCCATCCCTAAATCACAACTAGCTACTCATGATAACCTGCAAAAGAGAGGGTTCCAATTTGTTTTTTTTTTTTTTTTATTGAAATGTAAGATAATACTCCCTCCTATTTTATATTTTATTCTCTTTACTTTTTTGCATAAGAAATAGTTAGGACCACTCAAAACACACTACCCCACGTGCCATTAAATTTGAACCACACAAATCATTTCAAAAAAGGAAATAGAGAAGAAAACCCAAATAACCGAATAAGGAAATAGGGAAGAAAATATAGAATATGAGGGATTATTAATTAAATACTCTCTCCCATCCAAACCAAAAGTTACATTTAACGTTTTGGCATTATTCATAATTGTAGAGAATCTTTGATATTATTAATAATGTATAAGAGAAAACCTAGTCATGCGAGATCTTGTTTGATAATGCTATAAGAATATCAAGTTTTTATAATTTTTAATAATGTATAACTAAATATATTCATTTTGCAAAACGCGCATCAATAAGCGTAATAAAGTAAAAAAAAATGTAATCCCTCCGTCCCAGTCATTTGTTGTCCTTTTCTATTTTGGGGTGTCTCAGTCATTTGTGGTCATTTCTATTTTAAGAATGAACTTAATGAGTAATTTGATCATTCTCCTTCAATTTGTTCCACTTGTCATTTAGTTATTGGTCCCTTCCTCTTTCCTATTTGTCGCGTAAAACGAAAGCGAACAATGATCGATTGGCCAAGGAATGAGGAGTAATCTTTAATTTGGATGGGAGGGAGAGAGTATAAAAGAGAGACAAAAGATCGTATATAGTGAGAGACTTGCGACATTCTGCAAAGCCAAACCCTTTTCCAATCGACAAAACAAAAATCACCACTCTCATCAAACTCCCTCTTCCACTCCATTAAAAGATGGACTGAAAAACAACATAAACCTGATACTAACTCTCTACTTCCGGATCCACGTTCACGACTCAGGCCATATCTAATTTTGTACCGGGTAATGGATAAGAGGTAAGCACTTGTCTGTCATGATTTTTCTGATTTGGGCTCCGACAAACCAAGGTATATCTAATTTCAGTTCAATCCTGCACAAATTTTTCTGTTGCATTCAGCACAGCCTCTTCCTTAATCTGGTACATCTGCAATTGAGGATCCAGTTGAGTGTATTTTCTCTTCTAATTTTAACTCCCAGCCATTTTTCCAGATAATTAAGCATATTGGTACTGTAGTCGCACTGAAAGAAAAGATGCTGTATAGTTTCTCTCCATCCTCGCATAAATAACACTTGCCTGTTTCATTTATTCCCAGATTCTTCAGTTTTGCTCTAGTGTTTATTGCTCCCTCATAAACTAGCCAGGCTTAGTCTATGCTTAGGGACTGACCACGAAGCCCAAACTTGTTCATACCATGGGGCTTTACTCTTTAGGCTTAGCATTTCTCAGGAAATTGTAACCATCCCGGATTCTATAGTTAGCAATCCAATCACCTTGATTATACCCCTGCATGACATTGTTTTTTCACATAGCAGATTTTCTCCAACTCCAACTTGAGTCAGTATTGGGCTCATAATCTGACCAGTTCCTCCCTTTGAGATAAATGTGATTTATCCATTGTACCCATAATTTATCAGGCCTAGTATATACCCACCACACTAGTTTACCCACAGCAGCAGCATTCCATTGAGTAATGTCTTTAAGCCCTAACCCCCCTTCCTCTTTGGGAGAGCAAACCTTATCCCAGGAGACAAGGGGAGCTCTTCTATACTCTGTTCTCCCCTCCCATAGGAATGTCCTACAAAGGGAGTCAATTCTATTTAGAACACTTTTAGGGATTATAAAGATCATAGCCCAGTAATTGTGATAAGTAGCCAGAACAGATTGAACTAGGATAAGTCTTCCTGCGTACGATAATTTCCGGCGCTCCAATGCTTTTTATTCTTGCTAGGATTTTATCAATTAGCCCCTTACAGTCATGCTTAGTGAGTCTTGTTGTCTGAATAGGAACTCCAAGATACTTGAAGGGCAACTCACCCTCCTTAAAGCCTGAAACATTCAAGATCTCATTTCTGTCACCCTGATTCACCCCATTATAATAAGCATTAGATTTGCCATGACTCACTTTTAAACCTGAGATTTTGGAGAAAGTACTAAAAGCTCTTAGCATAGTCATGATCGAGGCTTTATCTCCTTTACTAAAAAGTAACAAGCTAGTAGATGTTGCTTATGTGAGATTCAGCTTGAAAGTCATGAGCATCTTTACTTTTCCTGCTCTTACTCTTCTGATATCTGGAGAGCTGTTCTAGAGTGGTTGAGAATTCCTGGACCGGAATGGCAAAGTGGAGGAAGGACTGGTTTAATATCTCAGTTGCTGCTGTTGTTAACCACATCTGGCCTGAACGCAATGCTAGAACTTTCACTCAGAGACGGACTACCGTTTCCACCCTTCTGAAAAATATTCAATTCTTGGTTTTTGTACGTGTGTTAATGAGGGCAAAGGAGTCACACTATGGCTGTATAATTCATTGTCTCAATTCATAGCTGGAGTTGTAGGATGTTCTTTAGTATTATGACTATCTAATGGATAGTTTTTGCAACTGTAATTCTTTTTCATTTATGAAATGGAATGAATGGACACAATATTACCATAATATTTTATACGGTATATTCCAACTGTCTTAAATGTGAATTTGTGATATTTTAATATACCGTTTCTTTATCACTAGTCAATGAAATTGCTTCCTACTTTTACAATTTGGATCCTCTCCATTACTCTCTCTTTCCTCGGTAATACACTCTTATTCTAATACTAGATTTAATGCCCGGGCAATGCCCGGGCCAACTTGTAATAATCTATGATTATAATGTAATAATACTCTAATTAAGGCTCGGTTCTTTTACACTTAATTTTGTTGTACTGAACTTTTAAAAGCTTACATTCTCTAAATTGAATTTATAAGGCTGAATTGAACATATAGCTTAACTTGTAGAAAATAGGTATAAATTGAGCCGTTCGGTAGAGTCTTTTACAGAGTAATTTAGATAAAGCTAGAAACTCTAACTAAATAAATTTCAAAGAGTGTAATATTTAGGGAAGAACGACGTTTATTACTAACTCCTCTAACTCATATAGTCATATGAAATTCCATCTGGTTTTTGTATCAAAGAATGCATTTGTGTAATCTAGCTAACTATCAAAGAATGCATTTGTGTATTAGTTATTTGGTTTTTAACTTTTTTGCATAGTACGTTTTCTAAACTTCAAATTTACGTTCATATACTGAAAATAGAATAATTAGCAATAGATATTTTATAGTAGTTTCTATATTTTGTATTGTATCCTATCTAAAAGCTTCCGCGCTAAAACGTGAACCCAAGTACTGCTTAAGTGAGCTTAAGTTAGGGGTTGTATACTCAATACTTGTATTAAATCATTAATAATTGACTAATATATGTAATACTCCTATTGTTTTGATTTTTTTTAAACACACATAGCCCTACTTTATGTTCTTGTATTTGCAAACTATTGATGATAGAAATAACATATGATAACACGAACTCACGAAGTATAAAATCATTGTATTAACTAATGGTAAAATCTTTATTGTTTATTTTTATTCATATTGTTTCTTTTACTCGTACTTACTTAAATAATACTATATAATTTCGTAATTTATGAAATTTGGACTGTGATTAATTAGAGTGCAATTTCTAATATGTTAAAATTGAGTACTTTAGTAATTGGTTTGCAGCCAAACTCACGGATAATGAAAATTCAGTTTTATTAGTAGTCCCTCCATCCCATTTTGATTGTCCTATTTTCTAATTAAAATTATCCAATTTTCATTAGTAAATGCCTATACATCAAATTTCAAATCAAAAACTCCATATCAATTTGCTACACTAAAAAAATCATATTATCCATAAGCCAGTTGATCTCGGGAATTCTAATGGCTAATAACAATCACAAATTCTCCGTGGTAGAATTACCTGACATCAGTCAACCAACTTGTAAGATATTAGGAAAATAACGCAGCCGGAGAACTATCTTCACAGGATTGGTCGAAGTGGTCGTTTTGGACGGAAGGGTGTTGCCATTAATTTTGTGACCAAAGATGATGAGAAGATGCTCTCTGATATACAGAGATTCTATAATGTTACAGTTGAGGAACTCCCTGCTAATGTTGCAGATCTTATCTAATGGCAGCAAGTTTTATTATTGTGTTTTGAGGCATTATGTTATACTTTATTATGAGAATCTCTATTATTTATGAACACAAATACAACTCTCGTTATTATGGTTGGTCATTTTATTTATGTGGATTTTGGGAACAAAATTTTGTAGGCGCTTATTTAATTTTGGATGAAGGAGAGATTATTGGTCACATAATTGTGTTGTGCTTTTTTGTTTCCAAAATCATATGTACAGAACTACAAAACAACAACATAGTCTAATATGAAAAAAAATCCCCTAAGAAAATTAAGTCAACCAAAAGATGCATGTACATCAAAATAAGATTTATAAGTACCAACCTTGTCATATAGGAAGTAGATTTGGCTGACATTGCCTTAAACGTACAATATAATCCTGTATAAAGAGCACAAACTTCATTAGATATATACGTTCATCCTTTAAACATTATAAAATTGAAAAACTTCAGAAAAAAAAAAGCATGGTAAAACAAAGGCCATAACTCAAAATAACTATAATGATAAATATATTAATTAATGTCACAGAATGCATCATACGTAAAACTTGGGGATGATAGGAGGCATAGGGGGAGCATATATATATATAATAGTATAGGGGAAGTATTTAAGCTATTATCGACTTCTAGTGCTCCTCAATCTTGGGTTTTACGGAGTATTAGCCTCTTAGTTGTCCATTGTCTATCAAATTTTAGTGTTTACCAATTTCTATCTCATATTCAATTCACATAATAATACTTATCTATTTAATTAATAATATTAGTCATTCGTAAAATATGGACTCTCTATAATCGCTCGAAAAAAGTTTCCTTTATTAATATAGATAGATAGATAGATATTTTCTCTCTCCATTCATTAAAACACTAATTTAAAACCCGTGCAAAATTACATGGGCATAAATAGAGAAATATGCGGATCATGTTTTAAAATTATTATAATACTCCTGATTAACATAGCAGCTTCAATTTTTCTTCCTTATACTTTAATCTCTATTTTATTTATTTCGCTAGAATTGTGGCCTTTTTTTGAAAAAAATTGAAAAAAAAAGAACATTTCATTAATAGAACGTCATACGACACTTGCAAATGATATGAATAATCGAAAACCAATCTAATAGAAGCCAAAGAAAACTATTTTTCTTATAAACTAGGAATCTCAAAATAGGATCGGACAATTAAATTTCGTCCTATTATCGCTATCTTCATGTAACTTTTGAGGTGATCCTTCGTTCGATTGAGATAAAGTTGACCTCTGATTCGTTCCAAAGATCGTTCACAAATCACTTGTACCCTTTGAAAGAACACGCTACGAACCATCAACGAACTATTTTTGACTATATTACTGATGAGACTAAACCCACGACTAAATGGAAAACCCCCGAAATAAGAGACGGAAAAACATATCTCACCAAAATGGAGACTATTATTGAATAGAAGATAGATCTACATACTATTGGTTGAAAAATAAAGCAATTTTGGGGATTACCAGTTACCATCGATTGATGATCGATGGGAGCGCGAAGCGCCCCATATAATTGATGGAGGCTAGGGTTTTTAGAGAGAGGTTTTTTTTTATAGAGAAGTTTCACGGAGAAAGATATTGTTTTTACTAAGAGTAAAGTACGATGTACAAATTATCTTTTATGACTTTTTTTTAGACTACCTTTGTTTTCGTTATTTTTGGTGGATAATTGGGCTCTACATTGACGTTTAGATAGATTGTCAGTTTTCCAAAATTGACCTAAGCATGACTCCCTTCTTGTTTTAATTTTGCCTAGACGCAATTTGGAATAGTCAATATATGGATATACACGTACTTGACTTGAACCTGTGCAACAAAGATCCACAGATATATGTAAATCATATACGAAGCTAAGTTATAAATTATATAACACAACATTATATCACTATCTCCTTTATAATTTTAGTAAGGAAATAGATTAATCATCTAATATTGGCTCTAAATTAATTACCACCATGTTTATCATAACAATTGTCCTCAACTCTCTTTCACTTAAATGGATACATTGAAGCCACTAATATATCATTATTGACTAGGATTACCGACACACAATTGAGTCCCGAAAAGCGTGCTAATGGACAATCACAATCCCTCGTTAGCACAAGAGTCAAGACCCTTGTGAGTCCGTAACTCTACTTGAGAATCAACGCCGTAATCCGTATATGTTAGTGGATCTTTGCCCGTACGGCGGTACTCAATATCAGAGCTCATAAAAAAGCAGCATTGAGAATTACTCCGTATGTAAGTAAGAGCAATTGATGATGTTTCAATTAAATCAAAGTATTTGTTTCATCTTTTTACCCATGTATTTAATTTGATTATCCATGTATATTTTCTATTCCCTTCGTCCCAATCATCCTTATATCATCACAAGGAATAAAAGAAGAGGTAAACAAATGATCGAGATGGAGAGACTAGAGAGTAGTTTTTTTTATGAGCTAATTACTGTCCATGTATGTTTTCTTCATGTTTTGTTATAAAAGGTTCGATTTTTATATTTGTTGCATAAATGGGTTGTGTTGTGTTGTGTTGTGTTTATATTTGTCATATTACTGATAGTTGTTGTATGAATGTCAATATGCTTTATTGATATTATTCGTTGGCTCTGATTATAGTGTTTAATGCAATGATAATCTGCTAACTTAAATAGAATATCAATTTTAATTTGATTATTTGATTTAAGGGGGAAATTATTGATTTTGGTAAAGTTGAAAACTTGCTGCATTTATGCTGGTGTTTCGAGTATAAGATTGTTGTAGATGATTTGCTTTAGGGCGGCTTGCTCCGCGAAAGCACCTGGGGAAAGGGGGGTTAGGGTTATGTTATTGAAATGGAGTTAAAATCTGATGCAAAATGGTAGTTCATATATTGTTATACAAAAATGGAGCTAAATCCTCGTGAAAATCGGCTTGTTTTTCAGTTGGTGCTGTCAAAGGGAGTTTAGTTTTTTTATTGTTGATGCTTTTGATGTTTCTTTTGCTATATGAAGCTCGTTTTTGTCTATTTTGGTGTTTGCTATAGTGGTGCTAAATATTATGCTAGTTATCGATTAAATATTGATTACTTCTGCATTTCATGTTTGTAACAGATGATGAAAAGCTGTGTTTGGTAGTGACAATAATGAGCTTCAAAGGGGCAAAGTTTGGATTTGGTAAGGCAATAACATTAACGACATTCTCTATGTTTTTTGCTTGGTTGTCTTGGTACTTTATTATTGCTTATAGGAACTGGCTTGATTATTCGACTTGTCCTTGACCAAGTTCTTGTTGCATAAGTATTTCTATTATTAATGGATGAATTCGGTGATTACAAGGTGTTCTGTTGTAAGTTTGATATGCATGAAGAATAGACATTTATGCATTTCGTATCTACGAGATTTACTTGATATGTTGCCAATAGTAATAGTTGTTAACTGGTTGACACCTCCAGTTTAACAATATGTTTTCCTTGTGAACAATGATGTCTTTGACGTGTTCAGTTCATTGATTGCAATGTTTTTAGCAAATATTTACTGAATTATGGGCTTCCCCTACACCTCCTTTATAAGTATACGCCACAGTTTTAATGGCTTCACTGTGTATCAGAGCTTCTTGATGAAAGTATATTCACGAGGTTTAAATGCAGTGATAAATTGATATTAGAGCTTAACGATACTTGGTTGAGTGTGAGTAATTGCTCGGTGAAGTTTTGAAAAGTAGACAACTCTGGCACATCAATTTGCTATTCCTTATTTGCAAAGCTCGTGTTTTATTTACTGTGAGGTTCATGCTGCTGTGATTTATCAATTCTGCCTTTTGGGATTTTATTTGAGGTTAGATTTCTGGCTGAGCTCATCCTTGCTTGAGCTCATCATTTTCAATGTTGATTTCGAACTTTTTGGTATACTGGTCATTTCTGGATCCTACAATAATTATGTTGTGTCATCGTCATTTAAATTACTCTTGATATGCATCAAGAAAAGGCATTTCTGCATTTATTATCAAAGAGATTTATGTGTTGTATTACCCATTGTAATAATTCTTAACTGGTTGACATTTCCAGTTTACATGTTTTCCCTTGTGGGCAATGGTGTCTTTAACATCTTGATGAGGGTCGTTGCTGGCAGTACTTTCCGTAAAGATTTGCAGAATGTTTGGCGTTGCCTGACCTCTCTTTTACAAGTATGCGACAGACCTAGTGCCTTCACTGTGTATCAGAGTTTCATGATGAAAGTTTCTTCATGAGGTCTAAAAGCAGTGATAAATTAATAGCAGAGCTTAATGATACTTGGTTGAGTGTGAGTAATTGCTCGGTGAAGTCTTGATATGTAGATAGCTCTGACACATCGCGTTGGAGAGCTCATACTTTATGTACTATGAGGTTCATGTAGCTGCGATTTATCAATTCTGTCTTTCTTGGGATTTTGTTTGTGGCCAAGTTTCTGATTGATTTCATGCTTTTAGGATCTCGTCATTTAACATTGCACGCTTGTGTCATGACTGTCATCGTCATTCTCGATATTCTTGATATGGAAGTTACGTCATCTTGGGGACAGTTGGGTGAATTTTCTTAGTATTTACAGTCCAAAGTAACTGTACTGGTGCTTGCGAAAAGCAATGAATTACGTTTCACAGGCTAAGTACATGTCACCTGTATGCCAGGACCTAAGGAGCTCGGGGGTTCAGTTGATCTCGTCAATCACTACAAACTTCAGTCTCTTCATGAGTTCTTCTGCAAGAGGTCGCTTCCCATGTCAGTTTCGGAGACACCATACTTGCAAAATGTGGTAGGAGATAGGGAAATAAGAAAAGGAGCGGGAATGGAGTTGGACCAGTTGTCTGAGAATCTTGCACGTCCTGAAGATAAAAAGGAATGCGTTCATCCGTTTCGCTTAGATGTCCTGGCAGATGTAATTCATATGCAAGAAACAGCCACTGCTAGACTCTCTTCTGTAAGTTACCTTTAATACACCTTCACTGTGCAATTACACAAAAACACATGAATTTCGATTCCTCTATAATGTCAGAAGTTACTTACCGAGTCCCTCTAGGTATTTCCACATTCATGAAGAGTTCCATTTTGCGTGTTCAACCAAATAAAATTTATCTATTCATTATAAAACTAGTTTAGACCCCGTGGTTTTTATAAATAAATTACGTATAAAATAGTGATATTTCATTAATTGTCCATATTTCCCGTTATTGTATCTTACTTTGTTGACAATTAATCAAGAGAATTGAGTAATGTGCTGAAATGTATTTTAAACACACTTTTTTTTTATCCACAAAGCTAATGATTTCAATTTTTAAATTCTCTCAATTCTTTTTTCACAAATATAATAATAGTGATTTGCAATTTTGTTTTATACTTCGTATGTAGTATGTGTCAAGTCATTCTCAAATAATAGTACCAATAAAATATTTAGCAATTTATAGTTTTATATAAATTTTATTTATATTTTAAATGAGAGATTATAGTTTAATGTTTGGTGAAAATAATATAATTTGATGAAAAAATTAATTTTAATTATAAGATAATAATTTAATGAAATAAAAATGTAATTATTAGTTTCCCTTTTTAGTGAATGTACATAATTGTAATTACCTTCCTTATTTAAAAAAATGCTTTTTGGAGGGAAAAATGTGAGAATTCATATTCTTTAATAGATAGGGGATAGGGGATGTAAAATCATAGGATATATTACTTCCTAAATGTTGTGAATTTGCATGGTGACCGAACAACCACTTAATATACTGTCGAGGAAAACATTGTTTTTTGTTCACATGCTTGTTTATCAAAACTTTAGCATACTTTTTGGAAATACACCCTTCTTATCGAACGGTGGTTGTGAAATTCAATTTTTTTTTTCACATTTAGTTTCTGAACTCCTCTTATCTGAGCAAGGTGAGTTGAGTGTTCTGTTTACCTTGTGCATTAATTTCAGTCAACTATTTTGCTCCCTACTCAGCCAGATAGAGGAACTCCGACTCCCATGACAAAGTTGGAAAACATGTCTAGGGATCGGCATCATAAAAAGAATAACGGTAGGCACAAGCGTAAAATTAAGGATACAAAAGACCAAAGCCATCAAAACAAGGGCAGAGATGGCAACGAAGTTAAGGACGTGAAGAGAGATCAGCCACTGATGAACGGCCAGGATCACATGAAACGTCAAGAAAAGGTTTGGATCTAAAACTCAATCTCACAATGTTATTTTGGAGTTACGACATTTTCCTTTACGGTTTCTTGAATAGAAATATAACATTACATCGGTCTGGTTTTTCCAGTTACGTAAAGGCCTTTACCAATATAACAGGAACATTTTCATTCCATTCCCACTCCTAACACGACACTTAAGGATATAGGTAGGGAATCCGTACACCGACACTTGCTAGCTAAACACTTCTCCTAATAAGTATACAAGATTGAAAGCTCACTTGCCAAAAGTAGATGAAGAGATTGTTTGGTTAGCTTAAGATATGGTACATGAAAATTCAATAGGTCTTGCTTCAAACTGTAAATTAAGACGGCTCACAACCTTCTTTCATTTTCACCTTTATTTATTTCGGCTTCATAAATTAAGATGGTCTTAAATGAGATTTGTTGTTGAAGATTTAGGCATATCTCAAAGTCTCAAACATCTCTCTATTATATGTCGAAGTTTAAACTACTCTAGATCTCAATTTTTTTGTTTAAATAATACGCAACAATAAACATTTAAGCAAAGTCGGGTCGATTCAATTTTTATTTTATTTTGCAAAATGGGATCAACGTAGGCCTGAAATTCGGAGCCGTGGGATCGGAGTGGGAACACACGTGGTTGCCTGGAATGTCCACTCAAAGTGTTGTTTTTGGTTAGGAGCTGGCAAAACCCGACCCGACCCGTCCGAAACCCGACCCGATACAACCCGAAAATTGGGTGACTCGAAACCGACCCGACCAGACCCGATAATATCCTTATTTTTCCCAACCCGACCCGGCCCGACCCGGCCCGTGACCCGATATTGACTCAACCCGATAGATAACCCGATAATGAATTAACTTAATAATGGTGTAAATAAGACCAAATTGATATTAATCTTAATTATTCACTTAAAATTACAGTTAATACACCTACACGTTTAAACATAAAATTACCCATCTAAAACTAAATACACAAGAGAAAATATATGCTTATATTCTGACCCGATACTAACCCGACCCAATTTGCCACCCGTTGATGACCCGACCCGAAGATGACCCGACATGAACCGTAACCGACTCAACCAGTTGCTTTGCTAACCTGACACAACCCGAACCCGATATGACCTGACCCGCTTTGACCCGACCCGTAACCGATCTGAGTGACCCGATTGCCACCTCTAGTCCCAAGTTTGATTCATGTTAGAGGCATCTACTGTATTTTTAATTCTATGTGGAGTCGTCACCTTCTTTAATCCGTTACTTTGGATACATGTACTCATGTATACACCTATACTCGAATCTGAGAAACACGATGCATTTTATTGTGAGACATAAGTTTCATTTACGGAAAACATGGTGCAAAAAGATAAATTGTGAAACCTGCTTATATATACTCCTTTAAAGAGGCATATTAAATAATAATGTGAGACATATTAGTAGTATCATGTACGGAGGACCTTGTACTGAAAACTTGGTGCAAAATGATATAAATTGTGATACCTGCTTATATCTCCTTTAAATTTCATGTGTCAGAACCAACGGTGTGCTTACTGTCTAGGCCGCTATGGTCTAAGATATTCATGTACTCGTACTAATTTTCATTTTTGTTTTTGTCTTCAAGAAGAGGAAGCACAATGGGGTTGACAATCCGTCACGAGCTCAAAGGCATGAACAAATGAGGTAACATAAGACCCGCTGAGAACGCCCTGTATCATTAGATCACCATTATGTTTTTGGTTTTCTTGAGGCGTTACTTTCAGTTATGTAATAGTAGTAGGTTATGTAAAGAGAAAAACGTTGTCTCGTCCTCCAGCTCGTTAACTATGAAGAAAATATTACTCTTTTGTCCCAACCGAATACTTAAAATTCCATTTTTGTCCGTTAAAGTAAGTAGGTTACATTTTTTTCAGACAAGTTTTGCTTGGTGAAAGATGTTGCAATTATTGTCAGTACTTAATTTGGTGTCTAGAGTTGTTCATCTATTAAAAGTGCGGTAATTAGGTTGCAAATCGGGATGGTGACTTCGATGGCTTACATTATTTCTCCAGTGTACGTTTCTGCTGATCAGTCGATGCTGGTAAATATTGTCATGATAATCTTTGCATTAGGCCTGAAAAGCATGCTATTAAATATCAGTCAGTAATCCGACTTGTTCCGGCATATCAGCCGCTGGATATGATTTTCAGCATTCAGTATTATGAATTCCCGTGGCTTTGCACAGGCTACCAAATATGTAGAAGATATAAGCCGTTACTTGGCCAATTCGGCATGCGTAAACCTCATGAAAACCGATTCTAAATTTGTACTCCCTTGATCTTAATTACATGTACAAGATAATTTAGCTGTATTGGGCAATTTGACATGCACAAAGCTCATGCAACTAATTACTCCCTGAATCCTGAACTTATGTTTTTCATCTGGGTTTTGGTGGTCGAATGATGGTTAATTTTGACCCATATGCTCTCATAATAAACAAGTACTGGGAAATTAATAATCAAAGTTATCCAATTTGAAAAAATTAATACACATTTAACTCGAAAAATTTAACTTTTTTTCTAATTTAAACTGTTACAAAAAAAAAAAAAATTAGAAACTCTTTCCTCAAAAAAAAAAAAAAATATTCATAATTAAGTGTTGGAATTCGTTAATCTCATTAGTTTACATATTGAATATGTGAATAATTAATTTAGTCATAAAATTAAAATGGATCTTATGCATGCAAAACAATTACAAGTATAAGGAGAAAATCAATTCTTACATTGAGTGTTTTGGATAAATGGGCACTAGCAAGTTCACCTTCTTACTAGTTCTTGAGCTTTCCTTATGAATAACAAGATTCAAGTGTAGAATCTCTCCCCAAGGATTGTACCAAGATAATACCCTTAATAGTTTAAATTAATATGAGACTAGTATTAATAAAAACTACCTTAAGCTTGACACAAAATAATTTGTATTTCGCTCTTGAAAATTTCGGTCAAGAGGAAGAGTTTTGTGAGATTTTTGCTCTCTTTTTCTTTCTCAAAGTATAGAGTTATTTTAGCACACTCTAAAAATATCACATACAATTTTTGTGTTGTAGAATGAAATAATAATACAAGAAAGAGAATTTCCTTACATAGATCATATATCCATATTAGACTCTCTAATAAAAATTAAATTATCTCATAATTTATCATTTTAGTGATCTATGTAACATGCATGCAAATATAAAAGCATAAAAATGAAAGTTAAGGAAAAACAATTTCCTTACATAGATTTTTATGGTAATATGGGCACAATCAAGATCTCCTACCTTGATTGTTCTTGAGCTTATAATAAAAGGATGATCCTCCTAACAAATCTTCAAAGAGAAGATCTCCTAACAATATGCACCCAAGAACTCAACTCAATTATTCTAACAAGTATTTACTAGTAACTTATTAGAATTATTCCCTTGATAATATGTAAATAATACTAACACTCTTAGTAATTATTTATTTTAGTTTACTAACAACTTAGTAAAGGATGAATAATAATTTTAGAGAGATGATAGATTTTGTTCACATGCAAAACACATAAGTGAAGTAGTATGTACAAAATGAACGACAATTTTGGAGTGTATATGGAGGAAAAGTGGCGGATGGAAGAGGGTGGAGTGAGGGAGTGACTTTGCTTTATTTTTGTCCAATCATTATGACATGCATAATGATGTTATGACAACTTATGGAAAAATCAAGTAAAGTGAAATGATTATGTCTATAATCATCCACTACACTCCATTTACACGGTCCAATGTCCCATTTACGGGTCCATTTTGGTTCTTATATTTGTCGCACAAATACGTGTAAATTTTATTTAAACATCGTTTCATGTTTAAATGCTTCCAATTAATTTCGTCCAAATCACTCCGTAAATATACGTGTACCGCTACATATGTTATTTACGTACTAATATTAATCACATTAATCAATTAGTACAATTTTAGTGAATTAACAATTAATTAACTAAAACCCGTCTCCCAAAATTTATTATTCAATTATCGCATAATTGAATAATAATTGCCATGTGTCGAGTTCGCAACTCGAAATCTCTCTAAAAATAATCGACTAACCTTTTAGTCCATAAATCAAGGGACTAAATAAATTGTATCTCATACAATTAATTAGTTATCAATTGGGGTTCGTTCCTATAGGTGTGACCGAAAGGGGTCAGTTGATCACCGTCGTCTCACGACAATAACGTCAAACTCTAGTCAGCCAACCGTTATCGATTTACGTTAATCAACTAACGAGGATCAAATAATTAAATATCTGATGATATTCCTTTAATGAGATTTATTATGTAAACGTACTATTGTAGAGGACACTAACTCCAATAGTAGGCATGCAAGGCTAAACATCTTGAGAAGAACAACCTAAAACTAGGGTTGCATGCTTAGTCTCTTGTAAAGAGCAAAAATGAAAAGCATTGGGCATGCTACCCAAGGCCAATTTTCCGGCCACTCATAAGAGAAACAATTAGTCTCCCTTGTGACGGATGCTATCCGTCACAAGGTGAAGACGGAGCGAATATCAACCAGATTAGATAATATGGATAGTAGTGGTCCCTTTTTTGGTATTAATATAATAAAAAGATGATTTGACAATAGAGATTAAAAAAGGAAAAATGGGGAACTCCCCATGTTGAGTCAAAGCGCTAATAAGTGTATCACATCCTTGCTTTTGCTTTTTTTATTGGAATTTCGAAAACTCCACCTCTCTCTAGCTTTTTTCATTATCTCTCAAGAAAACCAAAAATAATTAAAATCTCTACCATCTTCATCCTCACATCCTCACCATTTTCATTCATCTTTTTCATCTTCATCTTTACCATCCGCATCAAAATAATTAAAACCAAGACGGTATCATTTTAATATTTTTGGAGCTTCATCAAGCTAATGGGAAAAATAACAGTGGCTAGAAAGAAAACTCCGCAAAAAAATGTGGAAGGTATTGTGTTTAACATGTTGATTTTATGGTGGTATTTTGAGTTTAAGTAATTTCTTGTAAAATATTGCTCAAATTTGTAATTAATGGTCACATTTGGTTAATTAATTGTTGTTGTATCCAATCTCTCCAAAGATATTGTGTTTCATTTATTTAACTTTTTTTTTACACCAAAACAATTGATTTAATGTAAAAATTAGGTTTTACGAATCTTGAATTTTTTTTTTGTGATCCGATTTGTTTTCGTATTGATCTTGTTGTTTGTATTAATTAATGTCAAAATTAAGTTTTTGTATTAATTGTTGTTGTGCTCTGATTTTACGAATTTTTTGATCTTACGAATCTTGATCTGATTTGATTTGTTTTTGTATTAGTTAATGTCAAAATTAGGTTTTGTCGAAGGCTTATGATGACGAAAATAGAGAAAAATGTGATTTTGTGTTTATCTCGCAATGTTTGCGTTAAAAATGTTACCACCTTAGTATCCAGATGTAACCATGTTTGAAATGTTGTCTATTAGATACAATGCTGAATTAATGTTATGATGATAACGTCTATGAATAAACATGGTGACATATGAAAATGTTACCGCCTTAGGGTGAAATGTAACTGTTAAATTAGTTATTTGGTTTACCTCAAAGCCTCTTAAAATGAAAACATATGAATAAAAATGGTGAAATGAAAACGTTAATATAAATGACTAAACATGATGACATATGCGTGTGTTGAAAATGTGATCAACTTAGTTAATAAATGTACATATGTTTAAGTATGTTGCTCATTATATATATAAATGTTTATTAGGGTTTAAAACGAATCTTAACAAGATAACATAAATGAGTAAACATGGTGACATATGTGTTAGTGTTGAATATGTGATAATCTTAGTTGAAAAATGTACTTATGTTTGAGTATGTTGTAATTTATATTTATGTTTATTTGAGTTTAAAATGAATCTTAACATGTTAACATAAATGACTAAATATGGTGACATATGTGTTTGTGTTGAAAATGTGACTATCTTAGCAAAAAAATGTACCCTTGTTTGAGTATGTTGCTCATTATAGAAATGTTTATTAGGGTTTAAAACGAATATTAACAAGATAACATAAATGAGTAAACATGGTGACATATGTGTTACTATTGAATATGTGACCACTTTAGTGAAAAATGTTTTTATGTTTGAGTGTGTTGTTATTTATGTGTACGTTTATTTGGGTTTAAAATGAATCTTAACATATTAACATAAATGACTCAACATAGTGACATATGTGGTAGTGTTGAAAATGTGACCGCCTTAATTGATAAATGTATCTATGTTTCAGTGTCTTACTCATTATAAAAATGTTTGTTTCAGTTTAAAATGAATCTTAACATGACAAAATAAATGAGTAAACATAGTGACATGTGTGTTAGTGTTGAACATGTGACCACCTTAGTCAAAAAATATACCTTGTGACAACACATGTAACCATTACACTAAATATTTGTTTAGATTTAAATGAATGTTATAGTGATAACATCTAAGAATCAACATGGTAACATATGGTTTGTGTTAAAAATGTGACCATCTTAGTCTCGATATGTAACTCTGTTTTAAATATTGTCGTATTAGTTAGAATGTGTGAATGAATATAATAACGATAACATTTATGAATAAACATAGTGATATATGACTTGTGTTAAAAATGTTAGTAGCCGAGTCTCGAAATGTAGCCATGTTTTTAATTGTTGTCACATTAGTCTGAATGTGAATGTTATAACGACAACATCTATGAATAAACATGGTGACATATGATTTGTGTTAAAAATGTTACCACCTTAATATCGAAATGTAATTCTGTTTGGAATGTTGTCATGTTAGTTAGAATGTGTTAATGAATATTATAATGACAACATCTATGAATAAACATGGTGGCATATGAAAATGTTACCATCTTTGTCTCGAAATGTAACCCTGTTTGGAATGTTGTCATGTTAGTTATAATGTGTGAGTGAATATTATAATGACACTATCTATGAATAAACATGGTGGCATATGAAAATGTTACCATCTTTGTCTCGAAATGTAACCCTGTATGGAATGTTATTGTATTAGTTAGAATGTGTGAATGGATGTTATGATGGTAACATCTATGAATAAACATGGCGACAAATGAAAATGGTACCAGCTAAGTTTCAAAATGTTCCATATTTTAAATGTTACAATATATTAGCCAGAATGTGTTGCCATATATTTTGTTTGAAGTACACTTCTAATGTAAAGTAATGGTAAGGTTTTATACTCATTTCGCAGAAATTTGTATGCAACCTTAGCACCTAAAAATGGACAAAACAAAGTCTGACGTTGGACAAACCTCGAAGCAGTTGGAGGTGCAAACAACAAAGAAATTGGAGATCCTCCAAAGGGTGTTGCCAAGAAAAAAAATGAAGGGGACAAAGGTCATTCATGGACTATTATCTGTTTAACTGTCAGTTTGTAATAAAACTTATATTTAGTACTTGGTGGTTTGTTTGGGGATATGTTATTTTGGAATAGAATTTTAGTCCCTCTTGATATAAGACATCTAAGATAATGTTTGTTTTGTGACTACCTTAATAATTATAAAATGTCATCATTATCTATCTAAATGTGCGCATTTTTTCTTAACAATTTTAACTATGTCATCGTAAACGTCTAAAATATCTTAATTTTTGTCGAATATATGACCATTGAAATTATAAAATACTTCAAAGAGTGTTATGTGACTATAAGACAATACAATGTTACCATCTAAAAGATTATAGTAGTATATTACCTTCAGTTATAAATACTAAAAAAATTTGTTCGTTTAATTTCTAATGTTATCATAAGAGAGTACATTGTTACCATTTGAAAATGTATATAAAATTGTAATTAATTGGTAACAGATTTATTTTAAATGGTAACATAACATAATGTTAATATTAAGAGACTGATATGTGACTACATCACTAGTAAAATACTATATATACTTCGTTCTTTTAATTTCTAATGTTACATGGAGAGTATAATGTTACCATTTAAATTCTACTGCTGGTCGTCTGAAATTGGTTCCGAAATGATAGCATACTTAGCTAAACTAGTGACATAATGGAGTGAAATTGTAATATATTTAGGGGGCGTTTGGTTCAAACATTAGGTATGGAATGGAATGGATTTTAACTCCAAGGAGGTATGGAGTTAGAACCCCATACCTGTTTAAAGTTGTTTGGTTCAATCCGGGAATGGGAATAATAATGTGTGGGATGGAATGGAGTTGGAACCTTGGGGAGAAAGATGGGTATGAGATTCTAATGGGTTGGAATGGAGTTAGAATCCATCGGGTATCTAACTCCATTCCAAAATGCTCCAACCAAACATTGGAATGGCTTGAATCCATTCCAATCCATTCCAAAAGCTCCAACCAAACACCCCCTTAGTTAAACTTAGTGATATACTAGAGTGAAATGGTAACAATTTGAGCACTTGTAATTACAAAACGTACGCTGACAATGTTATAACAACCTTACAGCACTATAAAACATGTACTACCTAAAACGTTTTTCCCAAAATGTGGTCGGATTGTTATCATATACCCAAATGCCCTTTTGCGCCTTTTATATCAGACAGGGGAGAACGTTGTATGCGGAACTGTTAGTTGCCCGCATCTCTATGGTTGGTTTCCTAGCCTTCTTCTTTCCCAAGTTCCTTTCTTTTTTTTACGTTGATTGCGCCCGTTGTTGTACAACGTATAGGGTCAATAATAGTAGGCGCCCGCAACTCTATGGTTGGTTGATCTTCGTCCATATTAAGGGACACATATGTGCCACTAACATAGCCGATGTCTCGTTGCTGGTAAATATGAACACATTATCAGCATATAAACTTCAGATGTTTACACATTAACATTTAATGTAACCAGTTAATAGGTAGAATTTTACCATCTTAGTTATACCATTAAAATCTAACTGTACAACAAAGATGTGACTGAATTTGAATAGAGACTTATAATGATCACATATATGCATTGCGATGGTGACATGAAAGTTTGTGTAAAATGTTATTATCTAAGTCAATAAATGTAACCATTTACAATAAGTTTTATTTGATTTAAATGAATCCTATAATGATAACATATATAAATGAACACACTGACATGTGAGTTTGTGTTAAAATGGTTACCATCTTAGTAAGCATGTGTTGTCACTCTACCGAATGTGTGACATAAATGTTACCACCCTTAGTAAAATGATATAATCTTAGGCTGAAATGTAACCATAATAACAATGTTTAATAACAAGTTAATAATATTGGTACCTTCTTCAAATATGGTCAAATATGGTCACATATTTGTAAAAACATGCTCACATTTTCAACAATTACATATAAGTCACCATGTTCATTATATTATGTTATCATCTTAAGGATAATTTGTAACACCAAAAAACATAATATTATTGGTACATATCTTGATAATGTGGTCACATTTTGAACAATCACATATATGTCACCATGTTTAACCAATTAGGTTAACATGTTAAGAATAATTTAAAACATAACATTGGTACATTCCTAAGCTAAGGTGGTCACATTTTCAACAATCACTTATATCACCATGTTTAGACTAAGTTGATATGGTGACAATTGTATAATCATATGGTCACAACAAAACCAGGGTGTTTTGTTAAGAAATGATATCATCTTAGCCTCGAACACCCCGAAAGATCAAGACCTATGACAAGAGCAACCAAATTTAAAATTTTGGTTAAAATGGTAACACTATACCATAAAGGTGGTCACACTGTACGCTAAAATGGTAACATATATGACTGATCGTATAAACTTTTAAAAATGCATCTACAATTATATTTTTCAAAACGCTAAAATGGTAACATATATTTTGTAAAGTGGTAACATTTTCAACAAACACATATATGTCACCAAGTTTAGCCTATTATGTTAACATGTTAAGAAAAAATCAAGGGGCTTCCTGACATAGAGTGGTCATATTCACAACAATCACTTATATGCAATCACTTAGATGTAGATTTCTTGATACTGAAACCCAAGAGCTGCGAATGTTTCTTATACATGCTGAAAATGTGTTCCCATTTTCCAGCTTTTATTCCAAATAAGCTCCCTGAAAGATCAGTACTTGGGACAAAAGATCCATCAAAATTTAAACTTTGGTTAAGATGGTAACACTGTCTCCATAAAGATGGTAACAGTTTGCACTAAAATGGTGACATATATAACTGAATATTATAATAACGACAAACCATTTTTAAACTTTGGTTAAAATGGTAACACTGAACTCTAAAACGGTAACATGTATGATTGTATAAGGTTTTCAAAACGCGAGATATTTCCCATTAACCTAAGTGTAACACTGTCAATTTAATAGACGTATTTGTTAGTTTGAATCTTCATATTGAATCTACTAACACCTTCATCTAATATTGAATCAAAAAAGGCATCATCTTAGCAAGACGACCGACCATCTTACAATCTCATCAACAAAACCAAAGAATCTCGTCATCATAACGGAAACTTAACATCACATCAGCAACAACGAAAACAACAACGCCAACAAATTAGCATCTCATCAATAGCAATGAAAACAACAAAGCTAACAAATATTCAATATTTTCATCTAAAATTGTAAAAACATCAACCTAAATATTTGAAGAAGGTACCAATATTAACTTGTTATTAAACATTGTTATTATGGTTACATTTCAGCCTAAGATTATATCATTTTACTAAGGGTGGTAACATTTATGTCACACATTCGGTAGAGTGACAACACATGCTTACTAAGATGGTAACCATTTTAACACAAACTCACATGTCAGTGTGTTCATTTATATATGTTATCATTATAGGATTCATTTAAATCAAATAAAACTTATTGTAAATGGTTACATTTATTGACTTAGATAATAACATTTTACACAAACTTTCATGTCACCATCGCAATGCATATATGTGATCATTATAAGTCTCTATTCAAATTCAGTCACATCTTTGTTGTACAGTTAGATTTTAATGGTATAACTAAGATGGTAAAATTCTACCTATTAACTGGTTACATTAAATGTTAATGTGTAAACATCTGAAGTTTATATGCTGATAATGTGTTCATATTTACCAGCAACGAGACATCGGCTATGTTAGTGGCACATATGTGTCCCTTAATATGGACGAAGATCAACCAACCATAGAGTTGCGGGCGCCTACTATTATTGACCCTATACGTTGTACAACAACGGGCGCAATCAACGTAAAAAAAAGAAAGGAACTTGGGAAAGAAGAAGGCTAGGAAACCAACCATAGAGATGCGGGCAACTAACAGTTCCGCATACAACGTTCTCCCCGTCCGATATAAAAGGCGCAAAAGGGCATTTGGGTATATGATAACAATCCGACCACATTTTGGGAAAAACGTTTTAGGTAGTACATGTTTTATTCTTTGTAAGGTTGTTATAACATTGTCAACAGACGTTTTGTAATTACAAGTGCTCAAATTGTTACCATTTCACTCTAGTATATCACTAAGTTTAACTAAATATATTACAATTTCACTCCATTATGTCACTAGTTTAGCTAAGTATGCTATCATTTCGAACCAATTTGATTTACGACCAGCGAGAATTTAAATGGTAACATTATACTCTCCATGTAACATTAGAAATTAAAAGAACGAAGTATATATAGTATTTTACTAGTGATGTAGTCACATATCAGTCTCTTAATATTAACATTATGTTATGTTACCATTTAAAATAAATCATTACCAATTAATTACAATTTTATATACATTTTCAAATGGTAACAATGTACTCTCTTATGATAACATTAGAAATTAAACGAACAAATTTTTTTAGTATTTATAATCAAGGTAATATACTACTATAATCTTTTAGATGGTAACATTGTATTGTCTTATAGTCACATAACACTCTTTGAAGTATTTTATAATTTCAATGGTCATATATTCGACAAAAATTAAGATATTTTAGACGTTTACGATGACATAGTTAAAATTGTTAAGAAAAAATGCGCACATTTAGATAGATAATGATGACATTTTATAATTATTAAGGTAGTCACAAAACAAACATTATCTTAGATGTCTTATATCAAGAGGGACTAAAATTCTATTCCAAAATAACATATCCCCAAACAAACCACCAAGTACTAAATATAAGTTTTATTACAAACTCGAACCGATTAAAATGATAATAGTCCATGAATGACCTTTGTCCCCTTCATTTTTTTTCTTGGCAACACCCTTTGGAGGATCTCCAATTTCTTTGTTGTTTGCACCTCCAACTGCTTCGAGGTTTGTCCAACGTCAGACTTTGTTTTGTCCATTTTTAGGTGCTAAGGTTGCATACAAATTTCTGCGAAATGAGTATAAAACCTTACCATTACTTTACATTAGAAGTGTACTTCAAACAAAATATATGGCAACACATTCTGGCTAATATATTGTAACATTTAAAATATGGAACATTTTGAAACTTAGCTGGTACCATTTTCATTTGTCGCCATGTTTATTCATAGATGTTACCATCATAACATCCATTCACACATTCTAACTAATACAATAACATTCCATACATGGTTACATTTCGAGACAAAGATGGTAACATTTTCATATGCCACCATGTTTATTCATAGATAGTGTCATTATAATATTCACTCACACATTATAACTAACATGACAACATTCCAAACAGGGTTACATTTCGAGACAAAGATGGTAACATTTTCATATGCCACCATGTTTATTCATAGATGTTGTCATTATAATATTCATTAACACATTCTAACTAACATGACAACATTCCAAACAGAATTACATTTCGATATTAAGGTGGTAACATTTTTAACACAAATCATATGTCACCATGTTTATTCATAGATGTTGTCGTTATAACATTCACATTCAGACTAATGTGACAACAATTAAAAACATGGCTACATTTCGAGACTCGGCTACTAACATTTTTAACACAAGTCATATATCACTATGTTTATTCATAAATGTTATCGTTATTATATTCATTCACACATTCTAACTAATACGACAATATTTAAAACAGAGTTACATATCGAGACTAAGATGGTCACATTTTTAACACAAACCATATGTTACCATGTTGATTCTTAGATGTTATCACTATAACATTCATTTAAATCTAAACAAATATTTAGTGTAATGGTTACATGTGTTGTCACAAGGTATATTTTTTGACTAAGGTGGTCACATGTTCAACACTAACACACATGTCACTATGTTTACTCATTTATTTTGTCATGTTAAGATTCATTTTAAACTGAAACAAACATTTTTATAATGAGTAAGACACTGAAACATAGATACATTTATCAATTAAGGCGGTCACATTTTCAACACTACCACATATGTCACTATGTTGAGTCATTTATGTTAATATGTTAAGATTCATTTTAAACCCAAATAAACGTACACATAAATAACAACACACTCAAACATAAAAACATTTTTCACTAAAGTGGTCACATATTCAATAGTAACACATATGTCACCATGTTTACTCATTTATGTTATCTTGTTAATATTCGTTTTAAACCCTAATAAACATTTCTATAATGAGCAACATACTCAAACAAGGGTACATTTTTTTACTAAGATAGTCACATTTTCAACACAAACACATATGTCACCATATTTAGTCATTTATGTTAACATGTTAAGATTCATTTTAAACTCAAATAAACATAAATATAAATTACAACATACTCAAACATAAGTACATTTTTCAACTAAGATTATCACATATTCAACACTAACACATATGTCACCATGTTTACTCATTTATGTTATCTTGTTAAGATTCGTTTTAAACCCTAATAAACATTTATATATATAATGAGCAACATACTTAAACATATGTACATTTATTAACTAAGTTGATCACATTTTCAACACACGCATATGTCATCATGTTTAGTCATTTATATTAACGTTTTCATTTCACCATTTTTATTCATATGTTTTCATTTTAAGAGGCTTTGAGGTAAACCAAATAACTAATTTAACAGTTACATTTCACCCTAAGGCGGTAACATTTTCATATGTCACCATGTTTATTCATAGACGTTATCATCATAACATTAATTCAAAGATTGTATCTAATAGACAACATTTCAAACATGGTTACATCTGGATACTAAGGTGGTAACATTTTTAACGCAAACATTGCGAGATAAACACAAAATCACATTTTTCTCTATTTTCGTCATCATAAGCCTTCGACAAAACCTAATTTTGACATTAACTAATACAAAAACAAATCAAATCAGATCAAGATTCGTAAGATCAAAAAATTCGTAAAATCAGAGCACAACAACAATTAATACAAAAACTTAATTTTGACATTAATTAATACAAACAACAAGATCAATACGAAAACAAATCGGATCACAAAAAAAAAATTCAAGATTCGTAAAACCTAATTTTTACATTAAATCAATTGTTTTGGTGTAAAAAAAAAGTTAAATAAATGAAACACAATATCTTTGGAGAGATTGGATACAACAACAATTAATTAACCAAATGTGACCATTAATTACAAATTTGAGCAATATTTTACAAGAAATTACGAAACTCAAAATACCACCATAAAATCAACATGTTAAACACAATACCTTCCACATTTTTTTGCGGAGTTTTCTTTCTAGCCACTGTTATTTTTCCCATTAGCTTGATGAAGCTCCAAAAATATTAAAATGATACCGTCTTGGTTTTAATTATTTTGATGCGGATGGTAAAGATGAAGATGAAAAAGATGAATGAAAATGGTGAGGATGTGAGGATGAAGATGGTAGAGATTTTAATTATTTTTGGTTTTCTTGAGAGATAATGAAAAAAGCTAGAGAGAGGTGGAGTTTTCGAAATTCCAATAAAAAAAGCAAAAGCAAGGATGTGATACACTTATTAGCCGCCTGACTCAACATGGGGAGTTCCCCATTTTTCCTTTTTTTAATCTCCATTGTCAAATCATCTTTTTATTATATTAATACCAAAAAAGGGACCACTACTATCCATATTATCTAATCTGGTTGATATTCGCTCCGTCTTCACCTTGTGACGGATAGCATCCGTCACAAGGGAGACTAATTGTTTCTCTTATGAGTGGCCGGAAAATTGGCCTTGGGTAGCATGCCCAATGCTTTTCATTTTTGCTCTTTACAAGAGACTAAGCATGCAACCCTAGTTTTAGGTTGTTCTTCTCAAGATGTTTAGCCTTGCATGCCTACTATTGGAGTTAGTGTCCTCTACAATAGTACGTTTACATAATAAATCTCATTAAAGGAATATCATCAGATATTTAATTATTTGATCCTCGTTAGTTGATTAACGTAAATCGATAACGGTTGGCTGACTAGAGTTTGACGTTATTGTCGTGAGACGACGGTGATCAACTGACCCCTTTCGGTCACACCTATAGGAACGAACCCCAATTGATAACTAATTAATTGTATGAGATACAATTTATTTAGTCCCTTGATTTATGGACTAAAAGGTTAGTCGATTATTTTTAGAGAGATTTCGAGTTGCGAACTCGACACATGGCAATTATTATTCAATTATGCGATAATTGAATAATAAATTTTGGGAGACGGGTTTTAGTTAATTAATTGTTAATTCACTAAAATTGTACTAATTGATTAATGTGATTAATATTAGTACGTAAATAACATATGTAGCGGTACACGTATATTTACGGAGTGATTTGGACGAAATTAATTGGAAACATTTAAACATGAAACGATGTTTAAATAAAATTTACACGTATTTGTGCGACAAATATAAGAACCAAAATGGACCCGTAAATGGGACATTGGACCGTGTAAATGGAGTGTAGTGGATGATTATAGACATAATCATTTCACTTTACTTGATTTTTCCATAAGTTGTCATAACATCATTATGCATGTCATAATGATTGGACAAAAATAAAGCAAAGTCACTCCCTCACTCCACCCTCTTCCATCCGCCACTTTTCCTCCATATACACTCCAAAATTGTCGTTCATTTTGTACATACTACTTCACTTATGTGTTTTGCATGTGAACAAAATCTATCATCTCTCTAAAATTATTATTCATCCTTTACTAAGTTGTTAGTAAACTAAAATAAATAATTACTAAGAGTGTTAGTATTATTTACATATTATCAAGGGAATAATTCTAATAAGTTACTAGTAAATACTTGTTAGAATAATTGAGTTGAGTTCTTGGGTGCATATTGTTAGGAGATCTTCTCTTTGAAGATTTGTTAGGAGGATCATCCTTTTATTATAAGCTCAAGAACAATCAAGGTAGGAGATCTTGATTGTGCCCATATTACCATAAAAATCTATGTAAGGAAATTGTTTTTCCTTAACTTTCATTTTTATGCTTTTATATTTGCATGCATGTTACATAGATCACTAAAATGATAAATTATGAGATAATTTAATTTTTATTAGAGAGTCTAATATGGATATATGATCTTTCAAGTGGTATCTTAGCTTAGGCTTGTAATTTGCATGTTGATTTTAAGCATTTAATAAATTATGAGATAATTTATAAAAACTCAAAAATTGTGTTAGAAGAGGTTTTAACACGAAATTTTTGGGGCATGCACACCTACTGATCTCAAAAGATTTGTGGTAAAGTTTGGTGATTTATGAAGTTATTTTGCTATTTTTAATGATTTTTGGTAGAAAACCGAGTCAAAATGCCAAATTTTAGTTATAAATTGACTAAAAATAGTTAAACGATGATTCGGGCCATGGAATTTTTATGGTATTTCATGTATGTTTTCTACTGATTGTATGAAAAAGGTCGAAGGTTGGTTCGAATTTTTTTGCATGTTTATTGATTTTATGAGATAAAAGTGAAATAAATTAATCATAATTTCGAAACAATTGATTATGCCCATGATAAATTTATGTACATTTAAAAATATAATTAAATGTTAAAAGTGAATTTTAAAATGTGTTTTCACCTTGTTTTGATGTTTATTGGTTTTAGTGGTTAAAAACCGATAAATATCGATCTTTTTCTTCATAAATTTTATCCGGATTTTTGGGGCAATTTTTCTGACATTTTGGTGTTCTTGGGAGTGTTCCAGAATACTCAAAATTTTTGTTTCAAATTTTGGGTAATTTTTCTATTATTTTGGATTTTTACTTAAAAATTATGATTTTTACCGATTAAATTAGCAAAATATCACCAAATCATACTAATTATTCATCATAAAATTAGTGAGGAATAATTTTGAGGTTCAAAAAATTTTGGACAATTAGTTTGGACTTAAATGAGATTTAAGAGTTGATTATTGATTTTTACATGTTAAAAATCGATTAAATCCACAAAAACCGAGATGGATACCAACGATTGATAGATAGGGCGATTTTGGCATCAATTTACAGCATTTTAAGCATATTTATTTAAGTTGAATGAATGATTGTCATTTATTTAAAGTATTTATCTTGTTGTACCTAGTATGGCCTAGTTTAATTTTAATCGTTATTACCCGAAATGAATGGGAATATCAATTTGTTTGTAATTAAATACGATCTCGTATCGTCGGTTTGTAATTAATTAATAGTTTTATTTATTTTATTAATTAATGTATAATAGAAATAGCTATGTAATTCAATTGTAATAGTTATTTTTACCGGCGTTTCCAAAAGACGGATTACATCGAGACGAAGTCTATTTTTGGAAGGTGTTCCAAATCCCACAAGGAGCCACTTATGGAATGAAGAGGCAAGGGACCAAGGAGTTGGTTTCCGAAATGTAATAGACTAGTTTTTATTAACTAGGTGGCCATACTAGGATTTATTCATATGCTTACTTGTTTGCTTGTTTTATTTTCGCGCATGCCAAAATCGCGATTCACATGCATTTTATCTTCGCGATTGTCAATTCACGTCATTTACATTCACCGACTTAGTTCACTTATAGGGAATTTATGACTAAATTGACAAGATCTCTCACATAACTAAAATTGAGATTAGCCTTACCAATTAGTAACACCTATGAATCTCTTGTTCATTAGAGCCACGCTCGCCCAAGCGGGGTGTTCTCTTTTTACCTTGAGTAAGTAGGGTGGTAAGCGGTTATCACACGCCAAAAATGGTTGGATTCAACGGGATATAAGACGGTCTTGTGTTCCGGGGCTAGTAGATGGATTTAAGGAAATTCGTCGACCAAGAGTTATAGAGGTAGAATTAGTCAACGTGACTTACCGAATTTACACAATTATGGGATGTTTCGCCCAAGCGATGCTCATTTTTGTTTAATATTTGGATCTTGGAATCATTTACATAATTTAGTGGGAGATCATTATATAAATGTTAAAACTTGTTAAAGATGTTTCACAAGTAAAATTAAAACATTGAATGTTAATTTTTCCTATTTTTCGTTCTTTTTCATTAATGTATGACATCGCGCACTTCATCCTCCTTTCTCTATTTATTGTTATACTTGTTTCATTCTTTCATAGAAAGCGGTTTCTTTGAAGGAATTAATGATTGGTAACATGATTTACCAATTCACCTACATAAGCTTACAACGATTTTTGCGGTTATTATACAACTTAATTAACGACCATACATATTAAAAAGGGGTTTCATGTTGCAAACTCATATTACGAGTTTAAAAGGAAGTCACATTTTATCAAGAGAGTCTTTATTTCGGAAGTGACACCTCCGTCATGTTGATGACATATTAGTTTTAATTACTCAAGTGTAATTCAAAAGTTTGCGAAAAGAGTTTTCAAAAACATTTATAATACTCCAATATGATATCATCAAATGGCTCACTTCGAGAAAGGCCAAATCGATTGTTTATGCGCTAAAGAGTTTAGGCATATGATAACAATTGAACGGTTAGGTAGTCCAATTTCGCAAGAAGTTGAGATTTTGCCACATGTTGCACTCACTTTATAGTAATTCACTCTTACTAAGTGTATAAAATATCACGAATGACATGAATAGAGGTCTTCATGAGATTCATTTTTGCTTGATTGAAGCAAAGACGAATGTGAAAGTGAGTGGGAGTTAAGAAGAATCAATCCTAGATGTATGCGATAGAACAAAAGTTGAAAGAGACATCTACTCAATGGATAGGCTAGTTCCACTATCTTGGTATGAGATACCAAGTACGGGTCATTTTTGTAAAGAAGTTTACATGAATTGACAAAACGTAAGACGTCTAGCATAGGACATTTTTGTATCGAAATGGTGCTAGAGTAGCAATGATTTCGATAGGGACAAATGTACCTAAATTTGGTTTTAAAAGAATGTAACCATCTATGTTTATGCATAGAAGACATCACTCATGTGATTTAAAACAAAAGGTTGTACCTACTCATATGATAACTTGGTGGTTGGTTTAGACCACTCAAGTTAGAGGAATTTTACATTCTTCACGAAAACTAAATATTATACTATCTTGTAGATTTTAATGTCTCTAATTCGGTGAACCCAAATTGATCAAACCTCAAGTAAATTCGTTTAAACGAATAAACGATAAGCACATCGAACAACCATTTGATTGAGAATCTTATGGTGTGTGTGCATAAATTATGTTTTCTTTTGAAAAGAAACACAATAGTGAGATGATTGACCATATACATACGGATGTGTAAGGCCGATAGTTGGTTATAAATATACTTCGTTACTTTTACCGTAATGTTAAGTAGATATGAAAACCTCGTATCTATTTAATAAGACATAAAAGTGATTTTTGAAACGTGTTATATTTTGAAAATGAAGTAGTAAACCAAAAGCACGTCAAGATCAAGATGTTGATCGGAAGTTTCAAAGTAATGACTTTGAAGATCAAATGGGTAATATCAAGTAATGACCTTGATAATCACTAAGAAGATTGTAAACCAGTTCACATAATACATTCTCCTTGGGACACCATAGAGTATGGTGTAGTCAACTATATAAACCAAACTTTATGAGATATAGTTTGAGGTTTTTCGCAATTTTTGTAAGCTATTTTCTCACTAAAAGTTTAAAACCCGACTATAATAGCCTAAATGACTCCATATGAGATATGGATAGGGAGAGTCCCTAACTTGTCTTTTTATACATTTGGGATCATAAATGTTTATGTTCAGAACCAATTTGTGTATTTGTGTGGGTTATCCAAAATTGAACCACTTGGTTTTTACTTCTCCAAAACGAGAACAAAGAGTTTGTGGCTCATAATACTGTCTTTCCAGAAAGATTTTCATTTTCTGGAAGACAGAGTGGGAGAAATTTTGAACTTACGGAAGTCCAAGACCCACAAACTGAGTATAATGCAAGAAGGCGTTCTTTATTGTGGCTCAGTGGTTATAAGGAGATAATTTTGCGATAATATTGCGTTACTTTTCAAAAGTGACGAATCGTAAACCCTCATAAAAGGCTTTTCTATAGTATGAACTCTATGTGATGGCGTGTCACCATGCAATTCGAATTGATCTCCTTGCACACGATGCGATAAGGAAGGAAACACGAGATGTTTTCGAGACTTGATTTAAGGTGAATACTTTGGTTGGTTACCTTGATCTTGTCGTAAAGGTTACATAAGATGTTTAAAATTTGGGCTTGTCATAGAGAGTTTGTGACAACCCAAATGCCTTTATCAATTCGTATGGTCTTAGCAATATAGCCTCTCATGAGGATGAGTTTAGGCAAAAGGATAACGAAACTTTCTCCTTGAATGTATCTTATGAAGGGAGAAGTTTTGTTGATGTTGTCAATGCTAAGAAGCCTAGCATGCTTGAAAGATCCATTTTGTGATCTATATACGTCAAAGAGTTGGAACTTTGGGTTCAATCATGTAGTCTATCAAAACGGTATTACTCGAGAGTCGAAATAACATGATGATACATGGAGTTTAGTGGGAGCTAAAGTGAGTTTCTTAGTCTAAAATATGTGCTTGACATATTATTGACTAGAAATGTAGCTAAGGTGATATTTCTTAGTCTAAAATATGTGTTTGACATATTAGTGACTAGAAATATTCTCGGGTGAATACTTGGGAGTAGCATGGCGCATATTAAATATCCGGGTCTAATGAGATAGATCTCTATGGATATTAGCATTATAGTCAAGAGACTTATGTAATAAGATTTTTGACTCGTTCAAGTTGTTGAACAATTAATATGATCTCTTGTGCTTCCGCTGCAAGATCTATTAAATATGCTAAAAGCTTCTCTCGTCGGGACTTATCATGTTGAGAATATGAGAAGTCATTACCAATCATTTTCTAGTGAGTGTCACTAGATGATTATCAAGAGCATCCTTGAGTACTTGATAAGCACTGAGGATTTACTCTTGTAGTTTGGAGGAATTTATGAATTTTGTGTAAAAGGATTACACGGAAACATTCTTATGCTGATAAGATGTTATGGGCCTCGTTATGGAATGGTTAGCATGTAAGAGTGTTATGTGCATAAAGAATAATATGTATAAAAAGTTATACATATGTGTATAAGAAGTTATACATGTATAAAGCAAACATGTATGAGGAGTCATACATAAAAGATGTCATATGAAGGATGTGTATGTATAAGTGTTATACGTACAAATCATGAATGAAAGCTAAGTACATTACAACATCTGATGTTGTAAGAGAGATAGTTGATAACCGGAATTTAATGGGACTAGAGTAGTTCTGTTAGCCGAATATCGTATCCCAAGAGACTGTGAAAACAGTGGGAGTGTTTGACTGGCTTTAGAACCAGAGTCTAAAAACTTGTTTAGACGTGTACTTAGAAATTCTCTATGTGATGAAAAGATTGCATAGAACAAAGGAAAATAGCAATGGAAATTAGAGTGATGCAACTGTTACTTATCCTCTAACCAAAGTCGTAGATATGATGGTTATGTCATCTCAATGTGAATTGAGGAGTATACCTTAATTGCTAAAGATCGTTATGTAAATATTGGATAGAGTATTGATATTTACATAAGTGATGATCACATTCATTGTTAGAGTTTCTTTAAGATCTCAATTATTCAGTTTGACTAAAAACATTGAATACCTTGTTTATCTGAATAAGTTGTGGAAATAATGTTGAACACTATTCAAGTGAACAAGATGAACATTGTATTTTGTCCCTAGTCACTTAATGAGGTGTCGTCTCGGAGTGACTAGATTGTAAGTCGATTGATGGTTGTTCAACCCCATAAGGTCATACGTGATGACTAGTCGATTACATAGGCAGAGTGTGTGACACTTTGCCGGACAATGACCATTTAGAGAGTCCTTTAGTTCTATTATAGACGCCTGGTCGTGGCAGGGATCTCTAAGATGTTCCTATGAGTCGATTCTTTTGACTGGAGACTATTATCTGAGCAAGTGCAGTTTCCGAGTGACTTTAGTTTTTGTCCTAGGTCGTGCCGTGAAAGGAGGCCAAAGGGCATTTACTGGGTCATGGTGATCTGTATTGTGCAATAGGATATATAGGGCAGACAAGAATTGTCCACCTACGTTGGGTTAATATATCTCAAGGCCACTTGAGGAGTTAATGACTATAAATGCGTGGCCACGCTCGGAAGTAATCTGTGGGAGATTTTTCCGGTCAGATAGTCACACTCCCGATCGAGAAAACCACTCGCGATATGTTCATGTGCAAGTACGACTTGAAAGACACCTTGCATTGAGTGAGAGATTAAAAACGGACAAGAGAATTGGTAGCGCACACCTTGTGTCGGACAAGTGGGAGATTGTTAGAGTTAGTGTCCTCCACAATAGTGCGTTTACATAATAAATCTCATTAAAGGAATATCATCAGATATTTAACTATTTGATCCTCGTTAGTTGATTAACGTAAATCGATAACAGTTGGCTGACTAGAGTTTGACGTTATTGTCGTGAAACGGCGGTGATCAACTGACCCTTTTCGGTCACACTTATAGGAACGAACCCCAATTGATAACTAATTAATTGTATGAGATACAATTTATTTAGTCCCTTGATTTATGGACTAAAAGGTTAGTCGATTATTTTTAGAGAGATTTCGAGTTGCGAACTCGACACATGGCAATTATTATTCAATTATGCGATAATTGAATAATAAATTTTGGGAGACGGGTTTTAGTTAATTAATTGTTAATTCACTAAAATTGTACTAATTGATTAATGTGATTAATATTAGTACGTAAATAATATGTGTAGCGGTACACGTATATTTACGGAGTGATTTGGACGAAATTAATTGGAAGCATTTAAACATGAAACGATGTTTAAATAAAATTTACATGTATTTGTGCGACAAATATTAGAACCAAAATGGACCCGTAAATGGGACATTGGACCGTGTAAATGGAGTGTAGTGGATGATTATAGACATAATCATTTCACTTTACTTGATTTTTCCATAAGTTGTCATAACATCATTATGCATGTCATAATGATTGGACAAAAATAAAGCAAAGTCACTCCCTCACTCCACCCTCTTCCATCCGCCACTTTTCCTCCATATACACTCCAAAATTGTCGTTCATTTTGTACATACTACTTCACTTATGTGTTTTGCATGTGAACAAAATCTATCATCTCTCTAAAATTATTATTCATCCTTTACTAAGTTGTTAGTAAACTAAAATAAATAATTACTAAGAGTGTTAGTATTATTTACATATTATCAAGGGAATAATTCTAATAAGTTACTAGTAAATACTTGTTAGAATAATTGGGTTGAGTTCTTGGGTGCATATTGTTAGGAGATCTTCTCTTTGAAGATTTGTTAGGAGGATCATCCTTTTGTTATAAGCTCAAGAACAATCAAGGTAGGAGATCTTGATTGTGCCCATATTACCATAAAAATCTATGTAAGGAAATTGTTTTTCCTTAACTTTCATTTTTATGCTTTTATATTTGCATGCATGTTACATAGATCACTAAAATGATAAATTATGAGATAATTTAATTTTTATTAGAGAGTCTAATATGGATATATGATCTTTCACCTACACCCTAGGGTTATCATTGTGTTTGTAGAATAAAATAATTCAAACAAAAACAACCCTAAAACCCCTCCAATTTCGGTCAACCATATAACATGGTAGTCTATTTTATTTTTGTCATTTGTCAATTGTGACATATGTGACATGTTACATTATAATACATTTTTAACATATTAAAAATCATCATATTAATAAAATATGTCACATAAAAAAAAACTAGTAATTAATAATTACTTGTATCAAAATGGGTCATATGATTATAAATCACATCTACATGTGGTTATAATGAATCATTCATTCTATTTTTAATTGTTTCACAAACAATAAATTAATCTAAGTAATAGAACAATTCGATTACTTAGACCGAATCTTATTTAATCAAGTTACAATAAGAGACGTAATTTTACTCACAAAATCACTTGTCAATTGTAAGGAATTTAATTAACCCGTATCCACATACGATTAATTAAATAATCAATTAAGAGCATTACCCTATAGGTATGACCTTAGGGGATCAACTGGTCACCACCGTCGTACGACAGTAATGTCAAACTCTAGTCAGCCAATCATTACCGATATGTGTGGACCCGTTGACTAAGAAGTATTATTTTCCCACATGTGTTCTTAATATGAGATTTAAACATGTGATATCAATATGATCAACAATGTGATCGCATTATTGTCGGGGACACTCCAACATTAAGATCTTGATTTTATCATTAAAACAAACTTAGTGCATGTTTGGCAGCGCTTTAAGAAACTGTTTTTGCTTTTAGAAATGAGTTTTTTAATAAGCTACTTCCTGATAAAACTGTTGGTGTTTGGCCTAACATTTTACAAAAAACGACTTCTCAACAAGATTTTTTACATAAGCGAATGCAAAATAAATTTTTTGTTGAAAAGTATATCAAGATAAATCTCGATTTGTAGAGAATGAAAAAAATATGAATTAATAAGTATTAATTTTTTTTGACATGTTTACAACATACAATTTAACATTTATGCATTAAAAATCTCTAAAATAAAAGTAAATGCTAGAAGCACCGCCAAATTGGTGCTGCTACTTCTGGATCTCAAAATTGACTTTTGGGCTCAAAAGAAGCTGTTTTAACTTCTTTAAAATTGTTTGTTTGGTCTAACTTGTGCTTATTTAGTGAAAAAACACTTCTAAAAGTCGGGTTAAACAGCACCATAATATAAGAATTCGACAAATAATGTTAAGTTAATAAAGTACCTTCAACCTTATAAAGACAGATATCTAAGAGAAAGAACTTTATGAGAACAGAAATATAAAATTTTATTCTTCTAGTCTGATGTAGAGTAAATCAATGAGCGATGTAATGTTAAAAATATTATAACCTTATTAATATAATAATGTAAATGTAAGCAAAGATTATTGTCCACAACATAGAGAAAGTGATATACTTATATACATTAAATTTAAATACTCCATTTATCCCAGTTTTCATGACGAATGTATCTTTGTTTCTGGAGGTTAAACAAGTAAATTCCATCCTCTGCAAATTTCCAAGTGCAATGACGGCCCCCGCAACCATGATCCTCAAAGGGTGCGGTATCTTCAAATGCTGTCATATTTGTTAGACGACCATGATTAAACCAAGTAACGTTACATGGATAGGTTGTTCTTATTAATGCGGTCTTAAAATTGTAGGCATAGAATCCTCCCGGAAGTATATGTTGAACCCCGAGATCTTCTTTTTGTGGGGTAATATCCGTATAATACCCTTTAATTATAGGATTATAACGCAAAATTTACATGTGATTATAGTCATAAAACGAAAAACATGATGAAACGATTAAGATATAGAAATAACATTCGGTCCTAGTGCAAAAGGCAATGAGAGATCAAAGTAGACCTCCTCCTAAATGATGCACCCAAGATGGTCCGAGAAATGCCCTTGTGCTAGAGAGAATCCCCTAATTGCCTTGCAATATTGAGGGGATTGTTTTGTGAGTTTGTGTTGGATGAGAGATCCGAGTTTCGAGAGGCACAATTCCCAAAACCCTAGTTTTCATACAAATGAAAATGATTAGGTTAGAAGGGAGGAGAAACTCCCCTTTTGTGCCCTCTCATTCGGCAAAACCGAGTGGGTCAAGGGGAAGTGGGCTTCCACTTCCTCTTAACTTTAACTCGTGGTTCGGTCCATAATGCGCTAAGTGTATATGACGCGGTTTCATTATAAACTGTCATCGGTTATCGGAAATTAAGGCATCAACTAATAATACTAGTTAGTTGAATTATTAATACGTGTCCGACAAAGACAATATTGTATAATTATATTCAATATACATTTAATTAAATATAAAACGCTTATATTCAATTTATGAATTAACTGCTTAATTCGCCTTAGCCATTATTATTTAATCCGTATTAAATAAAATATCTCAACATCACATTTTGACTAATTACTAGTCAAATCACTTAGACTAACTGGTTAGTCAAAATTGGCATCTACATGACTGTATTTTCATACCGTCACATCTCTCAAACGTATCCTATAGGTGTGACTTTTAGGGACCAGTTGATCACCGCCATCTGTATGACAATAACGTCAAACTTATCTAGCAAGCCAACCGTTATTGATAAACGTGGATCAACTGATAATAATACCAAAAGTATGCCCTTTGATCCTTTTAGAGATTTATAAGTCCTTGCACTAATCAAGGACACCAACCCCAACAAGCTCCCACTTGTCCGTACAAGTGTATGTGCAATGACGTTATCCGCACTAACTGGAGGACACAAGCTCCAACAAACTCCCACTTGTCCGTACAAGTGTATGTGCGATAACCGATTCTCATATTCATTTAAAATTTCTCCCACTCAATGTAAAACAATTTGCAGATCTGGATCCACAAAGGTCGTATTTTACAATCGATCTGGATCAAGAGTGGTTTCCCCGACTAGAGAGTAACTTAACTGATAAAACGAATCCGTATCCGAGCATGGCCATGCATTTCTGTTACAGCTCCTCGAGTGGCCCTGAGAAACATCGAGTACCTGATAAAGGCTGAATATTTCCTTCAACTCGAACTCCTTCCGATCTAAGCACAAAGATGAAATGACCCGAAACAATCTACTTGGCCCCCTGTTACGGATGACCGTGAGAAAGAAACCAAAGTCACCCAAAATCTGCCTTAGTCTCAAGAGACAGTCGATAGTCAAAAGAATCGACTCTTAGGATCACCATGGAAGTCCTATCCACGACCGGGCACAGAATGTTATAAAACATTTAGGACTCCACGTCGATGTCACAATTGTGTCCTACGAAATATCCGTATAAATCGCCTCTGTGATTGGTCACCAATCAATGTTGACTTATGGCTCGTTGAACCCACCATCAACCAACGTCACAAAATAATTGCCGAGTTATCGACTCATGTGGGCAATTAAGGACTGAAAAATATAATGTTTGTTCAGTTCACTTTGTGGTGTTCAAAATTTGTCGTACAAATCCACATGAAAAACAAAAGATATATATAAAATATCAAAACGATGATGTCGTATAGAGTACAAAAGGGAATGAATCTAATCCATAAAAGAGTACTACAACTTAGGAACACGTTTAATTCCCATGGAATTAACATGCCCTTCATGCTTATCTTGTCGTAATGCTTTAGTGAGAGGATCTGCTATGTTATCATCGGTAGCAATCTTGTCTATCACTACTTCCTTTTGCTCCACGTAATCTCGGATTAGATGAGCTTTCCGTTGTACATGTCTAGACTTGTTGCTAGACTTAGGCTCCTTAGCTTGGAAGATGGCACCACTATTGTCGCAATAGATGGTGATCGGGTCATTCGAACTAGGCACTACAGATAGCCCATGTAAGAATTGACGCATCCATATCGCTTCCTTTGTAGCTTCGATGCGGCATAGTACTCGGACTCGGTCGTAGAATCTCTTTGTAACAGTTTGTTTCGAACTCTTCCAGTGATGCAGACCATTAAGAGTAAAAACGAATCCAGACTGAGATTTCGAGTCATCACGATCCGTTTGGAAGCTAGCATCTGCGTAACCGGTTGCGCATAGCTTTTGAGAGCCTCCATAAGTCAATGCCCAATCTTTAGTCCTCCGTAGGTACTTAAGAATGTTCTTGACAGCCAGCCAATGTGATTCACCTGGATGCTGTTGGAATCGACTTGTCATACTCAATGCATATGCCACGTCTGGACGTGTGCATATCATGGCATACATGATTGATCCTATAGCCGAAGCATAAGGAATCCGTGCCATGCGCTCTTTCTCTTCCGGTGTCTCTGGTGCCTGAGACTTGCTCAAATGCACCCCTGGAGACATAGGAAGGAACCCCTTCTTGGAGTTAGTCATCTTTGAATCTCTCTAGGACTTTGTCTATGTAAGACTCTGACGAGAGATAGCAACCGTCGTGATCTATCTCGATAGATACGGATGCCTAGAATTCTTTGTGCCTCTCCCAGATCTTTCATCTGGAAATGGTTTTTCAACCATACTTTCACCGAAGTTAAGAGAGGTATGTCATTCCCAATCAAGAGTATGTCGTCAACATACAATATTAGGAAGACAATCTTGCTCCCACTCGACTTGATATATAGACATGGTTCCTCGACCGATCGAGTAAATCCATTTTCTTTTATCACTTGGTCAAAGCGATGATTCCAACTCCTTGATGCTTGCTTAAGTCCATAAATGGAACGCTTAAGCTTGCACACTTTCTTAGGATGTTCTGGATCGATGAAACCTTCGGGTTGTACCATGTACAACTCTTCCTCCAAAAAGCCGTTTAAGAAGGCGGTTTTCACGTCCATTTGCCAAATTTCATAGTCATGAAAAGCGGCAATCGCTAAGATAATCCGAATGGAACGCAACATGACTACGGGTGCAAAAATCTCATCGTAGTGCAAACCTGGCACTTGGGTGAAACCTTTAGCAACTAGTCGTGCTTTGTAGATATCTTGTTGACCTTCCACTGAATGCTTTATCTTGTAAAGCCATTTGCATTGAAGGGGACGAACCTTAGCGGGTAAGTCAACAAGATCCCACACGTTGTTCTCATACATGGAGTCCATCTCGGATTGCATGGCCTCAAGCCATAGCTTTGAGTCGAATCGGTCATGGCACCTTTATAGGTTGCGGGTTCACTACTCGTTAAGAGTAGAATGTCATCTATGTCATGTTCCTCGACCAGACCAATGTATCTGTCCGGAGGAATAAAGACTCTTCCCGACCTCCTAGGTTCCTCAGGAATGTTAACCGCAGCCGGGATTGAAGGAATAGGTTCCTCCAATAGTTGCTCGGTATTTGGTTCTGGAATCTCCGACATGGTCGAAGGTTCTATCACTCTTTGCATTCTCGAGAAATTCCTTCTCTAAGAATGTCGCACTAGCCGCAACAAAAACACGTTGTTCGGTTGGCGAATAGAAGTAATGACCAAGTGTTCCTTTAGGATAACCTATAAAGTTTTTCTTGACCGATCGCGGGCCGAGCTTATCCTCGTGTCTCCACTTGACATAAGCCTCGCAGCCCCAAACCCGTATAAAGGACAAGTTAGGGACCGTTCCCTTCCATAGTTCATATGGAGTCTTGTCAACAGCTTTAGACGGACTTCGGTTAAGTATTAGAGCAGCGACAAAAAGAGCATAACCCCACAACGAGTCGGCAACACGGTGTGACTCATCATGGATCGAACCATATCAAGTAGTGTTCGATTTCTCCGTTCGGACACACCATTCAATGAGGTGTTCCAGGTGGAGTTAATCGTAGGGCGATCCCACGCCTTTAAGGTGTTGATCAAACTCGTGAGAAAGATACTCGCCACCACGATCCGAACGTAGTGTTTTTATCTTTCTACCAAGTAGGTTCTGTGCCCTATTTTGGTATTCTTTGAATTTCTCAAAGGATTCACTTTTGTGCTTCATTAAGTAGACATAGCCATATCTACTTAAATCATCCGTGAAAGTGATGAAATACCTATAGCCTTCTCGTGCGGTGATTGACATAGGACCACATACATCCGTGTGTATGAGCCCTAATAGGTCAGCAGCGCGCATTCCAACACCTTTGAAGGAAATACGAGTCATCTTACCGATGAGACATGATTCACACGTGCCAAATGATTGAAAATCAAAGGCCGAGATAGCTCCATTTTTAATGAGTCAGTTTTTACGCGTTTCTCATTAATGTGTCCCATACGGCAGTGCCATAGATACGTTTGATCTTTGTCACCAACCTTTAACTTTTTATTCATTACGTGTAATATTTCGGTCGTCTGATCTAAAACATAAATTCCGTTCATGGAGACTGCCTTGCCATAAATCATATCGTGTAAAGAGAAAATGCAAGCATTATTTTCTATTACAAATGAAAAACCAAGTTTGTCAAGTGCAGAAACTGAAATAATGTTTTTCGAAAGACTAGGAACATAATAGCAGTCATATAATGACAACTCAAATCCGCTAGGAAGCTGGATCACATATGTCCCCTTTGAGATGGCAGCCACTCTTGCTCCATTCCCAACACGCAGGTCCACCTCACCCTTTACGAGGGGTTCGATGTTTCGGAGCCCCTGCACATGATTACACAGATGAGAACCACAACCAGTATCAAGTACCCAAGTTCCGTAACTTGCGTGGTTAATCTCAATCATATGAATAAAAGTAGAAGAGAGAGAAGACATACCAACAGGTTTAACACGACCTGCCTTTAAGTCCTCATGATAAACAGGACATGTACGCCTCCAATGCCCAGTCTTGTGGCAATGATGGCATTCCATGTTTTCATTCTTGCTCTTTGTCGTGCCTGATGAGGTGCTCGACTCACCAGGCCCACTCTTACCTGAACCCGACTTCTTGAACTTCGGTTTACCTACTGCTAGGTTTGCCGGAGCTTTGCCCTTACCTTTCCCTTTGTTGGACACAACGAGAACATCCTGTTTCAAGCTCCCACTGAACTTCATGTCCTTCTCGGTCTGTACGAGAAGGGAGTGCAGTTCATGTGGGGTTTTCTTCAAATCATTCATATAGTAATTCGCTCTAAATTGCGAAAAACCATCGTGGAGTGAATGAAGCATGCGGTCGATAACAATGTTCTCGCTGATGTTACAATCAAAGGTCTCCAGCTTCTCGACATTCTCAATCATGCTGAGAATGTGTGGGCTAACCGGTTGGCCCTTCTGGAGTCTCGCATCAAAGAAGCGAGTGGTATGCTCATAGGTCACGATTCTCGGTGCTTTCGAGAATTCCTTAGTGAGCGTGGTGAAAATCTTGTTCGCACCATGGGCTATGAAGCGTTTCTGCAAATTGGATTCCATTGCAAAAATGAGTACGTTTTTAATCGCACCCGCTTCCATACAGAAATCATTAAACTTGGTGATTTCAGCAGCTCTAGCCGTGGGACTGGGTTTGCCGGGGGGGCTCTAATAGATATTTGAGCTTCCCGTCGGCGCCAGCGGCAGATTCCGTAATGCCGCCTCCCGTCTCCGGTTTGATCCATCATTCTTCGATCGAGTGGACTGATTCATCCGATTCATGAAGATCCGAGGCCAGGACTCACGGTCCAATGTGGCACTTGGCATTGGGTTATCGAGAGAACCACCATTTGTTATTTGCGCTTAAAAATTCGTGATCTACACTGAAAAAGAAAGAAAAACAAAAACGAAATAAGCAACTCATCGAGGTGATTTAAGTCTATTTAAAATTCATTTTAACGTGTAGACTCAATGCACTTGCATAATTGATCTCCCTCAAGAATGATACAAGTGATCCCAAGACTCAATTTCTGTAAATTGATAAGCCAACTGTTTAGCTAATTCTTCCGGAAGAACTCTTGGTCGATAGATTTCCGTAAATCCTATCTATAGTCCACCATAGTCACAGGATCGTACGAGTGACTATAGTGTTGAGATAAAATAGGTCAATCGGTTCCAACTTACCCGACGTAGAAGGGGTCATATTATGCCTACCGACGAAGAAGGGACTCATTGGAGTTTGACCTATAAAGACCGTTCTCAATTTTTGTTTATACGAGGAAGATCCCATCAACTAAATTATAATTCATATTAAGTGAACGAATAACTAGCGTCTGCGTGAATGAATTAAATTTGGGTGATGGCTTAAAAATCGTGTGACATGAGAATGTCAATGAAAACTAACTCGCAACCTCTATATGTGTCAGTTTTCATGCAATAATTAGGTGGTTTGGATTTTTAGGCGGAATATGATGCATATTATCGTTACGAAAAATAAATAAATGAATGCAATACGTAAATAAAAAATTCCTAGTGTGGCCTATCCTAGAAAAATAAAACATAAAACAACTTTGGAATCCACCGTTGGACCCGAGAAGCTTGTCTTGATGTTCCATCTTGATCCATGTAGCGGGAGTGAGCATCCGGTCTCCATCTTTAGTCTTCTCAAGAATTACAATTTAAAATTTACAAATATAAACCTATTTACATTCTAAATAAAAACTGTAATTAAAAGAAATAAAATGGAGATACGAGATCTCAAAATACAACCAAGACCGTGTTCCATCATTACGGTAACACGTTCTACTAAGGCCACACTAAGTTACAACCGTTTGCAAAATAATTAAATACGTAATTAAAAGGCATTCAAAACATTCAAAATATAAACAAGAACGATAAATTAAAATGCATCAACTAAAAATTAAATTTATTCGTGACATAATTCCGTAATTATGTTAAATTTTTATCCAAACCACCAAAGATAATTAAAATTACATGACAAAACCGCTTTAGTCAAGTTAATTTTAATCCGAGATAATCCGTTACAATAAATCGTTTTAAAGTAACTTTAATTTACGTTGGTGAACCGTTTCACCATCAAGCGAGAGCGTAAAAAAAACGTTTTATGCTATAAAGGCCGAAAAAAAAACAGATTTTTTTTTTTTTTTTTTTCTCTGTACTGCTGTACGTGAACAGTACCAGTATCCAAATTTTTTTTTTTTTTTTAAATGCTGTATAGAACCGAGAGCATCAAAAATCCAAAAAAAATATATACGGCTCAAAATCGTGAGCAACTAAAGATCAAAACAAAACGGTTTGATAAAACACAATTGCAATTTATTCTAATCCGGATTAAAACAAAATTACAATTGACATGTTCTTCACATATTGTTGTAATTATCGTTTAAAACAACAATTCGCAAAGAACAAAACGAAAACAAAACAGAAAATCGTCACAAAACAACCGTGTAAACTGGACACGGTTCCCAATGCACAAAACAGGCCGTGACATGTAGAAATGTCGAGACCAACATGCCACACGATTTTATCAAAATTTTATACAAAAATTATCGATTTGATAAAAACCAATTGCGATATCACCTAATCCGTATAGAAATGAAATAGCAATTGATAGATCTTTAACACATTATATTGAATATCGATTACAAAATAATATGCAAAGATCAAATCGACAACAAAAACAAAAACATGGCACGGAATTCAATAAAAATGCAGCCGTGCAAAAAAAATTGAAAACCGTGAGGAAAAAAAAAATGCCGAGAGGTTTTATGCATCAAAAAAAATATCGATCCATTTCATTTGATGAAAATCACATAGAAAAATTTACGTGGCCTGGCTCTGATACCACTTGTGGGGTAATATCCGTATAATACCCTTTAATTATAGGATTATAACGCAAAATTTACATGTGATTATAGTCATAAAACGAAAAACATGATGAAACGATTAAGATATAGAAATAACCTTCGGTCCTAGTGCAAAAGGCAATGAGAGATCAAAGTAGACCTCCTCCTAAATGATGCACCCAAGATGGTCCGAGAAATGCCCTTGTGCTAGAGAGAATCCCCTAATTGCCTTGCAATATTGAGGGGATTGTTTTGTGAGTTTGTGTTGGATGAGAGATCCGAGTTTCGAGAGGCACAATTCCCAAAACCCTAGTTTTCATACAAATGAAAATGATTAGGTTAGAAGGGAGGAGAAACTCCCCTTTTGTGCCCTCTCATTCGGCAAAACCGAGTGGGTCAAGGGGAAGTGGGCTTCCACTTCCTCTTAACTTTAACTCGTGGTTCGGTCCATAATGCGCTAAGTGTATATGACGCGGTTTCATTATAAACTGTCATCGGTTATCGGAAATTAAGGCATCAACTAATAATACTAGTTAGTTGAATTATTAATACGTGTCCGACAAAGACAATATTGTATAATTATATTCAATATACATTTAATTAAATATAAAACGCTTATATTCAATTTATGAATTAACTGCTTAATTCGCCTTAGCCATTATTATTTAATCCGTATTAAATAAAATATCTCAACATCACATTTTGACTAATTACTAGTCAAATCACTTAGACTAACTGGTTAGTCAAAATTGGCATCTACATGACTGTATTTTCATACCGTCACATCTCTCAAACGTATCCTATAGGTGTGACTTTTAGGGACCAGTTGATCACCGCCATCTGTATGACAATAACGTCAAACTTATCTAGCAAGCCAACCGTTATTGATAAACGTGGATCAACTGATAATAATACCAAAAGTATGCCCTTTGATCCTTTTAGAGATTTATAAGTCCTTGCACTAACTGTTAAGGACACCAACCCCAACACTTTTATATCGGTATTCACAATACGTTTACATTCAATTTCAAGGGGGTCTTTGGTTAACCCATTTTCCATTCTGATATAGTAACGTGCTGGGAACACCGTGAATCCGGTTACAAATTGTTGATTTGTAACACACAATGTAACTAATATGACTAACAAAAACTTCAACATTGTGTTTTCTTTAATAATGGTTGTGTGAGTTATGAGAAGTTTATATTTTTTTTATGGTGGTTTGGAATGATTTTAATATATAGAATGAAATTAATGATTTATGTAATAGAGATTTTTGATTTACAAAAATTAGATTAGAATCATGATGATGATTTGTTTCCTAGTATATATAGACATAAATTGAAAGAAATTATCTATTATATTCTTCTAAATTTGTTAGATATAATTGCAATAATGTTGCTTTGCTAGTTTGTTTGTCATGTTGAATGGGAATTATGATGATAATTTACGTATTTACTAAATCCCGTGCATAGTTTTGCTATATCCCGCGCACTTTGCCCCTATTCCAAATTTACCCTTCATCATAAAAACAAATATTTTTTTTCTCTTCTCTTCCTTTCAAAACGTAACCAATTCATTAATCATTCAACAACTATGGATCGTAATTCACACATATCATAAATAATTTTATAGTTTTATCAATAATTTTGTTAATACACGTTTTTTAAATTAATTGAATAATGAATATGAAAAAAGGGGTTTTCATAATTAGGATTTTGATTTTTGTTATTGGAGAGATTAATTGTCGACCAGATTATCAATGAAAAGGTTAATTTCTTCATCAATTGACCAGATTTACTAAAAATTGAAATGACCAATTTATCAATGAGCACATGTTGCTCTGTTCATCAATTGCTGTTTATGTGTAAGATTGATGATGAGGAGAGGGATGTCATGTTTTATGTACAGAAGGAATGCGAATAACTTGCTTTTTCAACCAAACTTGTTCATAAATCAATGGCAAACAGCAATAACACCATCCGACATCCATGACAACCAGACTCTGACCGCCAATCCCTTTCCTCCGGCCACCTTGCGTCGTCGGCCAACATCCCCTTCTCCCCAGCCACCCAAGCACCGAATCCTCTTCTGTTCTCCCTTCCTCACCATCTACGAACGGCGGCCGACCATTGTCGCCAACGCCCCCTTCCTCTCTTCGTCGCTAGTCAATTTTTGGGGTGGCGCCTGGTGGTCCACCAGAACACTTTTGGTTTTTTTTTTGGGTCTTTTGGGGTTTTATATGTGCCTCTCTCTTGATGGGTGGGAGAAATGAGAAGAATACATTCGGAATAAGACGGAAAAAAGCGCGGGATTTAGTAAAATTATGCGCGGGATTTAGCAACTCCCATAATTTATTTATTTATTTTGAAGGGAATTTGGATCTTCTCATTAAATGGGCAAAAAAATATAGTTACAGATCCTAGAGCTCCTAAAACATCCTACCTCGGAAAAAAGAGAATCCCCTAGAAAACAAAAACAAAACCCTTTCTACAGTGGACCAAAAAATTACAAGTAATCAAGGTGAGCTTTACGAACTAAGAGGATATACTGAATTTGCTTGGCTACATCAATAGGAGTTATACTTTTGCCACCAAAAATCCTAAGGTTGCGTTCTTGCCATGCATGTGTGGTAAATGGCAGCTATCAAACCACTTCTAGTCATACGTTTCCTCAAAGCCTGCCTCCGATGTGGGTAATGCTCAATTTTTTGAACATCTCTTAATTTGCACGGGATAGCGGGCTGAGAGCTAGCTCTTTTATTTTTGAAGGGAAAGGAAAAGAAAGGAAAGGAAGAGAATTTTTTTACCAGAGCAGACTATGGATAGGAAAAGAATAAATGTTCAGCTGATTCAGCGCTTCTCTCACACAAGTCACATCTATTTACATACATAAAATCTTTGAGTTGGTAGTTGTCGATCGTTGGGAGTTGGTTTTGTGCAGCCAAAAGAGCAATGAATCAGTGTTTTGGCAAGGCTTAGCCTTCTGATACCGCACGAATCCAAAGAAGCAATCTTCCTGTACGTGGCCTGAAGAGGCTGTAGAGAGCATTCGCATTGAAGTTATCGATTTGATGTTCTCGCTCTAGGTGGTTAGGAACCAAAGAAATGAAGACGTCCTTGCATTTTAAGACATTGTGCCAGTACCATGATTGGGAGGTAGAGTACTGAACAGACCAGAAATTTCTCCCCTTGAGAACATAGGTTTCAACCCAGCAAACCCAAATACTATGCGGCTTGTGATGGATATTCCATGTCCACTTCATCAATTGGGCTTTATTTCAAATTAATATTTCCTTTATATTGATCCCCCCTTCCTCTCGCGAAAAGGAAAAGTTTGCCCATTTCCTAAAAACCATCTTCTTTTTACCTTCCTCGATGCCCCAAAGAAATTCCCTACGTATTTTGTTAATTTACTTGACAATCCTTTGGGTAAAATGATACAATCCCCCCCAAAATTGTTGAGTCCGAAGATGACGGAGTTTATGAGCTGGGATTTCTTAGCGTAGTTGAGTATATGGTTAGCCCAATTCATAATTTTTGCACGGCTTCTATCAATGAGTGGGTGAAACATAGCATGTGTGAGGTGGGAGGAGTGAGGCTATTACACCCCCGCACACCGGGATGCCTTACCAAGGATCAACCTAGTATATGAAGGTGTTACCATCTCGGTCACCCGAGGTAGTAGATAAAATAGACAATGAAAGAACACTTATATTATATTACTTTAAGTCTTTACAACCAAACTACAAAACGTGATACAATATGATAACTACGACTACTAAAGAGCTCATGCGTCAGGACATATGTTCCGGTAGCGTGGTGACTCGATCTCCTCCAAGCCCTTCAGTAAGCAAACCAACTATACCTGCTAAACCAACTGCTTACCATCCACGAATGGATCACCACAGTTTTGAAAACACAACACGGGGCCAGTTACTAAACAATTAAAGTAAGACAAATACAATAACCAACAAGCTGATCATCCTCCTCCTCCGGTCTCCCGATTTCACACAGTAACCGACTACACACCGAAATGTGTAGCCCTACCAGATTACCCATCACAACAGGCAATCCACGCCGCCAGTCGGGGACCGCAGTTAATCCTCACCAAAGTCCCGCTCATCAATGGGCGATATCCCTGTCACTTAATGTGCACATCCCCTCCCGCGACGGGTTCCACAGAGGGCGAACTAGGGTGTGAAGCCACTCCCGCAAGTGACTCCACCACAATCATCACAACGCCAACACCATCACCACACCAACACTCCAATGATGATCAGCAAACAACACGTATGCACAACAAGAAATCTCAAATCAATTTAACAGAAACTGAGTAGGGAAACCCTACCTTATCGTCAACCATGAAAATGCATCCACAAACAGCCAAGCAAGACTCCGAGACACATCCTACAATGGTAACCACATCCTATTATAAGACTACCCCAAACATTCTACTAAAAAGGACAACAAAACAATGACTTACCCAGTGACGCGGACCGACGGTGACAAAGACGAATACTGATGCGTGTATTTTATATAAGGTTTTTACCTCATTTTTACACCCATTTCTGTACTATTTATGTAGCATCTAGCTACAAATACCCCCGAATAGTCTACTTTGGTTTGTCTTGTGTGAATTGCAGGTACAGACTGAAAAGAAGATAAATCGAGCCTAAACTCGTCCCATTTGAATACATTTATGGAGAACAAGGAATCGGAGCTTGGAATCTATCACTTTGAAGACGTGTGAGCTGATTTCGGAAGGTGTCAAAGTGCCTTACGTGCTAATATAGCTCGATCGACCACTTTTCAGTCGATCGAATGCTTTATCTCTTGAAGTTTCACTCGATCGAGTTGTTTTCATACTCGATCGAGAAGGCCAATATAAGAAGTCCTCGATCGAACGGGTTTTCCACTCGATCGAGAGGAGTTGCTGCTTAGTTCCTCGATCGAGTGGTTTAATTCTACTCGATCGAGAGGTTTTCATCCTGTAATTGTGTTTTTGCCTTATTCCGTATGGGCTTTGTAATTAGGCTTGGTTATTAGGTTAAGTAGTAGGATTTTCGACTACTTAATCACTCAGCAGACTACGTTACTCTCCTCTCCTCTCTTCTCTCTTCCACCCTTACTCTAGACTACTACTCGGATCTGAAAACTTGTAATCGGTACATTACTCTCTTTTATTTCTTAATAGTACCTTTTATTGCTCCTTATTCCTTCTCTTCCTTTATTTTACAATTGCTCTTGTTCAATCTCTCTTATTACATTGTTATGATGTTTAATTTCTATTATCTATGTATGATTGTTGTTAATTCGATGATAATGCGTAGCTAATTTCCTTTGCTAAGACTTAGGGAATGCATGATTATGAAGGAATTGTAAATCGATATATTAGGTTTAATGCTTGTGCAGTTTATGTTGTTAATCGCTACATTTAATTGTTTCTGTCTAATTGAGTCGGCGCAATTAGTCATTTAATCGCAGTAAACCTTGACCTGGACCGAAAGGTTGGAAAGGGTGAGACTCGTAGCGAACATTAGGGCACCGTAGTAAGGGCGAAAGCTAAGCTATTTGTGCTTTAGGGCGAATTGAGACCAGAAGGAGATATTCACTGCCCCATAGACCATACTTGCATTGACCTGAGACCTAGATTGCTTAACTGAATGATCATGGTGAACCGACTGTCTTAGCTATTTTCTCCTTATTTGCTTAATCCTTATTCTCTTATCTTTCCCCTCTTCCTTAATCTCATTAGTTTAGAACAAACAAATTTAAACCCCCAAAAATTGGTTACCGTGACAGACTTAGTTAAGGCTGACATTTTCCCATCTCCCTGTAGAGATCGGCCCTACTTACTGCTAGCTTCTGTTAGTGTATCTAGGTTTATTTTTGGTACAAAAACGACCCTATCAAATTTAGGCGCCGTTGCCGAGGAGATGGCGTGATTTTGTTGCTTTATTTAAGTTTGTATCTCGTCTAAAGGAATTTATTCCTTGAGATTGATCTCATATTTTTGCGAGTTCTTGATTAGTTTTACAGGATATCTGTTCTAGAAGAGAACATTGTCGTACCTGCTTCTCTGTAAAATTCTATCTGCTAGGATGCTGAATATAGCCAGTCATTCATAGCCGACGGTGGATTCCCTTCCAAAAGGTTTCCTACTACCCACTATTGACTCGGGAACCTTTGGAATCCACCCATCTTACATACAGCTGGTCGAGAGAAATCTCTTCAGGGGGTACCTGGAGAAGATCCGTGCAAGCATATAGAGCTATTTACAGAGTACTGCTCCATCATTCCTCTTGCTGGTGGGGAGACACAAGACAGAGTGAAAGGAGTTCTCTTTCCTTTCTCTTTAGCTGATGATGCCCGGGAATGGTTGAGGGATTTAGATAGGGAAGCAGCCGGTGTAACCGACTGGAATTCCCTTGCCTTGGCCTTCTACAGGCGATATTTTCCACCACAGCGCACTAATGCGTTGAGAGCTCGGGACATCGCATTTGAGCAACTACCTACTGAAGACTTGAATGGGGCTTGGACTAGGTTCAAGAAGCTCGTCCGTTCTGTGCCTCATCACGGTTTCAAGCGTTGGTTCTTATGTACCCAATTCTACAATGGGTTATATCCAGACCAGAGAGCCATTCTTGATAGTGCAGCCAAAGGGAGATTTTAGAAGAATGTAGAAGACAATAAAGGGTGGCATCTTATTGAGAAGATGGCCATTCATGTTGCTGAGTATGGAAATCCCCGAGGAGGTAGGAATGTAAACGAGTTGGTAGTAGCTGAGGTGGAGAGTCCTAGCAGAAGTCTAGTGTAACGCCCCGTAAACAACAGGAGTACAAAATGGTATATTTTATTAATAGCAGCGGAAATTACAGAGAGTTACCGCCGTATTTCTCCATACAGAGAAATACAAGGCTTACATTATTCTTTAGTACAACCAAATAACTATTAATAAGTCTTATTGATAAGATTATATTATTATGATACATTATTCTTATTCTATTTTCTTGCGTCAACCTCACTCATGCCCTTCCCCGTTTCCTGTACCTGAAAAAAGATTAATAAAATAAAGGGTCAACCAACCACAGGTTGAGTATATTTCCCATAACCTCCAACTTAAATTAATATAACTCGGGTCGTTATTATTGAACAGGGCCACATTACGGAGCCGAGACTCCCTTAGGCTATGCCCTCCTCCGTGTACACAGGATAACCATCTTTTTTTCTTTTTTTTTTTTTCTTTTTTTCTTTTTCTGTCTTTCTTTTTATCTGGATATAACGGGGCGGAGCCAATTGCCGAGCCCCCTGCCAAGCCCACTTCAGAGCTCACATCCATGTACACGGAATAAAATAATAATGTGGTCCGGTCCCTTCCAATAATAATGTCCTGGATGATACATTGGCCAAATGTACATCTTAGCAATGGTATTTTAACATTAACATTATCCTGTCAGTATTATAACGTCAATTATTAACACAAACAGTACCACAGTCATATCTCACGTAAACCACATTACGTAAAATATACAAATATAACACAACTTTATCATAAACAATAATTCACGTACATTATAATATCAGTTGAATAATTATAACGATAATATACTTACTCATTATATTAACTTAAGACGAAGGGGTAGGAAATATACCTTATAATCACCTCACCAAACCTTAGCTACTATATCAGCCATGAAGTAATTTGTAGTGAACTGATGATATCCCTTTTGGTTGTGCGTTTATCAAATGAACAAGGTAGCTATTTATAGTTTTCTAAGTCGGTTAACCTATGCTACCTACCCTTCTACGTGGTACATGCACAACAAAAAAAACATGAAATTGTCATCCTACCTCCCCTAGGTTCACACGTGGTACACTAAGTACCATATTTGCCCTTTTTTTATTACTACAATTCAACATGTGACAAAAATATATATTATATATTAAAGTTTATAAAAATATCTAGATATTTTATTTTGCGGGTTATTTTCTTTGAGATAGGTCTATCAAAAATTCTACGGGTAAAGTTATTATTGAGTCGGATTCCAACCGAACTATTTTATTCTTATTCTATAGTCTTACTTGTACTAGATTATCATGCCTTTTGAATATTACTAGGTCAATATATCTCCCTTTAGGATGGATTCATTTCATTTGTATACCTTTTTCGACTCTACTTGATAAAAAATATTTCCCTTTTCAAATAAAGAATTTACTTAAATCTACTGAATAGTAGATATTTACTCGGGGGTATCACATTCTACCCCCCTTAAAATAAGTTTCGTCCTTGAAACTTGGGGTATTACCTTATTGGAACAAATAAGGATATCAACTTCCCATCCTGTTCTGTGTCCCAAGTCGTCTCTGTCTCACTTTTACTAGTGGAATAACTTTGTAATATATAGCCTTCTCTTTATAATCTAAAACTTGAACCAGTTTCTGTTCTTAGGTTAGGTCCTATCTAACTCGCACTGGGGGTGTATTAATGACGTGATTAGGATCAGGAATATACTTTCTCAAGAGTGACACGTGAAAAACGTCGTGGATTCTAGAAAGATTTATTAAAATGGATGGTCTATAGGCAATATTTTCTACTCGCTCTACTATCTCAAATGGTCCTATATATATTGGACTCAATTTTGTTTCCCACTCTCATAACCTCCATTGTAGGTGTTTCCTTAAGGAAAACTGAATCTCCTACTTGAAATTCCACTTGTCGCCTTTTAGGGTCAGCATAACTGTTTTGACGACTTTGAGCAACTCCCATTTTCCCTTATATGATATTCACTTTTTACGTGGTTTCCTTAATCAGATCCGGTCCAATGACCCTCGATTCATCAATATCACTCCAACATTTTGGAGATCTACAGTTTCTCCCATACAAAGCCTGAAAATGAACCATTTCAATACTAGCATGATAACTATTATATGAAACTCGATCAAGGGCAAATGTTGTTCTCAAGACTCCTGGAATTTCAGAACACATATTCCTAACAAATATAGATTATTTCTCCAAGTAATCTTGTTACTTACACACTAACAAATATGGGTTAGGTTTTTGTTCCATAAAGAGCTTATTTGGTGGTATTCACAGGAACCATAAACATTGCCAAATTTGTAAAAGTAATCAGCTCATTTTTGGTAAGTGTCTTTTTGTGTAAGAAAACTCTTTTACAAAGAAATCAAAAGCTTCATTCTCAATTTAAATGAGCAAACCAAATTTTTTTCTGAAGTGTATAAGGTTTGTTGAGAGTTTAGAAAGCCATTTTCAAGAGTTAAAATATTTTTGAAATGTTTCTTTCAAAGATGAGTCTTCTTAAGTCACAGTGGACTACACAATTGTTTTTTTTGTACTTAAACAATAACCCAAATTTAATGATCTCTTATAACACCATGACTCAATCCATGACATTTTTCATCTTTAATCATCATTGTGCAATCTTCTTTGACAATTAGAGCTCTTGAGTTATAAGATTAAAACTTAAGAGGCACACAATTAAATAGACAATGAGATTAATTTGACTTAAGGCATCATCAACACTTAAATAGTTAACTTGGGTCTCAACATCTCTGTTTATCCATCGGTTTGTGGGTGAAAAGCAGTGCTAAAGTTCAAATGAGTTCCTAGGGCATTCTAGAAACTTTTCCAAAATTTTGCTAAAAAATTTGTGTCACGATCCGACACAATGGTTTTGGGAACTCCGTGTAATCCAACAATTTCTTTTATATATTTCTTTGCCAACTGTTCCGAGTTCCACGTGGTTTTGATTGCTAAACAAAAGCCTGCCTTTTTGGTTAGTCGGTCTAAATCACCCATATCTCATTCATTCTTTTTGGTGTCAAAGACAATATTATCACAAAGTTCATTCTTATCGACTCCCATTTCCATGATGGAATGTCCAAAGGCTGTAAACTTCCTCCTGGCCTTTAATGTTAATTTTCATTTGCTGACAGGTTAGACATTTTTTGACAAATTATAACATCTCATATTTTCCTATGATATCACAAATGTCAAATGTTTTTATACATCTAACTTCCTTAAAAGTTGTACTAATATAAGGTTGTACTCATTGCTCTCACAATCATAATGTCCATCATCATACATAATAAGTCAAACTATTTTTTTTTCTATTCTCATATCTTTTAAAATCTTCAAAATATGCAATACTAGTTAACTAAATCTAATTTCTTTTATCATCATATCCCGAATTGTCTAACTGGGTGTAGGTAAACAATAAAACAGTTACCACTAAGTATCTCTACTACCACATAAGTCTTATGAATGGCTATTGAATATCTATATTACAATCCATGAGAAACTTTGACTATTTTACCTCATCTCATGCAAACCTCCATTTCTCTTTTATCTAGATGAAAATCCAATATCATTTCCTAATTTGTCCAAGACACAATGTACTTCTGTGTAGAATCGTCACTGTATAGCTTAGCTTCTATGCCTAGGAATAAGAGCACTGATATTATGTTCAAACCTATTTTCTCTCCTTTTTCCTTTATACATTATCACTCTCTATAAATTATTTTATTGACTGTATAAATTAAATAGACTGTCTACTTATTAACGGTTCCACCGACACTTACTGTTTACTGACGCAACAGTACCCACTTATGCTACAGTAGTACAGTACCCACCGACACTTTTTTTTTTTTGTTTTTTTTTTGTTTTTTTTTTTAAAAAAAAAAAAATTCTTTCTATAAACACCACAAAAATTAACCATTTTATCCACCAACTTCATTTACTTCTTATCCATAATCTCATAAAAATCTTCTCTCTAAATTATGGATAAATCATCCGGTAATTCATCCAATAAATCACCTGATATCTCCTCCGATGAGCTTTATAATTCCATTACAAAGTCTCTTAATGAAGTGAAGACACTCATTAGCTTGCTAATGATACTAATATGTGTATTAGTAACGGTATTTGCAATAATTATAGTTTATCTTACGAAATAAATAACTATTGCTTGTAATCCTCTCTTTGATATTATTAATCATGTTACTAATCTAGTGATTTGTATACTCTTAGAGGTTTTATTATCGCCCTAACAACTTGTCAAATAAACTACACAAGTTAATCATGTTTAAAAAAGATAAAAATTGGGTACCCCTTTTTTTTTTTCTTTTATTAGAAATTGAACCTCAGATTTCTTAAACGATCTGAGATTCTCGGACCACTTAGGCTCCATTCCCAAGTTGACATCTCAACTACAAAATATTACGATATTGTCTTATGCTAATACTGTTTCAACATCGATACTTTAAAACAGCAAATGACCATCTCAACTTAACTGGGCTCTTTCAACTTGGGCTTCATGAAATATTCAAGTGTTCCTCAATTAAAACATTATAACTCTAATTCTCAATATTCCATTAATCCACAATTCCTTAGTAACCCACATTAATAATGCCTAATACACCACTAAACCCACAAAATATCTTCAATAATGTTTACTATTCGATCTATAGATCCATGAAATAATTAATGTAATCACCTGATATCATGATCTAGTTATCATCTTAATCACAATTAGTAACTTATAAAAAGTTTATTCACTAATCTAATACTTTTTTTTTTTTTGAAGCAAAACTCTATAATCCAAATTTCACCTCGCCAACATATTATCTAATTACTATCAACAACCAACAACTTCCGAATTTCAATCCCAAAAAAACTTAAGATTATTCACCAAATACAAATTATCAAAGACATGAAAATAATTTTTTTTTCCTCTCTTTTACTCTCTAATTAACCCAATATCAATCTCATTAGCATAACCCAAACAACTTAGGTAAAACTCTATTAGCCATAAACCCCTTAATATTATCATTCAGGTCCTCAATCCACAATATCTTCAAAACTTTAATAAGACTTTCTAACGCTTACTAATGACCCCCAAAGTCATTAATCCAACATTCTCCATAACCGAAATAATTATTCACTTCAACATTACAAGCCCCTAAAACTTTATACCTTCAAACCTCCAAATTTTTTTTTTAACATCCTCAATATATAGGAATGAAACCACAATATTTCTGATCTAAACTTTAAAATTCTTCCTCCTTGTGTCTACCATATAAATGCTTCTAAAATTTGAACTCCATAAATGTACTTACATTGACTCCATCGTACTCGATTCTTTTTTTCTCTCTCTCTTTTCCTATATGCCTCTAACGCTAAACTTGTCCAATCAAACAAAGATCGCATTATTCACTTCCTTTATATACTCCAAACTCCTGCCTCTCATTCCTCCACAAAGTTAGGCACAACCTTCTTCTTCCATAACAAATATGACAAACCCCTTTCTTTTCTTTTACCAGTCAGGATTTCGAAAATCCTGATAGCCACTTAGCTTAGTTTATCTATATTCTACATATATCACACCTTATTAGTTAAAATAAACTACAAAACCATCATCTTCTCGAACTCGCTCAAACATAATACTTCACCATTTCTCTATTGAAAAACATCGATATTTCCTACGTCGCTGCCGTTAAATGAATCTAGTGCACTCTACTTTGGACTATCTCATTAATGCTCGACACTAAAATAAATTTATCAGCCTCTATAATATTGTATTTTTCATGGTTCGGGAGTCTAAATGACTAAAGTATAGTATCTCTATTTCACTATACATTTATGGAACTAGACTCTGTTTCTCACGCATCCTCTGATGTCTCTAACCTTGTGACATGACAGTAAGACTGAATCTAGTAAATCTTTATACTTTTTTTTCTTATGTAAGCTATGATCTTAAAAGTGTGCACATATATAGAATGATATGTCTCTAAGGACTTTATCAAATAGTGCACTAACGATAAATACTAAAAGGACACAAACAATATCCTTAAGTCAAATAAAGTATTCACATGAGTTAACAAGCAAATAAATAAGATAAAATCCTATAAGCTACCCTTAATTCCTAGGACGTCTACCCATCTCTCAGTCAATTTATATTTTTTTTATCCATATAATTTATTAAATATTTTTTTTTTCCATTCTTTAGCTTAAGCTCTGATACCACTTTTGTAACGCCCCGTAAACAACGGGAGTACAAAATGGTATATTTTATTAATAGCAGCGGAAATTACAGAGCGTTACCGCCGTATTTCCCCATACAGAGAAATACAAGGCTTACATTATTCTTTAGTACAACCAAATAACTATTAACAAGTCTTATTGATAAGATTATATTATTATGATACATTATTCTTATTCTATTTTCTTGCGTCAACCTCACTCATGCCCTTCTCCGTTTCCTGTACCTGAAAAAAGATTAATAAAATAAAGAGTCAACCAACCACAGGTTGAGTATATTTCCCATAACCTCCAACTTAAATTAATATAACTCGGGTCATTATTATTGAACAGGGCCACATTACGGAGCCGAGACTCCCTTAGGCTATGCCCTCCTCCGTGTACACAGGATAACCATCTTTTTTTTTTTTTTTTTTTTTCTTTTTGTCTTTTTTTTTTTTCCTTTTTGTCTTTTTTCTTTCTTTCTTTTTTATCCGGATATAACGGGGCGAAGCCAATTGCCGAGCCCCCTGCCAAGCCCACTTCAGACCTCACATCCATGTACACGGAATAAAATAATAATGTGGTCCGGTCCCTTCCAATAATAATGTCCCGGATGATACATTGGCCAAATGTACATCTTAGCAATGGTATTTTAACATTAACATTATCCTGTGAGTATTATAACGTCAATTATTAACACAAACAGTATCACAGTCATATCTCACGTAAACCACATTACGTAAAATATACAAGTATAACACAACTTTATCATATAAACAATAATTCACGTACATTATAGTATCAGTTGAGTAATTATAACGATAATATACTTACTCATTATATTAACTTAAAACGAAGGGGTAGGAAATATACCTTATAATCACCTCACCAAACCTTAGCTACTATATCAGCCATGAAGTAATTTGTAGTGAACTGATGATATCCCTTTTGGTTGTGCGTTTATCAAATGAACAAGGAAGATATTTATAGTTTTCTAAGTCGGTTAACCTATGCTACCTATGTAATACTCCGTATTTATAAGTCTTGGGGTACTCTATCGAGTAGCCCTTACTCTGTCGAGTAAGGGCAAGTTGCGAAATAAAATAGTTTCTGACCTGTTGGGTACTCGATCGAGTAGTCAGGGTACTCGATCGAGTAGGAGGGTACTCGATCGAGTACCTTGGGTACTCGATCGAGTGTCCGGTTTTACGGGGAGTTTTCTCGGGTTTTGTTAATTATGCGATTAAGGTATTTAAACATAATCGTCATTGTTTTAAATCACTTTTACAAAACCTAAAACCCTGTTTAAGAGAGAAAGCGACCATTCATCTTCCTAATCGCATTCTTAGCAATTCCCGAGTTCGACGGTCGCCTTGTCGTAAATTCGTATCGTTGAGTTCCTTGCGTCGAGGGTAAGCTTTTAATATAATTTTTATAATGTTTTGTTAAGATTGGTTAAACCCTAATTTAGGGATTGGGGGTTTGTGTGTAGTATGTGATGTGTAGTCTTTATGTGTTATGTGTTAGGAGGAGGATTCATAGAAGAGCGTTTTGATACAAACAGATACCGTCTGCTTGTTGTGCTTTCCGGTGGGATTTCCTACTCGATTAGTCCCATAATGGGATATTGGTGATGTCTGTAGTTAGTTGTTTGATATGATGATTGTATTGTGTTTGTGGTTGTGATTGTTGTTGATGGTTCTCGAGATGCGTTCTCGGCTGAGTGGGGTCACTTGCGGGAGTGACTTCACGCCCTAGTTTCGCCCTTCGTGGAACCCGCCACGGAAGGGGATGTGCACATTAATGGGACAGGGTTATCGCTCGTATGATGAGCGGGGCTTAGGTGGGAACGGCTGCGGTCCCCCACTCGCGTGGTTGGTCCAAAGGACAAAGATTGAGATGATGGGAGTTGGTGGTGTGTGTGTGTGTGTGTGTGTGACAGTTCAATTTGCCTGCTTTATCTTATTATTGATATCTATATTGATTGTGTGATTAGTACTGACCCCGGTGTTGTTTTGTAAACCTGCGGTGATCCATTCGGGGATGGTGAGCAGATATTGAGCAGGTATTGAGATGAGTACTGGGATAGCTGGGATGCCACGACATGATGATAGGAGTCTTCCGCTGTAGCCTTAGTTTATTTACATTTCAGTTAGACATCATTTGAGAATAATGTATCGTACTTTTAGTTGGTTTCATGGATTGTAACTATTCGTTAAACTATTTATAATAAACGTTGTTTCACTATTGTTGTTTGACTATCATTGCCTCGGGTAACCGAGATGGTAATGTCTTCATACCTGAGTGGTCCTGGTAAGGCACTTGGAGTATGGGGGTGTTACAACCTACCCTTCTACGTGGTACATGCACAACAAAAAAAAACATGAAATTGTCATCCTACCTCCCCTAGGTTCACACGTGGTACACTAAGTACCATATTTTCCCCTTTTTTATTACTACAATTCAACATGTGACAAAAATATATATTATATATTAAAGTTTAGAAAAATATCTAGATATTTTATTTTGCGGGTTATTTTCTTTGAGATAGGTCTATCAAAAATTCTACGGGTAAAGTTATTATTGAGTCGGATTCCAACCGAACTATTTTATTCTTATTCTATAGTCTTACTTGTACTAGATTATCATGCCTTTTGAATATTACTAGGTCAATATATCTCCCTTTAGGATGGATTCATTTCATTTGTATACCTTTTTCGACTCTACTTGATAAAAATTATTTCCCTTTTCAAATAAAGAATTTACTTAAATCTACTGAATAGTAGATATTTACTCTGGGGTATCACATCTCGGTAGTCCGGAAATTGTAGAGACTGTGGGTAAGCATGCACAAGTTTGTGCAATTACTGAGCATGAGATAGTATGCGGTAGATGCGGCATGGAGGGGCATGACCCTATTGGTTGTCTGACAAGTGTAGAGCGTGTCCTTGCTTATCAAAAATTCAGGCAAGGAGTTCCTTTTTCCAAATTATATGAAGACTTGACCTTAACGAGTGCTTCTACTTCTTCTACACCAGAGCCACAACCGGATTCCTCGTCGACAAAAGCGGAGTTCGCCGAACTGAAATCCTTAGTTTTGAACTTAACGCAACAGCTTGGGGAGAAATGCAACAAGGATAATACCGCTATTGTGGAGTTAAGAGAACAAGTTGCGCAATTAACACTCGCGCAAAACCAAGTTAATCCTCCACCCTCGTGCGACCCAGTCAATGCCATCAATCTCCGAAGTGGCCTTGCTTATGAGGGGCCAAAAATGCCGGAAGACGGGTTTGTGACAGCTGCTAATGCCCCGGAGGACGAGTTGGAAGAACCCAGGGACGATATCCCTGCTGCATATTGTCCAGGCACTCGATCGAATGAAAATTTCCCTCGATCGAGTGAATTATCTCCTCCCACTGCTCGATCGAGTACAACTTCCACTCGATCGAGAGATGCCCAAATAACAGATTTCGACCGAGCAACTCATTCCTCTCGACCGAACACTTTGGCAGAAGAAGTTATTCGATCGAGTGAAAATTTTACTCGATCGAGAGAACCTGAAATACAAGAGCTCGATCGAGAGGTTCAAATACCTCGATCGAGTAATTCTCAAGACAAAACCACTCGATCGAGTGAAGAAAGTGCTCGATCGAGTGCCAGAACCAGCGGAGCTTCAATTTTGACATCTAATTCCGCTACCGTGTCATCTTCCCCTGCTGGGAAGACGTCATGTGCTGATAAAGGTAAAGAGAAAGTCGCGCGTCTACTCATTGCTACCAGAGTACCCTATCCAGGACGTATGAAGGATGCAAAGGTTGAGCGACAGTACGGTAAGTTTGTGGACGTTGTCAAGAACCTCCAGGTAACTGTCCTTTTTACCGAACTTATTACCCAGGTACCCACTTACGCTAAATTTATGAAAGATATTGTGACGCGTAAGAGAGAGCTAAATGAATTTGAGACTGTTGCTTTTATGGAAGAGTCTAGTAATTTACTTTTAAATAAGGATCCACCTAAAATAAATGACCCGGGTAGTTTCTCTATTACCTGTGTTATGGGCAATGAAGTAATAGATAAGGCTCTTTGTGATTTAGGAGCCAGCGTCAGTGTCATGCCTCTATATGTCTGCAAGAAATTAAATATGGGTCACCTTAAAATGACTAACATTACTTTACAGATGGCTGATAGATCTGTAAGACGACCCTTGGGTGTCTTAGAGGACGTGCCTGTGAAAGTTGGCAAGTTCTTTATACCAGTGGATTTTATTGTTTTAGATATAGCTGAGGACACCCGGACCCCAATTATACTAGGAAGACCGTTCCTATGTACAGTTAGGGTCATTATTGATGTCAAATAAGGGCGTTTGACTCTTGCAGTTGGGGATAACGCGATTACTTTCAGTCTGCCTAGCACTTTGGCTCGACCAATGATATAGGATACATGTTATTCTGTTGATATTGTTGACGAGTCTATCTATGACTTCTGGTCGGGTTCTTTTATAAAGGACCCACTAGAAGCCCTAACACTTTTGGATGAGTGTGCAGATAGCCCAGATAACAATGACACTGTGTTGGATTTGCTTGAAGCTGCTTTAGATGAGCGTGAACTCACCGAAGCCGAGGGAGAGCAAGTGGAACAAATGATCAGTACCCTTTGCTCCATAGAGGTAAAGGTACCTGAGCGTAAGCCTCTTCCCTCTCATCTAAAATATGTTTTCTTAGATGATACTGAGCAATATACAGTTATTGTTAGTGCTAAGCTTGATGATGATCAGCTGACTGCTTTGTTAGCCGTACATAAGAAAAACAAGAAAGCTATGGGTTATTCTTTGGATGATATCAAGGAGATTAGTCCCGACATTTGTATGCACATGATAGATCTGGAGGAAGATCAAAAGCCTTGCAGACAGGGTCAGCGCCGGCTGAACCAAAAGATGCAAGATGTTGTGATGACTGAGGTAATGAAGCTGCTTGATGCGGGTATTATCTATTTTGTTGGTCATTCTAAGTGGGTGAGTCCAGTTCAGGTAGTTTCTAAGAAAGGAGGGACTACTGTGGTCAGGAATGACAAAAATGAGTTAATACCTACTAGAATAGTGACTGGCTGGCGGATGTGTATAGACTAGAGACAGCTGAATGCCGCCACCAAGAAAGATCACTTTCCCCTTCCTTTTATTGATCAGATGGTAGAAAGGTTAGCTTCTCATAAGTTTTTCTGCTACCTAGATGGGTACTCAGGGTTCTTTCAGATCCCTATTCACCTAGACGATCAAGATAAGACTACTTTTACTTGTCCTCAAGGCGTGTTTGCTTATCGCAGGATGCCTTTTGGTTTATGTAATGCCCTTGCTACCTTTCAAAGGTGCATGATGGGGATATTTTCAGAGTACATTGAGTCTATTATAGAAGTTTTCATGGACGATTTCAGTGTTTATGGAAGTGATTTTTCTAACTGTCTGTCTAACCTTGATAAAGTGTTGCAGCATTGCATTGAGGTTAATCTTGTGCTCAACTAGGAGAAGTGCCATTTCATGGTCAACGAGGGAGTTGTCTTAGGGCACTTAGGCCCTGTTCTTTCTGGCTTATTTTCATTTCATTTCGATTCAAATATCATTCTATTCGATTCGATTCAGCTTTCATTTGATTCGATTCACTCCATTCAGATTCATTCACTCCATTCGATTCATTCACTTTCATTCACTCCATTCATTGATTCGATTGATTCATTCACCTCCATTAAGTTCAGCTCATTTCAGCTTTACTCATCTTAAATTTAATAGTTATTATTAATTTTATTATCAATAATACTATTTTTTTAATATTATTATTCTTTATTATTATTATTATTCTTTATTATTATTATTATTATTATTATTATTATTATTATTATTATTATTATTATATTTAATAATATTGTTAATAATAATGTTATTAATAATTTATTTATTATAATTACTATTATTATTATGAATATTATTATTAAAATGAATAATAATGTTATTAATGTTAATGTTGTTGTTGTTGTTGTGAATAATAATGTTATTAATGTTAATATTATTATTATTATTATTATTATTATTATTATTATTATTATTATTATTATTATTATTATTATTATTATTATTATTATTATTATTATTGTTGTTGTTGTTGTTGTTGTTGTTGTTGTTGTTATTATAATTATTATTGATATTATTATTAAAATTAATAAAATTTATTATTAATATTATTGATGGGGCACGCTCAACCGACTTGACCCACTAGCCAATACGGGGTCATACAAGTCAACACGCTTGCAAACATGGTTACGGATTCGCTTGATACCCTACGAATCACGAATCGTTAAAAGCGAATTCTATCAAATTGATTACTGAAAATACATATAACACATTTTCTAAAGCGAATCGCGAATCGGTAAGGCGTATTCATAGCGAATATGGTAACCATGCTTTCCAAGCCATCATTTGAGGTACACATAGAAACCTATAAATACCTCATTATTGACCAATCAATGGTAAAATACTTCTCACCAACGACTTCCTCTCTCTAGAAGTAAGACTACTCGAGCTACTATGAGAGGGCACAGAAAACTTAGCTTCAAGCAAGGTCTCAACTATCCACCAGTACCGTAAGGCATCAGAGAAGGACCTATTGCGAACCCTTCGAGGCCCTATTTGTTACGCATAAAAGATCCATCCGGAGAGAGCAAGCATAGGTTCGAGGTGCCATCGTCTGAGAGGAGCGCGTTGACCCGACCCGGATTCGAGCAACTCTTACTTGAGTGTTTTTATTCGAAACAACTATTTTTACTAATATCATTATTAATATTGACATTATTATTTATTATTGTTATTAAGAATATTATTAGTAAAAAATTTCTATTTTTTCATTATTATAATTTATGATTATTCATATATAATATTATAATTTTTTTCTTAAAAATTTTAGTATTAGTATAAATAGTATTATACTATGAATATTAGTATTATTATAGTTGATAATAACAATAATATTAAATATTATTATTATTAATATTATTAATATTAATATGATTATTTCATTCGATTCAAATCATTCACTTTATTCATTCGATTCGATTCACTCTATTATTCGATTCAGTCCAGCTCAGCTCCATTCGATTCGATTCACTCCATTCATTCATTCATTCGGCTCGATTGATTCAACTCACTCCATTCGATTCGATTCGATTCGATTCGCTCTAAAAAGCCAGAAAGAACAGGGCCTTAGTTTCTGACAGGGGAATAGAAGTTGACAAAGCAAAAGTGGAAGTGATTCAGCAATTACCTCCTCCTGTTAATGTTAAAGGAGTGAGGAGTTTCCTTGGTCACGCCGGCTTTTATAGCCGGTTTATCAAGGATTTTTCAAAAATTGCTAAACCACTTACACAGTTGCTACTTAAGGATGCCCCTTTTGTATTTACTGATGAGTGTCTTTCTGCTTTTAACAGGTTAAAGCAGTCTTTGGTATCTGCGCCGATCATACAACCTCCCGACTGGGATTTGCCGTTTGAGATAAGGTGTGATGCCAGTGACTATGCATTAGGAGCGGTGTTAGGCCAAACGAAAGACAAAGCTTTAAATTCAATTTACTATGCGAGTCGAGCTCTGGATGAGGCTCAAGTGAAGTACACCACTACTGAGAAAGAGCTACTAGCTGTGGTTTATGCCTTAGAAAAATTTCGTTCTTATTTGATTGGGTCAGAAGTTACTGTTTTTACCGACCATGCAGCACCGAGGCACCTTCTGGCTAAGAAGGAGGCTAAACCACGAATATTGAGATGGATACTCCTTCTTCAGGAGTTTGATTTGCAGATAAAAGATAAGAAAGGAGTAGAGAACGTTGTAGCTGATCACCTCTCAAGACTGTCACAGCAAGAGGGAGAAGATTCTTTACCTATCGATGATTCTTTTCCTAATGATTCTTTGTTTGCTGTTTTATCTTCTATTGTTAACCAGGATCTTTGGTATGCAGATCTAGCTAACTACGTTGTCAGTGGCACGCTGCCGCTTGACCTTTCTCATCAACAGAGGAAGCGTTTTCTGTATAACGCTAAGCAGTTTTTCTGGGATGATCCTTACTTGTTTAAGGAATGTGCAGACGGTCTCTACAGATGGTGTATTCCGCAGTGGGATACCAAAGTAGTCCTGGAAGGCTGTCACTCATCCTCTTATGGTGGTCACCACGGTCCATCGTGCACCGTGGCTAAGGTACTTCAGTCTGATTTTTACTGGTCTACTTTGTTTGCTGATGCTAAGGCTTTTGTTTCAGCCTGTGATGCCTGACAATGATCAGGGAATATTTCAAAGAGACATGAGATGACACAAAATGGTATCTTAGAGGATGAGGTTTTCGATGTCTGGAGCATCGGTTTCCAAGGACCGTTCCCATCTAGTAAAGGTAACAGGTATATTTTAGTAGCTGTTGATTATGTGTCTAAGTGGGTGGAGGTAATTACTTCAGCCTATTGTGATGCCAAGATCGTGATTAAGATGTTTAAAAAGATCATATTTCCCCGATTTGGTGTCCCTAGGGTCGTCATTAGTGATGAGGGAATGCACTTTAAAGAAAAGAAACTAACTTCCATTCTGTCTAAAGTTGGTGTTCAGCACCGGCGTGGTTTGGAGTATCATCCCCAAACTAGTGGTCAGGTTGAGGTCTCTAATCGCGAAATTAAAGAGATATTGTCTAAAGTAGTTTCTAAATCACGGAAGGACTAGAGTCTTAAATTAGAGGACATATTATGGGCTTACAGAGCTGCCTTTAAGACGCCGATTGGTGCATCACCTTATCGGTTAGTTTATGGGAAATCAGATCATTTACCTATTAAGTTGGAATGTAAAGCTTGGTGGGCAATTCGTGAACTTAACTTTGATCCTAAGTTGTGTGATCAGAACCGTCTTTTGCAGCTAGATGAGCTAGAGGAGTTTAGGCTCAACGCCTATGATAGCTCACGTATCTACAAGGAGAATACGAAGAGATGGCATGACAAAAGAATTCTACCTCGTGAATTTCATGTCGGGAAGAAGGTGTTGTTGTTTAATGCCCGACTGCGATTATTTCCTGGCAAGATGAAGTCCAGGTGGAGTGACCCTTATACGGTGACAGCTGTCATTAATTTGGGTCTGTTGAGCTAGAAGGTCCCGAGGGAAATAGTTCAAGGTGAATGGGCAATATGTGAAGCACTATCACGAATAAAATGAAGCAGACAATCGTGTTGAAGTCTTGTACTTCGACGAGCTTGATGCGCCAGTTAATTGAAGCCAGAAAGGTCGTGCGGGACCTCTTAAACATGCGCTTTCCGGGAGGCAACCCGGACTGTTTTGTTGTACTTTTGTTAAACCTATTTCTTTTCCTTTAGCTGTGTGTTGAACTTTAAACACCGAACTATGCGTCCCTCGTATTTTTTATACTTCTTTTACGCAATTTGCAGGTGAAGCAGCTCGATCGAGTGGTTTTTCTACTCGATCGAGTACTTTTGCTAAGATTTTCACTCGATCGAGCATCTGCTGTTCTCGATCGAAATGCTGCAAATCTTATTCTCTCGATCGAGTAACTTATCCTCTCGATCGAGTGTTTTTGACACCAAATATTCTCGATCGAGCTGTTCTAAGTTGTTCGATCGAGCAGTTCCGTATTCCAGCAGCTATTTTTCGTCCTTTGAGCTGCTGTGTGGGTACCTATGACTTCCCATGTTCATGTTCGGTTTGGGGAGGTCCCTCTTTATGACGTCTTGTAAGTTTTCCGACTCACGTTACACTTTTCTCCTTAGTTTGCATTTCTTTCCCTATGTTTTAGGTACAATGAGGGCATTGTACGGTTTGGTTTGGGGAGCGTATGCATCCATATCTGTGTCTGCATGTTCTCTTACATTTCCGTTTGCACGTTTATTCATTTTCGCATGCATCGTTGTTTTTAATTCAAAAAATCACATAAAATTCAAGAAATTTTCACGTTTATTTTGAGTCGGAACGTTTGAACTTTGACGCTACATTGAATCTTTACCTCTGCCCGACATATTCTTGACATATTATTGGCATGATAATGTGCATAATCTACGAGTTTTTGTTTCTCTCTTATCTGAACGAATAGACTTGACTCACGTATTGGCAAGCTACATTACATTCTGAGGTTAGAGCTCTATAAAATGGTGACATTCATGACCGGTTTCATGTAGGATGTGAGTAGTACTCTCTATAAGGCATGTAACATCAGTTTGCATAAGCATGAATCTAGTCTTCTTAATACCTGTGTGCATTCGGTCTGTGGATGGTGACACATGTTTGGAGAGGCAGTTCCCTTTATTTCATTCTACCCATGAGCCTCACATATAGCCAAATTGCCTTTTTGTCCTATTAGCTACAATCTATAATTTTTCCTACCCTACCCGAGCTAGTGATGAGTAGCTGTTTGGGAAGCTTTACTGCAGTTTGGTTATATATCTAATTTCAGAAGTCGGTGGAAGAATTGAAGGGAATGAAAGAAAAATGCTATGAAAAAGAAAAAAAAAGAGCTGAAAAATATACGAAAAATATACGAAAAAGAAGAAAAAAATCATATGCGGAAAAATGAAAAGTTGTATAGATGATTTTCAGTCCCATGTCTTATTTGTATCCTATGGGGAGTTGACAAGTTTATGGCGTATTGTGAGTTGAGTGCATCCAATTTGCACTGTTTTGCATTGATATATATTGAGTATGAAGTTGGGATGTAGTTTCAAAATTTGGATCCGTTGTTGCTAGCCTGGCTATTAACTCCACATTTCCAAATTCATCTTAGCCCCTTCCTACCCATTACCTCACTTACCCAAACGTAAGTCCTTGGCATGTGTCTTGGTCATTAGTTTGGTTAGAATGCATATGTACGGTTGTAGGGATTTTATTCATGTCAAACTGCATGCATGTTCTTATAGGTCGAGTTAGGTGAGTGTCTTTACTTCTTCCTATCTTTCACTTATATAATCGCCCTGTGCCTAAATTTGAGTGATGAGCGACCCGTGAGAGTCCGATATTTTCGAGTCTTTCAAGGTCGACGGTTCAGTAAGTTTAAGACATTAATTTAATTCGTTTGCACTTATCACTTGCCACTTTGTTAGTTGTTGCATTAAACTGGTTTTGGTGGATGATTTGTAGCTGATGCGTTGGTCCCGTTCCACTATTTGTTCTTAGTTGCATTCATAGTTTGCTTGGGGACAAGCAAAGGTTTGGTTTGGGGAGATTTGATGCGTGTATTTTATATAAGGTTTTTACCTCATTTTTACACGCATTTCTGTACTATTTATGTAGCATCTAGCTACATATACCCCCGAATAGTCTACTTTGGTTTGTCTTGTGTGAATTGCAGGTACAGACCAGAAAGAAGATAAATCGAGCCTAAACTCATCCCATTTGCATACATTTATGGAGAACAAGGAATCGGAGCTTGGAATCTATCACTTTGAAGACGCGTGAGCTGATTTTGGAAGGTGTCAAAGTGCCATACGTGCTAATATAGCTCGATCGACCTCTTTTCAGTCGATCGGATGCTTTATCTCTCGAAGTTTCACTCGATCGAGTTGTTTTCATACTCGATCGAGAAGGCCAATATAAGAAGTCCTCGATCGAACGGTTTTTCCATTCGATCGAGAGGAGTTGCTGCTTAGTTCCTCGATCGAGTGGTTTAATTCTACTCGATCGAGAGGTTTTCATCCTGTAATTTTGTTTTTGCCTTATTCCGTATGGGCTTTGTAATTAGGCTTGGTTATTAGGTTAAGTAGTAGGATTTTCGACTATTTAATCACTCAGTAGACTACGTTACTCTCCTCTCCTCTTCTCCTCTCTTTTCTCTTCACCCTTACTCTAGACTACTACTCGGATCTGAAAACTTGTAATCGGTACATTACTCTCTTTTATTTCTTAATAGTAATCCCTTTTATTGCTCCTTATTCCTTCTCTTCCTTTATTTTACAATTGCTCTTGTTCAATCTCTCTTATTGCATTGTTATGATGTTTAATTTCTATTATCTATGTATGATTGTTGTTAATTTGATGATAATGCATAGCTGGTTTTCTTTGCTAAGACTTAGGGAATCCATGATTATGAAGGAATTGTAAATCGATATATTAGGTTTAATGCTTGTGTAGTTTATGTTGTTAATCGCTACATTTAATTGTTTCTGGCTAATTGAGTCGACGCAATTTGTCATTTAATCGCAGTAAACCTTGACCTGGACCGGAAGGTTGGAAAGGGTGAGACTCGTAGCGAACATTAGGGCACCGTAGAAGGGCGGAAGCTAAGCTCTTTGTGCTTTAGGGCGAATTAAGACCGGAAGGAGATATTCACTGCCCCATAGACCATACTTGCATTGACCTGAGACCTAGATTGCTTAACTGAATGATCATGGTGAACGACTGTCTTAGCTATTTTCTCCTTATTTGCTTAATCCTTATTCTCTTATCTTTCCCCTCTTCCTCAATCTCATTAGTTTAGAACAAACAAATTTAAACCCCTAAAAATTGGTTACCGTGACGGACTTAGTTAAGGCTGACATTTTCCCATCTCCCTGTAGAGATCGACCCTACTTACTGCTAGCTTCTGTTAGTGTATCAAGGTTTATTTTTGGTACATAAACGACCGTATCAAATACCACGCATGCATCCTTCCTTCGTAAACCCGTTCCCTTCCTTGGTTGTGTTCTAGGCTCTATGAGATTATAGGAAGAGGTGGGTGATAGGTGAGAGAGACAAATTAGGGTTGAAGTTGAAAAGGGAACCGTCGAAATGAAATGAAACTTGCGAACTTGCATTTTATATTGACGCGTCGACAGCAGCTATACTCGGTCGAGTACTCTCATACTCGGCCGAGTAAGCTCTACTCGATCGGGTATTCACTCTACTCGACCGAGTGTTCCCTACTAGGTCGAGTAACTACTCACGTATGACACTTATCTTCACCTAGTCTCTCACCTATGCCCTCCTAAGGTCTTCCCCGGGTCAAAGGGTCGGTCAAACGGGTCCTTAAACATCGTGGATATTACAGTCTCCCCCCCTTGAAAAGGAACTTTGTCCCGAAGTTCAACCCATACATCTCAACGACGAGGTTAACCACCTATGTCACGCCCGATATAGCACAAAAGATGTACTGGACTCCGACACTCCGACCACCACACAACAACACAAGATGCAGTACTACCCATACATCTCAACGGCGAGGTTAACCACCTATGTGACGCCCGATATAGCACAAAAGATGTACCGGACTCCGACACTCTGACCACCACACAACAACACAAGATGCACTACTACGAAACACCCAATGTACAAGACCTCGACCACTACAAAGTTCACAACTACATTACTCACATATATAGCATCCAATTCTAGTTTCCATGTTGATTACCACAATTAAGTTCATGACAACATAGCTGGAAAGATGAACATAGAAAGAAGGCATATATGGAAAGAAGGCTAAACACCAAAGAACTTTGTTTTAAGTTTTGTTTATATGGACTTTTATATCGCGATATGTTATCTACCCCTCTAAAAAGGAACTTCATCCCCGAAGTTCGTTCCACCCGATAACGACGATTAACCGAAAGTCAAACAACCATTATAAGAAATATACTAGGTGCACAATGACACATATACCTATACACGTAATCAACAGTTCAATTACTTATACTAAGCCAGGAAATGATGCACACAACCTACTTAAAGAACTACACAAGCATAAAACGCCAAGGTACTGCTGCCACTTCGAACACAATCACGCTACGTATTACCGTTACTATCATACTTGAAACTCTTCCATAAATTATATTACAAGGTACTCTATCACAGGGTGCAGAGATACTAGCAAGATAACAAAATACACGCAAGACCAAAAGGTTAACCATATGAAGCTATAACAATTTTCAACAGTATAAGACACAATACCCTGATACTTGGCCGAGTATAAGAGTGTACTCGACCGAGTAGGCTCTACTCGGTCGAGTATGCTGCATACTCGATCGAGTTTTCACGGGTAGAGAGCGATTTCGGCCTTTTGAGCACAATTCCGCCCATAATATTACCTGCACCAAGTCATATATACCTTACACAGCTGAAAGTTCATGTCTACCAAACCTCAAAGATAGTGTATGAAAACAAGTAGCGGCCTTAAGGCCAAATACAGTCATCCGAACCAAAAGAGTACGACAAGATACGACAAATATCCATCACAAAATAAAAACAAGCCTAGAAACACATGAAAATCACACGCCTGGACCCTCCTCCATCTCATCATCACCACCTGCACCGGATGTACCAGCTCCTGATGTACCCGTTCCATGGAAACCTCCTGCCGAGTAGCTGCCTCCCGTAGTTGGCTCCCCACGGACCCGCGAGGCAGCCAAACTCGGTCTCCGCTGGTAGCCTCCAAAAGCCGGGGTCGACTCCATGGCTGTGGAAGACACCTGTGTCTACTCCGGGTCCTCTCCACCAAACGGGCTGTGCTAGCTCAGTCCCTATGCCCTGATTAAAGGTCATCTCATGCATATTACGGAGCACCAAGGTGGTGGAGATCTGCTCAGTCAACTCACTAATATGCATCTTGGGGTCATGCACTGTGGGATAGGGCGAGTACTGCTGTGGGTAGAAGTCCGGTGTGGAGTAATAGGGCTCAATCTCCACCGGGTCCACCCTAGGCTGTCTAACTCTACGGCGCTCCTGAGGTGGGGGAGGAGCCTGCTGCCCCTCAGATGCCGTTGAGGGCTCAGGTAAGTCTAGGAGAATGGTGGGGTCGATCACGTAATACTGAGGCCCGGGTTTAACTACACCACCCACGGGCTCCCACTCAGCTAAGTGGTCAACGACGGGGAGGCGCGCGGGGTCAGGAAGTACCATTCACAAGGATACTCTCACTCTCCAGGCATAAGACCCATCATCCATCTTCCGCAACCACCTATTGTTACACCAGTATTTGGTGTTCATGGTCGGTAAGGCCTCAAATAGCTTATCCTCCGATGGAGGTGGAGCCTCAAAGTCAGTCAGGCGCTGGGCTAAACGGGTCACTATGGCCCCGCAAGAGATGTGACGGTTCGGGGACCGTGCCATATGATCCAAACTAGCACATACCACTCCCGGAGCACTATAGTAAAAAAGGCTTCCTACGGTGCAGGTTGAGGTAGGACATCAACAACATAACCTCATGGGAATTAAGTTTACTCACATCATCTCTCTAGTACAGAAGATAGGTGATCATCCTAAGGAACATGCGGAGAGATACATGCTGAACATCATTAATCAGCATGGCACTAGCACTAGAAGTAGGTCGGCCAGTCAGATAAGGAAGGTACATAGGTGCACCACTATTCTTGGCTACGTCACTAAGGTACCCCGCCCCCTATGCCTCTAGGCCCAGATGGCCAACAAACTTATCAAGAGTCAAATCATGGTCCTCGTTCATGAGGCAGAAAGAGACCATCTTCTCTTTCACATCATACACAAACGAGCTCATAAACTCCAAAGTCAGAGGAGGGTAGGACTTCTTTCGCAGGTGATAAAGGCCCTCCATTCCCAAGGTCTCAAAGATTTGACTATGTCTTTCTTAACCTCCAAAGTCTCCAGATCTCGGGGTTCACACACCGAGTAGGTCGGAAAGGACGACTCATCAAAGCTATAAAGGCCTTACGCTGCTTGAAATCGGAAAACATTACCGATGGATAGTCTTCCACCGGAGGCACAACAGGTTCTCGGCTAGATTGACCCGTCTCCAATTTTACATTGGCACGAGTCCTCTTGTTTGCTAGGACTCTTGCTTTCGGCATACTGCAAAAAGATGAGTTTTAACAAGGGTATTCCTAACAGAAAATTTGCCATAGATGGACTGTTTTTGGAATTGTATACAATTTTAAGACGAACTTTTCTCACAAAACACAAAGCATTCTAATCAAAAGAGGCATTTTTATCACCAAGAATCCTTGAAAGAGTATCTTAGGATAATAAAAAGGACCAAAAGTTCGACTTAGGGCAAAACCCTTGAAATTTTTTTGCATCACACAAGGAACGATTTTAAGTCATGAACTCGTGTTTGTGACGACATAGGCTATGTTTATAAACAGCTAAACTCAAAATATCAAAAGAAAAGCACCAATTTTAGTTTACAAATGGTAGGGATTCGAAATTTGAGCAAGTGCATACCATAATTTAAGAACAAATGAAAGAAATTTCTTACAAACATTACCTTGATTAAGGGTTTGAGCAAACAAGGAGGAAAAATCCACAAGCAATTACCAATAATCCACCCAAGAACCTTGAGAGAGAAAGGTTTTGAAGTTTTTTTAGAAGTAAAAAGATGAAGTGGGAGGCGGATATAAGAAAGAAGGAGGGATTATAGGGATTTTAGAGCTAACTGGCTGAGTCACGATAAAACCGTACTCGGTCGAGTATTGGGCTTAATCGACCGAGTATGGACTACTTGGTCGAGTATTCGGATTGCTTGGTCGAGTATCCAGAGATCAATAACGATTCTAAGCTTGACTTACTGGGTAATCGGTTGAGTGTTACTATACTCGGCCGAGTGTGGCCTACTCGGTCGAGTATAAGCTAAACTCGGTCGAGTGTCACAGAATAGAAGCGAAATTTCAGAATTAATGAACCTGCAAAACAAGTAAGAACGTTCGGAGTTTCGTATAATCGAGATCGTCACCCTTAGTGATGCGTGTATTTTATATAAGGTTTTTACCTCAATTTTACACGCATTTCTGTACTATTTGTGTAGCATCTAGCTACAAATACCCCCGAATATTCTACTTTGGTTCGTTTTATGTAATTTGTAGGAATTAACCAAAGAGGAGCTAAATCGAGCCTTAATTCGTCCCATTTGCATGCATTTATGGAGAACGAGGAGCTGGAGCTTGGAATCTAACACTTGGAAGACGCGTGAGCTGGTTTCGGGAGGTGTTTTAATGTCTAACGTGCCTAAATAGCTCGATCGACTAGTTTTCTAGTCGATCGAATGCTTTATATATTGAAAGTTGCTCGATCGAGCAGTTCGAGTATACAAAAGAAAAGACATTGCAAGGAGTACTCGATCGAGTGGTTTATTTCCACTAGATCGAGAGATTTGATGATTAGTTGCTCGATCGAGTGGTTTATCCTGCTTTAGATTATTTTCCGCCTAATTTCGTATGGGCTTTTGTAATTAGTCCATAGGTTAGGTCTAGGAGAGGATTTTCGTATGTTAAAAGAACATTAGACTGCGTAACTCCTCTCATTCACTTTTTACTCTATCCTTGCTACTGTTTCTTGGATTTTTGGCTTTTCTTCTATACTTTGCTACTCGGATTCGGATTTGTATTAGTATTATTATTCTCTTTTAATTCCTTAATCATATTTACTGTTATTTTGTTATCTCTCTCTTATTGCTATCATCTTTACTCTGTTCAATCTCTATTAGTTTTGTTATTATGTTTAGTTTCAATTATCTATATGTTATTATTGTTAATTCAATGATGATGCGTAGCTAATTCCCTTTTGCTAAGACTAAAGGGGATCCATGATTATGAAGGGATAATAATCGTTTTATTAGGTTAATGCTGGTATAGTCTTCGTTGTTAACTGCTGCATTTATCTGTATCTGTTTAATTGAGTCGACGCAATTAGGCATTTATATCATAGTGACCCTTGACCTGGACCGAAAGGTTGGAAAAGGCGAGACTAGTAGCGAACAATAGGGCATTATAGTTAGGGCGAAAGCTAAGCTATTTGTGCTTTAGGGCGAATTGAGACCGAAAGGAGATATTCACTGCCCCTCAGACCGTGCTTGCATTGACCTGAGACCTAGATTACTTGACCGAATGATTATGGTGAACCGTCTGTCTTAGCTGTTTTCTCTATCTGCTTAATTTCTTTTCTCTGCTTTATTCTCTTTCTTACTCTCTTTAGTTTTAGAACAACACAATTAAAACCCCCAATTTGGTTACCGAGACGAACTTAGACAAAGCTGACATTTTCCCATCTCCCTGTGGAGATCGACCCGACTTCCCTAGCTATATTAGTTAGAGCCAGTTGGTTATTTTTGATAGGTATACGACTGCCCTGTCAAATTTTGGCGCCGTTGCCGGGGAGGTGGCACAATTTTGTTGCTTTATTTAAGTTTGTTTCTCGTCTCAAGGAATTTATTCCTTGAGACTGATCTCATTTCTGCAAAGTTTTTGATTAATTTTGCAGGTTATTTGTTTGCTTTGTAAAGTCTATTTGCCAGAATGCCTAATTTAGCCAGTCATTCAGAGCCTAATGTGGATTCGCTTCCAAAAGGTTTCCTATTACCCATTACTGATCCGGGAAACTTTGGAATCCACCCATCTTACATACAGCTGGTAGAGAGAAATCTCTTTAAGGGGGTACCTGAAGAAGATCCATGCAGGCATATAGAGCTGTTTACAGAGTATTGCTCTACCATTCCTCTTTTTGCTGGGGTGACACAGAACAAAGTTAAGGGAGCCCTCTTTCCCTTTTCTTTAGCTGATGATGCCCGGGAATGGTTGAGAGATCTAGATAGGGAGGCAGCCGGTGTAACCGACTGGAGTTCCCTTGCTTTGGCCTTTTACAGGCGATATTTCCCACCGCAGTGCACCAATACCTTGAGAGCTCAGATTAGTTCTTTTGAGCAACTACCTACTGAAAACTTGGATGGGGCTTGGACTAGATTCAAGAAGCTTGTCCGCTCTGTGCCTCATCACGGGTTCAAACGTTGGTTCCTTTGTACTCAGTTTTACAACGGATTATACCGGAGCTAGAGAGCTATTCTTGACAGCGTAGCTAAAGGGAGATTCACGAAGAATGTTGAAGATGACCAAGGGTGGCGTCTCATTGAGGAGATGGCTATTCATGTCTCTGAATATGGAAATACCCGAGGTAGTGAGCAAGTTAATGAGTTGGCAGCAGCTGCAGTGGAAGGTCCTAGCAAAAGTCTAGGTAATGTGGAGATTACAGAAGCTATAGGCGAGAGTGCACAGGTTTGTTCGATTACTGAGCACGTGGAGCTATGTGGTAGATGTGGCATGGAAGGGCATGACCCTATTGGGTGCCTGGCAAGTATAGAGCGCGTCCTTGCTTATCAGAAATACAAGCAAGGAGTTTCTTTTTCTCAACTGTATGGAGAAATAAAGAATGTCTCTACTCTTTCTACGCCAGTGCCGCAACCGGTTTCTGCTTCTGCAAATGAGGAAATTGCCGAACTGAAATCCTTGATGTTGAGCATAACACAACAGTTTGGTGAGAGGTGCAATAGGAAAGAAACTGTCATAGCGGAATTGAGAGAGCAAGTCGCGCAGTTAACACTCGCAAAAGACCAAGCCAAACTCCTACCGACATGGGATCCAGTTAGTGCAACGAATCTCCAAGTTGGCCTTACTCATGAGAGGCCAAAAGTACCAGAAGACGTGGTTTTGATAGCTGAAGATACCCCAGAAGATGATATGGATGAGTTTTTGGACGAAATCCTTGCTGCGTGTGGTCCAGACGCTCGATCGAGTGAAAAATCTACTCGATCGAGTGAACTAATTCATCCCATCACTCGATCGAGTGATAATTATGGTCGATCGAGAAGTGCAAAAATTGAAGATGGTCGATCGAGTGATATTCTTACTCGATCGAGTAAATTTGCTGAAGAAATCACTCGATCGAGTGATAAAAATGCTCGATCGAGTAAGCCAGAAAAGGAGATCACTCGATCGAGTGAGGAAATTGGTCGATCGAGTATTTCCCAACATGAAATCACTCGATCGAGTGATAAAAGTACTCGATCGAGTACCGAAGCGAGATCCTATTTTACTATCTAATTCCGCTACCGTGTCATCTTCCCCTGTTGTGGAGACGTCACGCATTGATAAAGGTAAAGAGAAAGTCGCGGGTCCACTCATTGCTACCAGAGTGCCTTTCCCAGGTCGCCTGAAGGACGCAAAGATCGAGCGACAGTACGGTAAGTTTGTGGACGTTGTGAAGAACCTCCAGGTAACTGTCCCTTTTACCGAACTTGTTACCCAGGTACCTACTTACGCTAAGTTTATGAAAGATATTGTGACGCGTAAGAGAGATTTAAGTGAATTTAAGATAGTTTCATTTATGGAAGAGTCTAGTAATTTGCTCTTAAACAAGGCTCCACTTAAAATGAAAGACCCAGGTAGCTTCTCTATTACCTGTATAATAGGCAATGTGGTTATTGATAAGGCTCTTTGTGACTTAGGAGCTAGCGTCAGTGTCATGCCCCTATCTGTCTGCAAGAAATTGAATATGAGTTATCTCAAAGTGACTAACATTACCCTACAGATGGCTGATAGATCTGTTAGGAGGCCCTTAGGTGTCTTAGAGGACGTGCACAGAAAATAGGCAAGCTCTTTATACCATTGATTTCATTGTTTTAGATATAGTGAGGACACCCTTGGACCCCAATTATCTTAGGAAGACCATTCCTTTGTACAACTGGGGCCGTTATTGATGTCAAACAAGGGCGTTTGACTCTTGCAGTAGGGGATGACGCGATCACTTTCAGTCTGCCTAGTACTTTGGCTCGGCCAATGATAGAGGATACTTGCTATTCGGTTGATATTATTGATGACTCTATTTATGACTTCTGGTCGGGTTCTTTCATGAAGGACCCACTAGACGCTGAGGGAGAGCAAGTGGAACAGATGATTAGCACTCTCTGCTCCATTGAGGTAAAGGTACCGGAACGTAAGCCTCTTTCTTCTCATCTAAAATATGTTTTCTTAGACGATACTGAGCAATATCTAGTCATTGTTAGTGCTAAGCTTGATAATGATCAGCTGACTTCCTTGTTAGCTGTGCTTAAGAGAAACAGGAAAGCAATGGGTTATTCATTGGACGATATCAAGGGGATTAGTCCCGATATTTGTATGCACAGGATAGAGCTGGAGGAAGATCACAAACCTTGCGGGCAGACAGGTCGTCGTTGGATGAACCGAGGAAGATGCAAGATGTTGTGATGGCTGAGGTAATGAAGCTGCTCGACGCAGGTATTATTTATTCTGTTGGTAATTCTAAATGGGTGAGTCCAGTACAGGTGGTCCCGAAGAAAGGAGGGACAACTGTGGTTAAGAATGATAAGAATGAGTTAATACCTACTCGAGTAGTGACTGGTTGGCGGATGTGTATAGATTACAGACAGCTTAATGCCGCCACCAAGAAAGATCACTTTCCCCTTCCCTTTATTGATCAAATGGTAGAAAGGTTAGCTTCTCACAAGTTTTTCTGCTATTTAGACGGGTATTCAGGGTTCTTTCAGATCCCTATCCACCCGATTTATCAAGCTAAGACTACATTTACTTGTCCTCAGGGCGTGTTTGCTTATCGCAGGATGCCTTTTGGTTTATGTAATGCCCCTGCCACCTTTCAAAGGTGCATGATGGGGATATTTTCAGAGTATATTGAGTCTATTATGGAAGTTTTCATGGACGATTTCAGTGTTTATGGAAGTGATTTTTCTAACTAATCTGTCTAACCTTGATAAAGTGTTGCGTATTGCATTGAGGTTAATCTTGTGCTTAACTGGGAGAAGTGCCATTTCATGGTCAACGAGGGAGTTGTCTTAGGACACTTAGTTTCTGATAGGGGAATAGAGGTTGATAAAGCAAAGGTGGAAGTGATTCAGCAATTACCACCTCCTGTTAATGTTTAGGGGGTGAGGAGTTTCCTTGGCCACGCCGGTTTTTATCGTCGGTTTATCAAGGATTTCTCGAAAATTGCTAAACCACTCACACAACTGCTACTTAAGGATGCCCCTTTTGTGTTTACTGATGAGTGTCTTTCTACTTTTCGCAGGTTAAAGCAGGCTTTAGTCTCTGCGCCGATCATACAGCCTCCCGACTGGGACTTGCCGTTTGAGATAATGTGTGATGCCAGTGACTATGCACTAGGAGCGGTGCTAGGCCAAAGGAAAGACAAAGCTTTGAATGCAATCTACTATGCGAGCCGAACTCTGGATGAGGCTCAAGTGAAGTACACTACCACTGAAAAAGAGCTGCTAGCTGTAGTTTATGCCTTAGAGAAGTTTCATTCTTATTTGGTTGGGTCAGAAGTTACTGTTTTTACTGACCATGCAGCTTTGAGGTATCTCCTTGCTAAGAAGGAGGCTAAACCACGGCTATTGAGATGGATACTCCTTCTCCAGGAGTTTGATTTGCAGATTAAGGATAAGAAAGGAGCTGAGAACGTTGTAGCTGATCATCTGTCGCGACGAACGCGACAGGAAGGGGAAGATTCTCTACCTATTGATGACTCTCTCCCTGACGATACTTTATTTGCTGTTTTATCGTCTATTGTTAACCAAGAGCCTTGGTATGCAGATATAGCTAACTTCGTTGTTAGTGGCAAGCTGCCGCCTGACCTTTCTCATCAGCAGAGGAAGCGTTTTCTGTATAACGTTAAGCAGTATTTCTGGGATGATCCTTATTTGTTTAAAGAATGTGTAGACGGTCTCTACAGACGGTGTATTTCGCAGCGGGAGGCCAAAGTAGTCCTGAAGGGCTGTTACTCCTCTTCCTATGTTGGTCACCACGGTCCATCGCGCACCGTGGCTAAGGTACTTCAGTCTGGTTTTTACTGGCCTTCTTTGTTTGCTGATGCTAAGTCTTTTGTTTCAGCTTGTGATGCTTGCCAACGATCAGGGAATATCTCGAAGAGACATGAGATGCCACAAAATGGTATCTTAGAGGTTGAGGTTTTCGATGTCTGGGGCATTGATTTCCAAGGACCGTTCTCGTCTAGTAAAGCTAACAGGTACATCTTAGTGGCTGTAGATTATGTGTCGAAATGGGTTGAGGCAATTGCCTCACCTCATTGTCATGCCAAGACCGTGATAAAAATGTTTAAAAAGGTCATATTTCCCCGATTTGGTGTCCCTAGGGTCGTCATTATTGATGGGGGAATGCACTTTATGGAAAAGAAACTAACTTCTATTCTGTCTAAAGTTGGTGTCCAACACCGGCGTGGTTTGGGGTATCATCCCCAAACTAGTGGTCAGGTTGAGGTCTCTAATCGCGAGTTGAAAGAGATCTTATCTAAGGTAGTTTCTAAATCACAGAAGGACTGGAGTCTTAAATTAGAAGACACATTATGGGCCTACAAAACTGCCTTTAAGACACCAATTGGTGCATCACCTTATAGGTTAGTTTATGGGAAATCATGTCACTTACCTGTTGAATTGGAATGTAAAGCTTGGTGGGCAATTCGTGAGCTTAACTTTGATCCTAAGTTGTGTGGTCAGAATCGTCTTTTGCAGCTAGATGAGTTGGAAGAGTTTAGGCTTAATGCCTATGATAACTCGCGCATTTATAAAGAAAAGACAAAGAGATGGCATGACAAGAGAATTCTACCTCGGGAGTTTCATGTTGGGCAAAAGGTGCTGCTGTTTAATGCCCGATTGAGATTATTTCCTGGCAAGCTGAAGTCCAGGTGGAGTGGTCCTTATACGGTGACAGCTGTTACCAAATTTGGATCCGTGGAGCTCGAAGATTCCGAAGGTAGTAGGTTCAAGGTGAATGGGCAATATGTGAAGCATTATCACCAGGCAAATGAAGCAGACAATCGTGTTGAAGTCTTGTACTTCGACGAGCTTGACGCGCCAGTTAATTGATGCCAGAAAGGTCGTGCGGGACCTCTTAAACCAGCGCTCTCCGGGAGGCAGCCCGGACTGTTTTTATTGTATTTTTGTTGAACTTTTTATTTTTCTTTCGCTTTATGTTGAACTTTAGACGCTGTTTTTATGCAACATTTGTACTTTCCTTGCTTTAATGCGTGTTTTGCAGGTTAATCCACTCGATCGAGTAGTTTTCCTACTCGATCGAGCGCTTTTGGGGAAATATTCACTCGATCGAGTGATATATCTACTCGATCGAGTGATATATCTACTCGATCGACCAGTTGCATAAACACGTTTACTCGATCGAGTGGTTCTTTTACTCGATCGAGTCCTTCCAGACATCAGTTTACTCGATCGAGCTATTCCAAGTTGCTCGATCGAATGGTTTCGTCTTTCAGCTGCTATTTTACGTCTATGGAGCTACTGCTTGACTTTCTTTGACCTCCCATGTTCATGGTCGGTTTGGGGAGGTCCCTCTTTATGACGTTTTGTAAGTATTCCGACTCCACTTCTCCTTTTCTCTTCAGTTTGCATTTCTTTCCCTATTTTTGGTACAATGAGGGCATTGTACGGTTTGGTTTGGGGAGGTATGCATCCATATCTGTGTCTGCATGTTTTCTTGCATTTTTGCCTGCACGTTTATTTATTTTCGCATGCATTGTTGTTTTAATTAATTAAAAAAAAATCATAAAATTCAAAAATTTTTCACGTTTAATTTGAGTCGGAACGTTTGAACATTGACGCTACATTGAATCCTTACTTGAGCCTTGCATATTCTTGACATTTAGTTGGCATGATTATGTGCATGATCTACGAGTTTTTGTTTCTCTCTTATCTGAACGAATAGACTTGATTCATATATCGGCAAGCTACATTACATTCTGAGGTTAGAGCTTTATAAACTGGTGACATTCATGACCGGTTTCATGTAGGATGTGAGTAGTACTCTCTTTAAGGCATGTAACATCAATTTGCATAAGCATGAGTCTAGTCTTCTTAATACCTGTATGCATTCGGTCTGTGGATGGTGACACATGTTAGGAGAGGCAGTTCCCTTTATTACATTCAACCCATGAACCCCACATAGCCAAATTGCCTTTTTGTCCTATTAGCTACTATCTATAATTTTTCCTACCCTAGCCGAGCTAGTGACGAGTAGCTGTTTGGAATGTCTTACTGCAGTTTGGTTACTTTTATCTGATTTTCAGAAGTTGGTGGAAGAATTGAAGGGAATGAAAGAAAAAATGATAGATGAAAAATGAAAAAAACGAAATGAAAAAAAAGAGAACGAAATGATGGAAATAAGAAAGAAGAAAAAGAAAGAAAAATCATGTGCGAAGAAAAATGAGAAATTGTATAATTATTTTCACTCCCATATTTTACTTATATCTTATGGGGAGTTGACGAGTTTTTGGTGTTTCGTGAGTAGAGTGCATGGAATTTGCACCGTTTCATCTTGTTATATTGAGTACGAAGTTGGGATCCAGTTCAAAATTTGGAATTCGTTGTTGCTAGCCTGGCTACTAACTCCACATATCCAAATTCATCTTAGCCACTTTTTACCCATTACCTCACTTATCCAAATGTAAGTCCTCGGCATGTGTCTTGGTCACTAGTATGGTTGGAATGCATATGTATGGTTGTAGAGACTTTATTCATGTTAACTGCATGCATGTTCTTATAGGTCGAGTTAGGTGAGTGTCTTTACTTCTTTCTATCTTCCACATATATACTCACCTTGTGCCTAATTTTGAGTGATGAGCGACCCGTGAGAGTCCGATATCTTTTGAGTCTTGCAAGGTCGACGGTTCAGTAAGTTTCAAACATTGATTTAACTCGTTTGCACTTCTCATTTGCCACTCTGTCAGTTGTTGCATTAAACTGATTTTGGTGGGTGATTTGTAGCTGATGCGTTGGTCCCGTTCCATTGTTTATTCTTTAGTTGCATTCATATTTTGCTTGGGGACAAGCAAAGGTTTGGTTTGGGGAGATTTGATGCGTGTATTTTATATAAGGTTTTTACCTCATTTTTACACGCATTTCTGTACTATTTGTGTAGCATCTAGCTACAAATACCCCCGAATATTCTACTTTGGTTCGTTTTATGTAATTTGCAGGAATTAACCAAAGAGGAGCTAAATCGAGCCTTAATTAGTCCCATTTGCATGCATTTATGGAGAACGAGGAGCCGGAGCTTGGAATCTAACACTTGGAAGACGCGTGAGCTGGTTTCGGGAGGTGTTTTAATGTCTAACGTGTCTAAAAAATAGCTCGATCGACTAGTTTTCTAGTCGATCGAATGCTTTATATATTGAAAGTTGCTCGATCGAGCAGTTCGAGTATACAAAAGAGAAGACATTGCAAGGAGTACTCGATCGAGTGGTTTATTTCCACTCGATCGAGAGGTTTGATGATTAGTTGCTCGATCGAGTGGTTTATTTCCACTCGATCGAGTGGTTTATCCTGCTTTAGATTATTTTCCGCCTAATTTCTTATGGGCTTTTGTAATTAGTCCATGGGTTAGGTCTAGGAGAGGATTTTCGTATGTTAAAAGAACATTAGATTGCGTAACTCCTCTCATTCACTTTTTACTCTATCCTTGCTACTGTTTCTTGGATTTTTGGCTTTTCTTCTATACTTTGCTACTCGGATTCGGATTTGTATTGGTATTATTATTCTCTTTTAATTCCTTAATCATATTTACTGTTATTTTGTTATCTCTCTCTTATTGCTATCATCTTTACTCTGTTCAATCTCCATTAGTTTTGTTATTATGTTTAGTTTCAATTATCTATATGTTATTATTGTTAATTCAATGATGATGCGTAGCTAATTCCCTTTTGCTAAGACTAAAGGGGATCCATGATTATGAAGGGATAGTAATCGTTTTATTAGGTTAATGCTGGTATAGTCTTCGTTGTTAACTGCTGCATTTATCTGTATCTGTTTAATTGAGTCGACGCAATTAGGCATTTATATCATAGTGGCCCTTGACCTAGACCGAAAGGTTGGAAAAGGCGAGACTAGTAGCGAATAATAGGGCATTATAGTTAGGGCGAAAGCTAAGCTATTTGTGCTTTAGGGCGAATTGAGACCGAAAGGAGATATTCACTGCCCCTCAGACCGTGCTTGCATTGACCTGAGACCTAGATTACTTGACCGAATGATTATGGTGAACCGTCTGTCTTAGCTGTTTTCTCTATCTGCTTAATTCCTTTTCTCTGCTTTATTCTCTTTCTTACTCTCTTTAGTTTTAGAACAACACAATTAAAACCCCCAATTTGGTTACCGAGACGAACTTAGACAAAGCTGACATTTTCCCATCTCCCTGTGGAGATCGACCCGACTTCCCTAGCTATATTAGTTAGAGCCAGTTGGTTATTTTTTATAGGTATACGACTGCCCTGTCACTTAGAAACTAATCCTACCACACTAACACACACCACACACAATTTAATAATTTCTAAGCTAGTCGACCAACCATGTATGTCCCTCACATCACTTACGGCAAACAATTACGTCACGATCCACATATACGACCAAGATTAGTTACACAACCTTTAGAGATAAATCTATAACACCGCATCTTCACACTTCATGATACATTCTTACACACATATCACGGAAGTTTCACACAACACTTGTCATGCATAAAACTTTATCATACTTAATTACGAAATCCCAGTTTCAACCATTCACCAGCATTAGACTCACACTATTATACAAGTTATGCCTAACAAGCACACATGGCAGACACTCTTCAGGCAACTACTCCTATTATCTACCATTTCCCTGTGGCTGGCTTAAGCACGATGTGGCTATGATTTTGAAATGAGGGCGCCTACTCACCCAAAATTTAGCATTAGCTGAGGCTCCCAACGCACAGTCATCAGGTTCATTTTAATTGAAACCTTATATTCATTCGGTTCATTGCTTCACGTTCCAAAATCGTCGGCTCTACTACCACTTTGTAACACCCCCGCACACCGGGATGCCTTTGTAATACTACGGTTTTATGAGTCTCTGGGTACTCTATCGAGTAGGCCTTACTCTGTCGAGTAAGGGTGTGTTGCGTTTTTAAAATAGTTTATGACCTGTTGGGTATTCGATCGAGTAACCTTGATACTCGATCGAGTAAGGGGGCACTCGATCGAGTACCTCAGCCACTCAATCGAGTAGCTCGGTTTACGGGTGATGTTTTGTCGGGTTTTGTTAATAACATGGATTAGTATTTAAACCTTTCCGTCAACTTCATAATACACTTTTACAAACCTCATCACATTGAAAAAGAGATTCAAGTTACGTTCTTCGCATTCATCCGTGTTATTGACAAATCCCGGAGTTCGAGAGGTCGGATTGCATCATTCTTTACATCTTTGTGATCCTTGCGTCGGGGGTAAGATCTACGTACCGAATTTATTATATTTAGTTAAGTTTCGTTAAACCCTAATTTTGGGAATTGGGGATTTGTGTTAGTTTTGTGATTGTTAGTAATTATGTGATTATATGTTAGGAGGGGGATTCGTAGAAGAGGAATTTTGATACATCTGTTGAGACCGTCTGATTGTGTTGCTGTTCCAGGTAAGGTTTCCCTACTCAGTATTAGTCCCATAATGGTTGATTGATGTGTTGTGATTATTGATTAATATCGTAATTGTGTGTGACGGTTGTTGATTGTGATTGTTTGTCTCTGGTTCTCGAGATGCGTTCTCGACTGAGTGGGGTCACTTGCGGGAGTGGCTTCACGCCCTAGTTTCGCCCTCCGTGGAACCCGCCACGGGAGGGGATGTGCACATTAATGAACAGGGAAATCGCTCAATATGAGGAGCGGGGATTTGGTGGGTCGGCTGCGGTCCCCCACTGGCAGGGCTGGTCCAGTGGACAGTCGGTGATTGAGATTAATGGGACTGGTGTGATTGTGTGTGTGACGGTGTGAGCTGCCTGTTTATCGTATTGATATATATATATAAATTGTGTGATTAGTACTGACCCCGTGTTGTTGTTTGTAAAACCTGCGGTGATCCATTCGGGGATGGTGAGCAGTTATTGAGCAGGTTTGAGTTGAGTTACATGGGATTGCCGGGAGGTGCCACTGTCTGATGATAGAAGTCTTCCGATGTAGCTTAGTAGTTTAATAAACCTTGCATTTAGTTGATTAGACAGTTGGTTTGAGAACTTGTACCCGTATTTTGGGATTTGGTTTGGATTGTAACCTTTCACTTAAGTTATAATATTTAAATGTTGTTTCGTTATTGTCTTATGATTATCATGCCTCGGGTAACCGAGATGGTAGTATCCTTATACCTGAGTGGTCCTGGTAAGGCACCTGGAGTATAGGGGTGTTACAAATGGTATCAGAGCGACGATCCTGAAACCTGTAACCAATGAATCCAATACATAGGGAGTCAATTAAAATGAACTCGGGGTAGAAGTTGTAGGAGCTAATGCAAAGACTTGGGAGACGTCCTGAAGTCGCGAACTCGCCCTACAATTTTGAACCGGTCACCATGGGATATGAGTCGGGATCGCTATGTGTTTATCTTGTGAATAGTGTACCTATGTAGTGATGTGTGGCATGAATCAGTGGATGTATGTATGTGGAGAATGGGGAATGTGTAGAAAAGATGGTGATGATGTGATTTCGTAAGTTATTGATTGAAAGCATGATAGTTGTTTTACGATATGGCATTATAGAAATACGGAAAGAAAATTTGTTTGATTTGAGTTATACATAGAGTTATGTATACAAATATGTTGTTGGTAGTGTTGTACGAGTTTATATAGCTGAAAGTTTGAGTAAGAGCATGAATAATTGGTGGAGAAAGATGAAAATTGTTGCATGATAATATGATATTTTTTTTTATAAAGCATGTTGTATGATGGAAGAGATTTTATAAGGTTGTTATGCTAGTAGCATGTGAATATGATACTTGATGTCATATAGTTGTGATTTTGCTTACGTAAAGTTATATAATGAAAACATGGGGGTAATATGTGATTGGTAAGTTGAATGATATATGTGCATCGAGTTATTTGTTGCTTGGCTTTTGAAGTTAGTAACATGTGGTTAGAGATACTGGTTTTATGAGCATCGAGTTGTTTTTGTTTACCATGTTGTCATTTAAGTTGTTGGGAAGTAAAATCAAGTAGTTGTGTTTTCGATTATAAAGAGGTTGTCTTTAAACTGTTATAACTTGAGATTTATAAATTATTTTAATGTGATTCCAATTGGAGACGATAGCTTGTTCTTTTACGATTCTAACGATAGGTCACACGCCCAAAACGACCAAGAAATGAGTGAGTTATGGCTGTTTTACAAAAACTGGACAGTGCTGAGAAATGCGCGGGTACTCGATCGAGTAGCCTTGGTACTCGATCGAGTAGGCGGCACTCGATCGAGTACGTTAGTTACTTGATCGAGTAGCCCTGGTGATTTATTTTACGTGCTTCTGACCTTCACCTACTCGATCGAGTAAGTCCCTTACTCGATCGAGTGGCCTGTACTCGATCTAGTGACCCCTGTTTTGGGTCATATGCTTACCCTTTGACTTCGTTGCATATTATGTTTAATTCAAAGGTGTTATTTTGCTTCTTTATGCATTGTTTTACATGTATGTTGGTCTTGATACGTAAGTTACCCAATCTTATGGTGTAGTGAGTGGCACCTGTGGTGAGTAGGAGTTCGGTGGGAGGACATGAGTTATATGTGTTGTGATAGATAGTGGAAAAAGAAAAGGAAGATTGGTATGGTTTATGGAGACATAGAGCATGTTTTGTGAGATGAGATGAGTGATATGTTTGTATGTTGAGTAATGTAAAAGTAAATGAATGTGGGCAAGGGATGATGTGAGTTTATGGAACGTGAGAATGAAAAGATTGAAATAAGGGACGCAAATGGTGGCAGCTTGAGATATGTAAAGAATCATGGAGGGGGATGGTTAGGAGTCGTGTGGGTTAAGAATATATGTAGTGAAAGTCCGTTTTAAAAGGGGTTGAGAATAGTGGTATATAGTGAACTTTATGGAGACATGTTGCGAGGTGGATTTGTAGACAGTGAGTGAGTTTGGAAGATTTGGTTTATTAAGAGGTGAAACTACGTGTGATTTCTTTGGGCATTTAACGGTATGAAATATTTGATTTCTAGAGATGTACGAAGGAGATGCAATTGTTTGAACAGTGAACGTTGATTTTATGGATAGATTAGTGGCAAGTGTGAGTGATTGCATAATAAGAGAAGATCCAGGGTAAGAAAGAGTGAGATGATATCGATATAAAATAATGAGATGTGAGTCTTGGAGCAATGAGAAAGTAACCGGAACACTAAAGAGTTAGGAAGAAGTAATAAGGAGTTTTATGGTTAATTGATTTTGTCGAGAGTAAAAGAAAAGAATGAGGGGAGTAAAACTAGGAAAATGTTGACCGGAGTTATGTGATATAAAAGTAAGGAATCGTCGAGATGTATGATACTATCAAGAGTAAGTAAGTTAATGGTTATACAGAAGTTTCGGGACAACATGATTAATCATGAGTTTCGAGGAATTAAGGGAGTAAGAAGTTGGTGGAGTATTTGCACGATACGCGATTTTTGGTGGAGAGTTAGATGATGATACAATTAAGGATAGTATTGGGAAGAATGTTGAGGTAATTTTGTTGATGGATTCGATGTTCGTTATTTGGGATGTTAACCAAAGATAGGAAAGAAATCATGATGTTTACAGACGAGTGTAAGAGGTTTGATGTCCGGATAGTGGTAGTGTTATGGTTTGTGACTAATGGTTAAGAGTGATGGTATATTAGAAAGGGAGCAATTCTAAAGAGGTTGATTCGGTAGGGACCTGATTGTTGTGTATGATTGTGAGAGGGTATAAGATGTGGTTAGATGAGGCGGATGCTAATAGTTGAATTGTAAAGGTATGGTTATATTTGGCAGGAAGTGATGGTTGTGCGAATGGGGGAATATGTTATGAGGGGCATATGAGTTAAACTCGGGCGACAGGTAACCTTTATCGAGTGGTAAATTACGTGATCAGGATTGACTAGTTGGTTGTGATTACGGGTCTATGATATGTGTAAATGTCTGTGTGAGGTTCTGACCTCACAAGAAGTGGTATGGTGTGATAATTATAAAGTTGTTATATGAATGTTTTTTAATTTATGTTGGGTACGGTATACTATGGAATGAGGTTTAAAAAGTGCAACAATTTGATTGATCTGGCATGGATGGTTAAAATTGTATGTGTATTGATGATACATGTTCATTCCGTGAAATGGTAAGGATGATGTTCATTAGATTCTTGTTAGTTTATTCCGTATAATATGTTGTGTTATAATCTAGTAAAACGGTTTTGAGTGAGTTTTCTTGTTTGAAATGTCATACTAAGTCAGTTTTTATTGGAATTATATGTGGTTGTGATGTTTATCGATGTGGTTGTTGTGTCTCGGGTGGTGATCCGGGCATGGTACTTCATGTTGTGATGGGGGTATTTTCGCACTGCGGTGTGGCTGTTGGTGGCGGTGTTACGATGCCGTCACCGGTTGTAGTGGAGTAGGCGAGATGATTATGATGCGAGTTTTCGAAAGTACATACCAGTTAAACATAGATTGTTGTTTTGTTTGCTGCTGTTCCTTGTGAATTTTGGTTGAACATGTAGACTGTTGTTTTGTTTGTTGATGTTTCTTACCAGTTTCGGTTTGGGAATGAGGGTAGAGTATGGTAGGAAAGAGAGTTGTATATGTTTTCGTTGTTGTCATGATATAGTGATATTCTGTTGATGGGACATAGTTGTGAGAAGTTGTTACAGTAATTTTGATCTTGTTTTAAGATGAGGCTTCGGTAGTCATAGTCATGGCAAGTGATTCGTGGAACATGTGTTGTCGAGATAGCGAGTGCAGGGTGTTGGGAATTAGTGTCATGTTAAGTTATGTATGAGTTTTGCGGTAATGAAAGAAAAGAACTTGAGGATCTAGTATGAGTGTACGTAACAAGTGTGGATCGTGAGTTATGCTTTTGACGATGAGAGTTTTATATAATTTATATAGAGAGGTATGTCCTGTTGCGGTAATGTGGAAGAGTGAAGTTTTGGGTTAAGCTAAAGATTTTGAGGTATAAGTTAGGTGGTGTGACGAGTGAATTGAAGTATGAGAATTATTTAAGTAAGAGGGCCTTGGATATATGCATGGCGAGTGTTTAGAGTATAAGTGGTTATTTATGACATACGGTGGTGATGAGGATAATGAGAAGATATAGCTAAGATTTAGTATTAGTGAGTTACGAGGACGTAACATTTGTCTTAAGAGGAGTAGGATGCGACAAAAGAGATTTTGATGGTTGTGCATATGGTGATATATTTGGAAGTTTGATTCTTGATGTAGAATAAAAGATTGATTCGTGTTGTGGGTGATTTTATTAAAGGTCATGACCGTGCTTGTAGTAGCGTGATGTTCAGGAGTGTGAGAATATTTCACTAGTGTTGACAGTTGGATGATGAGGTTATGAGTGTGAGTAAACTTCGAAGACGAAGTTCCTTTTAAGGGCGGTAAAATGTAACATTCCGTTTGATGTCTATGAGTGTCTTGATATGGGATTTGGTAGTGGATGATATATTATGGAGCTAGCAGCGTTAGAGGATGGTAGTCGGTAGCGTATGGAGTTAGTGTTGAGAGAGATATAATGGAGTTGATACGATATCGTGAGCCATGTTGTGGAGGTAGGAATAGTTAGTGGAGTTGTAGTGGAGTTGGTGTTACGAGTTCATGGTTGGTTGGAGTTTTGTTTTGAGTTCTCAGTTACGTTGTTGTGTCTTGATCGAGTTAGCATGTTTGTTTTTGAGTATGGGTTGAACTTCGGAGACGAAGTTCTTTTTAAGGAGGGAAGACTGTAATACTACGGTTTTATGAGTCTCTGGGTACTCTATCGAGTAGGCCTTACTCTGTCGAGTAATGGTGTGTTGCGTTTTTAAAATAGTTTCTGACCTGTTGGGTACTCGATCGAGTAACCTTGATACTCGATCGAGTAAGGGGGCACTCGATCGAGTACCTCAGCTACTCGATCGAGTAGCTCGGTTTACGGGTGATGTTTTGTCGGGTTTTGTTAATAACACGGATTAGTATTTAAACCTTTCCGTCAACTTCATAATACACTTTTACAAACCTCATCACATTGAAAAAGAGATTCAAGTTACGTTCTTCACATTCATCCGTGTTATTGACAAATCCCGGAGTTCGAGAGGTCGGATTGCATCATTCTTTACATCTTTATGATCCTTGTGTCGGGGGTAAGATCTACGTACCGAATTTGTTATATTTAGTTAAGTTTCGTTATACCCTAATTTTGGGAATTGGGGATTTGTGTTAGTTTTGTGATTGTTAGTAATTATGTGATTATATGTTAGGAGGAGGATTCGTAGAAGAGGAATTTTGATACATCTGTTGAGACCGTCTGATTGTGTTGCTGTTCCAGGTAGGGTTTCCCTACTCAGTATTAGTCCCATAATGGTTGATTGATGTGTTGTGATTATTGATTAATATCGTAATTGTGTGTGACGGTTGTTGATTGTGATTGTTTGTCTCTGGTTCTCGAGATGCGTTCTCGGCTGAGTGGGGTCACTTGCAGGAGTGGCTTCACGCTCTAGTTTCGCCCTCCGTGGAACCCGCCACGGGAAGGGATGTGCACATTAATGAATAGGGAAATCGCTCAATATGAGGAGCGGGGATTTGGTGGGTCGGCTGCGGTCCCCCACTGGCAGGGCTGGTCCAGTGGACAGTCGGTGATTGAGATTAATGGGACTGGCGTGATTGTGTGTGTGACGGTGTGAGCTGCCTGTTTATCGTATTGATATATATATAAATTGTGTGATTAGTACTGACCCCGTGTTGTTGTTTGTAAAACCTGCGGTGATCCATTCGGGGATGGTGAGCAGTTATTGAGCAGGTTTGAGTTGAGTTACATGGGATTGCTGGGAGGTGCCACTGTCTGATGATAGAAGTCTTCCGATGTAGCTTAGTAGTTTAATAAACCTTGCATTTAGTTGATTAGACAGTTGGTTTGAGAACTTGTACCCGTATTTTGGGATTTGGTTTGGATTGTAACCTTTCACTAAAGTTATACTATTTAAATGTTGTTTCGTTATTATCTTATGATTATCATGCCTCGGGTAACCGAGATGGTAGTATCCTTATACCTGAGTGGTCCTGGTAAGGCACTTGGAGTATGGGGGTGTTACAGCCTTACCAAGGACCAACCTAGTGTATGAAGGTGTTACCATCTCGGTCATCCGAGGTAGTAGATCAAATAGACAATGAAAGAACACTTATATTATATTACTTTTAAGTCTTTACAACCAAACTACAAAACGTGATACAATATGATAACTACGACTACTAAAGAGCTCATGCGTCGGACATCCTGCTCCGTAGCGTGGTGACTCGATCCCCTCCAAGCCCTTCAGCAAGCAAACCAACTATACCTGCTAAACCACCTGCTCACCATCCCCGAATGGATCACCACAGTTTTGAAAACACAACACGGAGTTAGTTACTGAACAATTAAAGTAAAACAAGTACAATAAGAAACCGGCTGATCCTCCTCCTCCTCCGGTCTCCGATCTCACACAGTAACCGACTACACACCAAAGTGTGTAGCCCTGCCAGATTATCCATCGCAACAGGTAATCCACGCCGCCAGTGGAGGAATGCAGCCAATCCCCACCAAAGTCCCGCTCATCAACGAGCGATATCTCTGTCCCTTAATGTGCACATCCCCTCCCGCGACGGGTTCCACGGAGGGCGAATTAGGGTGTGAAGCGACTCCTGCAAGTAACTCCACCACAATCATCACAATGCCAATACCATCACCACACCAACACCACACCAACACTCCAACGATGATCAATATACAACAAACGTATGCACAACAGGAAATCTCAAAACAATTAAACAGAAACTGAGTAGGGAAACCATACCTTATCGTTAACCATGAAAATGCATCCACAAACAGCCAAGCAAGACTCCGAGACGCATCCTATAACGGTAACCACATCCTATTATAAGACTACCCCAAACATTCTACTGAAAAGGACAACAAAACAGCGACTTACCCAGTGACACGGACCGACGGTGACAAAGACGAGAACCACGCACGCATCCTTCCTTCGCAAACCCGTCCCCTTCCTTGGTTATGGTCTAGGTTATATGAGAGTATAGGAAGAGGTGGGTGATATTTGAGAGAGACAAATTAGGGTTGAAGTGGAAAAGGGAACCATCGAAATGAAATGAAACTTGCGAACTTGCATTTTATATTGACGCGTCGACAACAGCTATACTTGGTCGAATACTCTCATACTCGGCCGAGTAAGCTCTACGGTCGAGTATTCACTCTACTCGACCGAGTGGTCCCTACTAGGTCGAGTAACTACTCACGTAAGACAATTATCTTCACCTAGTCTCTCACATATCCCCTGTGACACCCCCATACTCCAAGTACCTTACCAGGACCACTTAAGGTATGATAACGTCACCATCTCGGTTACCCGAGGCAATGATACTCAAATAGACAATAACGAAACATATTTAAATAATAATAAAGTTTAAGTGATATAAGCCAAACTCAAAAAACTGTTAAAAGGATAAACAAGGTTAGTTCTTAAAACTGTCAACTACAAAACAACTACAAAAAGTTTGACACAGTGGAAGACTTCTAAACTGCTACGTGACGACTCATCCCAACTATCCCAAGCGCATCATCTCATACATGCTCAATAACTGCTCACCACCCCCGAATGGATCACCACAATTTTTAAAACATTTAAACGGGATTAGTACTAATTACATAAAAACAATGCCACAATGAAACAAGTACACAAATAGTTCAAACAGCTCAACACAACCCCAGTCTCCATCTCCAATATCCACACAACTGACTACACACTAAAGTGTGTAGCCCTGCCAGAGTACCCATCGTAACAGGTACTCCTCATCGCCAGTGGGGGACCGCAGCCATTCCCACCTAAGCCCCGCTCATCTCCATCGAGCGATAAAACCATGTTCATTAATGTGCACATCCCTCCTGTGGCGGGTTCCACAGAAGGCGAATCAAGGGCGTGAAGCCACTCCCACAAGTGACTCCACTCAGCCAGGGAGCACTACCCCGAAGATCACATACAGTTGTACAGTAATCACAATACTTCTATCAACAACCACGAAATCAGAATCCAATACGATAATTACTCAACAACAACAATACTAACAACATCAATATCAACCATGCCATGTAATTAATACCGAGTAGGGAAACCCTAACCGAAACAGCAATCACCAAGATTGTCACAATCAGCTAATCAACATCGCCCTTACTGAAATTACTTCCTATCAAACATACAATCATACAATCACAATCTAACATCAACAATACTCCTCAAAACCCCCAAATTAACCAATTAGGGTTTAAACTAACTTTAACAAAACATTATAAAAATTATATAAAAAGCTTACCCTCGACACAAGGATCACAACGGCGTAAAGAACAAGATGATCCGACACTCCTAGCCTTGAGGATTTGTTAACAATGCGAGGAACACACTTACGTAACTTTTTTCTTCCCTAAATGAGTTTTTAGAATGATAAAAGAGATTAAGAAAGATGATGGATGCTTTATATACTAATCCCGCATTATTAGCAAAACCTGTCAAAATCACCCATAAAACACACTTACTCGATCGAGTAAGTCACTTACTCGATCGAGTGACCCTTACTCGATCGAGTGCCAAGCTTACTCGATTGAGTACTCATCAGACAGACTACTGTTTTGCGTAAAATCATACTTACTCAACAGAGTAATCCCCACTCGATAGAGTACCCAAAGACATAGAAAACCATAGTATTACAGTCTTCCCTCCCTAAAAGGAACTTTGTCCCCGAAGTTCAACCCATACATAAAAACAAACATACTAACTCGATTAAGACACAACAACGCAACTACGAACTCAAAACAAAACCCCAACCTATAAAACATGAACTCTTAACACCAACTCTACCAACTATGCCTACCTCCACAACACGGCTCACGATATCGTATCAACTACATCATAGTCTCTCTCGACACCAACTCCAAACACTACCAACTACTATCCACAAACGCTGCTAGCTCTGTCACATATTATCCACTAGAAAATGCGATATCAAGACACTCATAACATCAAACGGAATGTTACATTCTACAACCCTTAAAAGGAACTTCGTCCTCGGAGTTTACTCACGCTCATAACACCACCATCCAACTGTCAACTCCATCGAACTCATAATCATCATCATCCAACTGTCAACATTATCGAAATATTCTCCCATTCCTAAACATCGAACTACTAGAAGCACGACCATGACCTTTTAACAGTATCAACCACATTACAAATCCATCCTTTATGGTACATCAACGCTCTACTTCCAATTATACTACAACATGCATAACCATCAAACTATCTTTTATAGCATCCTACTCCTCTTAAGATAAATGTTACTTCCTTGTAACTCACTAGTACTAAATCCTTAGCTATATCTTCTCATTATCCTCATTATCCTCATCACCACCGCATGTCAAAGATAGCCGCCTATAATCTAAACACTCAACATTCCTATATCTAAGGCTCTCTTACTTAACAGTTCTCATACCTCAATTCACTCGGCACACCACCTAACCTATACCACAAAATCTTTAGCTTAACCAAAACATCAACTGTTCCTTATTACCGCCAAAACGACATAGTCCTCTATACATACACCTATCTCCATACTCAGAGCTCACGATCCACAATTATTACACACACTCACACTAGGTCCTCACGTTCTCCCTTTTATTACCACAAACTCATCCACAACTTACCATGATACTAATGTCCAACACCCTATACTCACTGACTCAACAAAAGATTATGAACCACTTGCAGCTTTCAGATCAGTACAACACATGTTCCACCATTCACTTGCCATTACTATGTTTACCAAAGCCTGATCTTAAAACAAGATAAAAATTACTGTAACAACCTCTCACAACTGTGTCTCATCCATAAAATATCGCTATACTAAGCCGGCAACAGAAACATACATAACTCTCTTCCATATCATACTCTACCCTCACGCCCAAGCTGAACTGGTAAGAAACATCAATGAACAAAACAACTGTCTATCTGTCTAAACAGAAACTCACAGGAAACAGCAGCAACAAAACAACAATCTATGCATAACTGGTATGCACTTTCGAAACTCAAATCGTAATCATTCCGCCTACTCTGCCACAACCAGTGTCGGCATCGCAACACCGCCACCAACAGCCGTACCGCAGCGCGAAAATACCCGCATCACAACATGAAGTACCGTTCCCGGATCACCACCCGAGGCACAACAACCACATCGATAGACATCACAACCACATACAATTCTCATAAGCACTGACTCAGTACAACTTTCCGGACATGAAAACTTACTCAAAACTGCTTTACTAGATCACAACACAACATATTATACGGAATAAACAGACAAGAATCTCATGAATATCATCCATACCTTTTCACCGAATAAACGTATATCATGAATACACATACCAGTATAACTAGCCATGCCAGATCACCCAAACTATCACTTTTGAACATCATTCCATTAGATTACCGTACCCAGCATGGATTACAGAACATTCAAATAACAACTTTATAACTATCATATCATACCACTTCTCGTGAGGTCAGAACCTCACACAAACATTTATACACATCGTAGACCCGTAATCACATCCAACTAGTCAATCCTGATCACGTAAGTTACCACTTGGTAAAGGTAACCTCTCGTCCGAGCTTAACTCGTATGCCCTTCATAACACATTTTCTCATTCGCATAACCATCACCCCCTGCCAAATATAACCATACAACTAATACTCAACTACTAGAAACCGCCTCCTAAGACCACATCTTATACTTCCTCACAAACGTACTTATCAAACCGGCCTCTACAAAATCAACCTCTTTAGAATTGCCATCTTTCTTATCTATCATCACCCTTAACCACTAGTGACAATGCCACAATACCACCACTGCTCGTATAACAAACCACTTACAGTCATCCTTAAACATCACGGTTTCTTTCCTATCTTTGGTTAACATTCCAAATCACGACATCAAATCCACCAACAAAATTTACCTCAACCTTCTTCCCAATACTATCCTTAATTGTATCGTCACCCAACTCACCACCAAGATCTCCTATCGTGCAAATTCTTCACCAAGCTTTTTACTTTCCTTAATTCCTCGAAACTCATGATTAACATGTCGTCCTGGAACCCCTACATAACCGTTAACTCAAATCCTCATGATAGTATCACACATATCGACGATTCATTACTTCTTTATCACATAACTCCGGTCAACATTTTTCTCAGCTTACTTTTTACCCTTCTTTTCTCTTTACACTCAATAATACCAATTAATAGTTCAATTCCTTATTACTTCTATCTAACTCTTTAGTGCTCCGGTTACCTTCTCATTGCTCCAAAACCTGAATCCCATTATTTCATATCAGTATCATCTCACTCTTTCTTACCATGGATCTTCTCTTATCATGCTATCACTCACACTTATCAGCAATCAGTCCAGACCATCTCATGCTATCACTCACACTCATCACCAATCATTTCTTTTATAATTCCAAAACTCATTTCATACTGTTAATTACCCAAGGAAATCACACATTAGTTTCATCTCTTGATAACACAAATTTCCCAAACTCCTCACTATCTGCAAATCCATGTCGTGATAGGTCTCCATTAAGTTCGCTATATACCACTCTTTTCAATCCCTCTAAAACGACCTTTCACTACATATATTCTTAACCCACGCAATTCCTAACCATCTCCCTCCATAATTCTTTACACATCTCAAGCTGCCACTATCCACATCCTTCCTTTCAATCTTTTCATTCTCACGTTCCTTAGACTCACATCATCCCTAGCCCACATTCACTTACTTTTACATTACTCAACACACAATAATATCACTCATCTCATCTCACAAAACATGCTCCATGCCTTAATAAGCCTTATCAATCTTCCTTTTCTTTCCCACTACCTATCGCGACCACATATAACTCATGTCCTCCCCACCGAACTCATACTCATCACAGGTGCCACTCCTTACATCATAAGATTGGGTAAATTACGCATCAAGACCGACACACATGTAAATCAATGCACAAGGAAGCAAAAGAACACCTTTTAATTAAACATAATAGGCAACGAAGTCAAAAGATAAGCATATGACCCAAAATAGGGGTCACTAAATCGAGTACAGGTCACTCGATCGAGTGGGTGACTTACTCGATCGAGTAGGTGAAGGTCAGAATCACGTAAAAATAATTACCAGGACTACTCAATCGAGTAAGGGTTACTCGATCGAGTAACAAGAGGTGCACTCGATCGAGTGAGGGCCACGCGATCGAGTACCCTACGCATTTCTCAACACTGTCCAATTTTCGTAAAACGGTCATAACTCACTCGTTTCTTGGTTGTTTTGGGCGTGTGACCTATCGTTAGAATCGTAAAAGAACAAGATATCACCTCCAATTAGAATCACATTAAAATCATTTATGCATCTCAAGTTGTAACGGTTTAAAGATAACCTCTCTATAAACAGACAACATAACTATTTGATTTTCTCTTTCAAACAACTTAAACATCTACAAGGTGAAAAAAAGCGACTCGATACTTGTAAAACCACCATCCCTAACCACATGTTACTAGCTACCAAAACAAAACAATAACATCTATCATACTCATATAACATTAAACTTATTAATCATGTACTACCCGCATGCTTTAATTTTATAACTTTTCGTAACACAAAACATACTCATACATTACAAATCCTATTTCCATGTTACTAATGCAACAATATTACAAATCCATTTCGTCACCTAAACATATTCATAATCAATAAATTCATATTCTCATGCAATTGACACTCCATCTTTTCAAATCAATTCTTCCCATGTCAACCACATTCTTCATCTAACAAGTGCATATGACACAACAGTAGACAAGTATATGAACTTATTATTTAAGTTTACGCAAACAAAATTATGTAAAATCATATCACATCCCCTAATCACATGTTACTAGTATAGACACATTATAAATCATTCATCTTGTAACATCATTATTCATCACATATTATCATATATGAACTACTTCCTTTTTCCTCCACATCATTCATCGTTCTTATATACTTTTCTAGCAATTCCAAACAACACTGTAAACCAACTATCATTCAACATGCCTATTCACAACACTTTATCATTTACAACATTCCTCATTCCACCACAATCATTTTGCAACATTTCTATACATACTACAAGAAAACACGTTAAAGGCGTCTACAGTAGGCGACAGGAAAAAAAAACGGGCGACGGAAAACAGTTGCCAAATTGGCGACTGTAGCTTTTTATCCCAAAATCCGCAGGAAATCCACGGGCGACGAAATAATATCCGAATTGGCGACTGAAAACGGTCACCAAATGCCTGATATGTTTTTTTTGCCTTCCTTCTTCACCCGTCATTCATCTTAAAAAAAAATCGCACACCACCCGACGCCACCATCATCTATCACTACCACCGGACGGCAACACATCCGCACACCACATCACTACCGACCACCTTCCTTCACTGTTCTTCTTTTTTATAAAGGTTTGTTTTCGACTCAAATTGATTTAATTACTTCAATCCTTCATATTTTGTTTAAGTTGTGATGACTATTTAGTATCCAGTTGTAATTTATACATTAGTGATGCTTATTAATGTATGTAGTTGTAATTTAATTAGCATTTTTCTTAATTAATTTGAGTTAGAGTTAGAAATTGGGGGTTTTGTTAAATTAGTAATGTCATTTGATTAGGAGATGTAATTGAAGGTTATCTTGATAATATTAGTATTATTGAAGGTAGTAACTTAGTTTTAGTAATATTGAAGTTAGCATTTTTGAAGGTAGTATAGTTTTATGAAGGTAGTATATAATGTTAGTATTGTTGAAGGTAGTATAATGTTAGGATTGTTGAAGGTAGTATAATGTTAGTATTGTTGAAGGTAGTATAATGTAGTATTGTCAATTTTTTTCATACTTTAGTTATAAAACAAATTTGCCTTATAATTGACGAAATTAAGTTAGAATGAGCATGATGTATAAATTGTATTTTTCAAAATTTTATTTAAAATTTTGACAACTTGTTTAATATATAATGACCTAGTACCCGTTCAAGAATTACTCATTAGGAGCAATTCTTGAATAGTCCCCATTTTGGGACTGTCTTTGTACGTTTCAAGTCACTTAGATAGTAAACACATAGTTGTGATTTTATTAAAGAGAAAAGAATTTGGTTGCAATTTTCTTCAATGTTCTCTGAATACATATGTGGAATATAAATCTATTCCACATTGTGTATTTGGATAACTAAGGGGAAATGCTGCCGAATTTTTTTCTCATTAATAAATCACAATTGTGTGTTTGCTAGTGACTCGAAACATACATTGATGGGTTTAGGTTGAAGTGATAAGGACCCAATTAAAATCTTGAAATTAGTATAAAATGAAGGATGAGATAACCATTGTTGATGTACTATAATGTGATAAGTTAGTACAAATTTAAAGTAAAATTCTTTTGTTGAAATTAAATATTATTATTTAAAATGGTTAGTTTGCTATATATTGCCTATATTAAAATGAAGAGATCTGAACGTAGCTGGATGTACGAAGAAAGAGTAGATAAGAAGAAACGTCCTATCGCTAGATTTGTAAAGGGAGTTCGTGAATTTATTGAATTTGCTAGATGTCAAGATTCATATGATTTGGAACAACATAAACTTAGGTGTCCTTGTACTAAATGTAAAAAGCTAAAATATTTATTTGACATTGAAGTAGAAGAGCATCTTGTTACAAATGGTTTTTTTCCAAACTACTACAATTGGATCTCCCATGGAGAAAAATATTATCCCGAAGAGCCTCAAATCCAACAAAATGAGAACTCATATAGAGATATGGTACTTGATGCCTTTCAGTCTAATAGTTGCTTTAATGACGACCGTGTACCAATGATTGATGAAGAACTACCAAACCCAAAAGTAAAAGCCTTTTTTGACATGCTAAGTGCTTCCGAAAAAACCTTATATGAGGGGAGTAGAATGACATTGTTACAAGTTGCATCCAGGATAGTTGCTTTAAAATGTGAGTATAATATGCCATTTAAAGCCGTTGATAGTATTGCTGCGTTGGTTGAGGATGTTATACCCGATAATAATGTTATGACCCGAAATTTCTACAATACCAAGAAAGTGGTTAAAGGTCTTCAGCTTCCACATGAAAAGATTGATGCATGTCCTAAAGGATGTATGCTTTTTTGGAAAGATGATGCTTTGCTTGACAAATGTAAGAAATGTCAAAGGGATAGATATGAGACAAGTGAGGGAAATATTGTTTTGAAGGGGAAGAAGGGTAATAAGAGGAGTGGAAAGAGAAAAAAACCAATATCAGTAAACACATTAATTTATTTTCCATTAGCTCCAAAACTTCAAAGAATGTATGCCACGAAAAATCTTGCCAACCAAATGAGATGGCACAAAGAACATCCTCATACACCAGGAAAGATGTGTCATCCGAGTAACGGAGAGGAGTGGAAGCGTTTTGATAGGTTATATCCTGATTTTGCTGAGGAACCTCGCAATGTGAGACTTGGCTTGTGTAAATATGGGTTTGACCCTTTTGGTCAGTTTGGTAGAAATTACTTGTGTTGGCCCGTAATGACCACGTCGTACAACTTACCTCCTTGGCTTTGTCTGAAAAGACAATTTATTTTCCTCTATTTACTTATCCCTGGTCCTGATAACCCAAAAAACCATCTGGATGTTTATTTACAACCGTTGGTGGAAGAACTGAAGTATTTGTGGGAAGTTGGTGTAGAAATATATGATGTGTCGAAGAAGCAAAATTTCTAACTAAGAGCTTCATTGTTATGGACTATAAATAATTTTCCCGCATATGGTATGCTATCAGGATGGGCAACCGCTGGGCAAAAGGCATGTCCTTATTGCATGGATAGGAGTAAAGTATTTTATCTTCCTAATTCCAAAAAAATTGGTTGGTTTGATTGTCATAGATGTTTCTTACCGGATGGACATATCCATAGGAAGAACAAGAAATCTTTCTTAAAAGGTAAGGAGGTGCGTGACAATGCTCCAATTCGACTCCAAGGGGATAAGGTATGGGAGGTTGTACGTGATTTGCTATCAACTGTCGATAGGACTAAAGAAGAGTTTAAAGAGTTGAAAAGAAAAAAAATGGTTGGTTTAAAAGAAGTATTTTTTGGGAGCTTTCCTACTGAGAAACAATGCTAATCAGACACAATTTGGATGTGATGCACATAGAGAAGAAGTTCTTTGATCTACTTATTCATACAATTATGGATGTAAAAGGAAAAACACGTGATGATATTAATTCAAGAATAGAATTGAAGAAATTTTGTGATCGTCCTAAACTTCATATTCGTAAGGATGGGGCCAAACCAAAATCCATATTTACTCTTGACAAAGTTCAAAGAAAGGTATTGTGCGATTGGATAGGAAACTTGAATTTTCCCAGTGGATATGCATCCGATTTGCGTCGTTGTGTTGATTTGAAGGAACTGAAGTTGAAAGGGTTGAAAAGTCATGGCTGTCATGTTTTCATGGAGCTCGTATTACCCGTGGCTTTTAAAAATTTACTCCCGACTACCGTTTGGAATGCAGTTACAGAAATAAGTTAATTTTTTAGAGATTTATGTTCCTCCACGATATCAGTAGTCGTTTAGAAGAGCAAATACCAGAAATTTTGTGTAAACTTGAGATGATATTTCCGCCTTCTTTTTTCAATTGGATGGAGCATCTACCAATATATTTGCCATATGAAGCTAAAGTTGGTGGACCCGTCTAATATAGGTAGATGTATCCTTTCGAAAGGTTTCTTAATCATGCGAAGAAAAAAAATGGTAATAAAGCTCGTGTGGAAGGTTCTATATGCAATGCCTACCTAACGGAAGAGATTGCCAATTTTTGCTCTTTTTATTTTGAAAAACATATTGAGACCAAAACAAAAAAACTTGAATATTAATGAAGCGGATGAACTAGACACAAGTATACCCAAGTGTTTCCAAATGCAAGATGAAATAGGGTGTTCATCAACTGGGGGAATAAGATTTCTGGATGACAAGGAGTATAATTGTGCCCACCTTTATGTGCTATCTAATTGTGAGGTTTTGGAGCCATATGAAGCTCAATTTGTGACAGATTTCATTAAAAAACACCCTAATGTGAACAGAGAGGATGTTTGGAGTAAGCATGAGGGTCAACTTACAGCCTGGTTTCGGAAGCATGTATGTGAGCTAAATATTCAAGATGATGTGATAAGAAGCTTGGCTTTGGGTCCTTCTCGAAAGGTTGTGACGTGGAATCGATATTCAGTTAATGGATTTAAGTTTCAAACATTTGACTATGGGAAAAGTAAGGCTGGATACAACTACGACGTTACTATTTCTTCTCTTGATGGCAATGAATATTATGGCATATTAGAGGATATCTTTCAGTTGTGCTACAATGGCCGGGATCGGGGTTATAAAACTGTCTTATTCAAGATTCAATGGAGGGATAATTCCGTAGTTGGAACGAGAGTCCATGATCGTTACAAACTCATGGAAGTGAATCATACTCGAACCTACTCTAAATATGACCCATTTATACTTGCACAACAAGCTCATCAAGTTTATTTTGCATCTTTTCCGAGCACAAGTAATGATAGACAACAAAAGCAATGGTGGGCGGTTTTTAAAACAAATGCACGATCAGAAATTGATACATCTTTTTTCCAAGAAGAGGTTGTATCAGAAACAGTTTTGTCCCCAGTTGATCATGATGAAATTATTTATGCAAATGAGATAGAAGCGGAGGAGGAGTTAGAAGAGGAAGAAGAAAAAGAGAATGATAAGGAGAGGGATGAGAAAGAAGATGGGGAAGAAGAGCAGAATGATGAGGAGGGGGAAGAAGAAGAAGAAGAAGAAGAAGAAGAAGAAGAAGAAGAAGAAGAAGAAGAAGAAGAAGAAGAAGAAGAAGATGATGATGATGATGATGATGATGATGATGATGATGATGATGATGATGATGATGATGATGATAATGATGAGAAGGTATTGAAAATATACATATCAAAATTTGGAAACAATTATATATTAGCGTTTTATCTTCTTCTTTTATATCTGTTTATTAGGTTTTATTTTTTTGTATCTTATAATAATTATCCTGTAATATTTGCCAACACTTTTTCTTTAATTGTAGTGCACATGGCTTGTGGAGGAGGTAGGCTGCGGGGCGGCTCTAATGGGGGGAGGTAGTAGCTCCCGAGAGCAGGAGGAGGACATTGACCGTTCTACTACGGAGTTGAGTGAGGAGGAGGAGGAGGAGGAGGAGGAGGTCGTTATACCCCGCCATACTGACGGCAGGATGATCCTTGATCCGGCCGGTCTTTGGTAATTTTTTATTCATCCTAGTTTGTAATTTTTTATTTAGTAATAAATGACTTTTTTTAGACATATGTTATACATTATTTTTTTTCCCATATAATTATGTTTTTAACATGTTTGATTTCAGGTTTAAGAGTCAAACAGTTGTTCGTGGAGTGACTGCTAGCACCCAAGAGAACATGACACACGACGTCACTTGTTGGAGTAACGCTAGTGATGAAGATAAGGAGATGTGGTTCAACAACTTCCGGGTATTTATTTATAAAATATATACTATTAGATATAATTTATTTATTCTAATTTTCTTATTATTGATTTGTTTCTCATGAGTTTGTTTACTTTTTTGTAGCGTGTGTTCTATTGGCCAACCGACCTTAAGCGCCTAGTTTGACAAAGGTATAATGACATTGGCAAGAAGAGGCTAAGGGATAACATGTATAAAGTGTCTAGGAGGAAAAGGGCGCCATCTTTCATGAAAGGTATTTTGTCTCTTTTAATACGCGTAATTAGTTAAAATTCATTATATGTTTTGAAACTATATTAATAGTTGATATTTTATTGATTATAGGTACGTCATATGAGGAATTTGCCAAGTACCGGAACAGTCCTGAGTTCAATAAAGCATCGGCCCGGAACAAAATCAACAAGAGAGGAGGAGAAAAGGACGCGGAAGTTGTGCCTACTCATTACGGAGAGTCTCAATCTTTCCATGATCGAGTGTTGTCAAGTGTAAGTTATTAGTCTTAGCTTTTAATTTAATAGTCTTCTAATTTAGTCTTATTAGTTATCATGTTTGAGTAACAATTCCTTGTTTTTTTTTCCGGAAGGTCAAGAAGAATAAGGGCAAGATGCCCACGATTGTAGATCTCTTTGTTGACACTCATGCAAAAAGGACAAGCAAGGGAGTTGATCTTCACGAAGGCAAAAGATCAAGACTTATATGTAAGTGTCAAAAAAACACATTTTTTAATGTGTTAAAGTATATGTTTTATCAATTTTTAGACAAGTAACCTCTAACCATTAACGTTTTATCAATTTTGTAGGATCGATTCATTGTTCGAAAGAAGAACAACCCGGACATTGACGACAACGAGCTATGGTTTGATCTTGTTGAGGGGTTCCAAAGAGGAGATGTGTATGGATCCGGGACGGCAAAAGAGTTTTACTATGATCCTCCAACAAGAAGGGGGTCAATTTTCTCCCAACAACAAGCTTATACCCCGGGTATTGTAAGTGTGCTCCAAGTTCAATTAGCCACCAAGGAAAAGCGGGATGCCGAGAGAGATGAAGAAATAAAAAGGATGAAGGAGGAAATGGATAGGATGAACTCCTTTCTCGCCAATTGCAACAGTGGGTGGCGCCCGCAAGATAAGGATCCTAGAGATCCTAATTATGGGGGAGGTAGTGGAGCGGGAGCAAGTTTCCCGGTTATGTAGTTTTTTAGAGAAAATTGTGGGAAATAATCTGTATACTTCCCTTAATTTAGAAGGATTATAACGATTTAACAAAGATGATCTAAGGTCATAAAATAAAATACATAAACAAAAGTAAAAAATTCAGAAATAACCTTCGGTCCTAGCAAATATGGCCTAAGAACAATATCAAAATTGATATTCGCCTATTAGTTGCACCCAAGACGATCTGAGATATGCCATTTGATTATGCTAAAATCGATCTAAAATTTTCTGTAAAATTTAGTTGTTTTTGTGTTCTTGTGATGAGAGAGAGAAGGCAAGGTCAAGAAAAAGCATTAGGGTAGAAATAATTCTATACCTTTCTTTTTATACAGACCGAAACTTGAAGTCAATTAGGAAAGAAAGAACTCTCCTAATTTTCGGCCAAGTGAACCGTGACAAGGAGTATTTTTATCCTTATTTTTGGTCTTTCCAAAAGTATATAATATGTGTTGAATTGTCATCTAGTGAGGATCGAACCCATGACCTCTTGGTATGTGTACCCTCACTATTACCACTATGACACATTCAGCTTGTTGATATTAAATACAACTGAATATATTTAATTACGAATTAACAGATTAATTCGTCCAAGCTAACATTATATATATTTAATTAAATATAACTTATTATATTTAATTTACGAATTGACAGTTAATTCGTCTCAACTTAATATTATTTAATTTTTATTAAATAATTATCTCATCAACACATCGACTAACTTTTTAGTCATTTTGGGCATCAATATGATTATATTTCTATAACCACATTTCTCAAACACATCCTATAGGTGTGACCTTTAGGGACCAGTTGATCACCGCCATCTGTATGATAATAACGTCAAACTTTCTAGCAAGCCAACCGTTATTAGGTAAACGTTAATCAACTGATTAAATATACGAAGTATACCCTTGTGAACCTGTAAGAGATTTACAAATGTTATCACACTAATTTGTGGAGGACACAAGCTCCAACAAACTCCCACTTGTCCTCACAAGTGTATGTGCGATAACCGATTCTCATATCCTTTAAAATTTCTCCCACTCAATGTAAAACAATTTGCAAATCCGAATTCACAAAGGTCGTATTGATAAACGAATCAACATTCGAGCATGGCCATGCATTTCAATTACAACTCCTCGAGTGGCCCTGAGAAATAACTATACCTGATAAGGGTTGGATATTTTCCTTAACTCGAATCCTGCAGATGTAAGCACAGTATGAAATGACCCAGAAAAAATATACTTAGCCCCAGTTATGGTAGACCGTGAGAAAGAAACCAAAGTCACCCAAAAACTGCCTTAATCTCAAGAGACAGTCGATAGTCAAAAGAATCGACTCTAGGAATACAATGGATGTCCTATCCACGACCTGGCACCGAATGTTATTAAACATTTAGGACTCCATTACGTTGTCACAAAAAGTTGTCCTACGAGGTGTCGTCATAATCTCGTATCTGTGATCGATTAGTCAACCGTTTAACTTATGGCTCGTTGAACCCACCATCAATCGACTGCACAATATAATAGCCGGAGTTATCAGCTCACATTGGCGATTACGGACCAAAATATAATGTAATTCAGTTCACTTTGTGGCGTTCAATGTTGTCAGTACAATCCACATGAAAAACAAAATATTATATATATAAAACGATGAAGTTATAAATAGTATATGAAAAAGATAATGTATCAAATCCATAATCAAGTACTACAACTCAGGAACATGTTTAATTCCCATGGAATTAACATGCCCTACATTCTTATCATAATTCAACGGTTTGGTGAGAGGATCTGCGATGTTATCATCCGTCGCAATCTTGTCAATCACTATCTCTTCTTGCTCCACGTAATCACGGATCAGGTGAGCCTTCCGAAGTACATGTCTAGATTTGTTGCTAGACTTTGGCTCCTTAGCCTGGAAGATGGCACCTCTATTGTCACAATAGATGGTGATCGGGTCATTCGAACTAGGAACTACCGAAAGCCCTTGTAAGAATTGACGCATCCATATCGCTTCCTTTGCTGCCTCCGAAGCGGCATAGTACTCAGATTCAGTAGTAGAATCTGCTACACCACTCTGTTTGGAACTCTTCCAGCTGACCGCAGCACCATTAAGAGTGAAGACGAACCCGGACTGAGATTTTAAATCATCTCGATCCGTTTGGAAGCTAGCATCTGCGTAACCGGTTGCGCATAGCTTAGTATCGCCTCCATAAGTCAATACCCAATCCTTAGTCCTCCGTAGGTACTTGAGGATATTTTTGACTGCTATCCAGTGTGTTTCACCTGGAGTCTTCTGGTACCGACTCGTCATACTCAATGCATATGCCACGTCTGGACGTGCGCATATCATGGCATACATGATCGATCCTATTGCAGAAGCATAAGGAACACGACTCATGCGCTCAATACCTTCAAGCGTCGTGGGTGACTGAGACTTGCTCAACTGCATCCCAGTCGTCATAGCAAGGTTCCCCTTCTTGGAGTTGGTCATGCTGAACCTCTCAAGAACCTTATCTAGATAAGACTCCTGACTAAGTGATAACGTCCGTTGTTATCTATCTCGGTAGATACGGATTCCCAAAATACGCTGTGCCTCACCCAGATCTTTCATATGGAAATGGTTCTTCAACCATTCTTTAACCGAAGAAAGGAGAGGAATGTCATTCCCAATCAAGAGTATGTCATCGACATACAATATCAAGAATACAATATTGCTCCCACTCGACTTGATATATAAGCATGGTTCCTCGACCGATCGAGTGAAACCATACTCTTTTATCACTTGGTCGAAACGATGATTCCAACTCCGAGAAGCTTGCTTAAGTCCATAAATGGAACGCTTAAGCTTGCATACTTTCTTAGGATGTTTAGGGTCTATGAAACCTTCGGGTTGCACCATGTACAACTCTTCCTCCAAATAACCGTTTAAGAAGGCGGTTTTCACATCCATTTGCCAAATTTCATAATCATGAAATGCGGCAATCGCTAAGATTATCCGAATGGAACGTAGCATGACTACAGGTGCAAAAATCTCATCATAATGCAATCCTTGCACTTGAGTGAAACCTTTTGCCACAAGTCGTGCCTTATAGATATCTGGTTGCGCGTCTACAGAACGCTTTATTTTGTAAAGCCATTTGCACTGTAGAGGTTTTACCTTATTAGGTAAATCAACTAGATCTCATATGTTATTCTCATACATGGAGTCCATCTCGGATTGCATGGCTTCGAGCCATAGCTTTGAGTCGGAACAGGCCATAGCACCTTTATAGGTTGCGGGTTCATTACTTTCTAGAAGTAAAACATCATTCTCCTCGACCATACCAATGTATCTGTCCGGAGGATGAGAGTCTCTACCCGGCCTCCTAGGTTCCTCAGGAATATTAACCGTATCATCAGTTGGAGGTACAGCTTCCTCCATCTCCGTTCCTCGGTTGTTGGTTCCGAATCTCCGACAGCTCAAAGGTTCTATTACTCGACTTGTTCTCGAGAAATTCTTTCTCTAAGAACGTCGCACTAGCCGCAACAAAAACTCGATGTTCGGTTGGCGAATAGAAGTAATGACCAAATGTTCCTTTTGGATAACCTATAAAGTATGTCTTGACCGATCGCGGGCGAGCTTATCCTCGTGTCTCCACTTGACATAAGCCTCGCAGCCCCAAACCCGAATAAAGGACAAGTTAGGTACCGTTCCTTCCACATTTCATATGGAGTCTTGTCGACAACTTTAGACGGACTTCGGTTAAGTAAAAGAGCGGTGACAAAGAGCATAACCCCATAATGATTCAGGCACTACTGTGTGACTCATCATGGATCGAACCATATCAAGTAAGGTTCGATTTCTCCGTTCGGACACACCATTTAATTGAGGTGTTCCAGGTGGAGTTAACTGTAGAGCGATTCCATAGTCTTTCAGGTGTTGATCAAACTCATTTGAAAGATATTCGCCACCCCGATCTGAACGGAGTGCTTTAATCTTTCTACCCAGTTGGTTCTGTACCCTATTCCGGTATTCCTTGAATTTCTCAAAGGACTCACTTTTATGCTTCATTAAGTAGACATATCCGTATCTACTCAAATCGTCCGTGAAAGTGATAAAATATCTATAGCCATCTCTAGCGGTAATTGACATAGGTCCACATACGTCCGTATGTATGAGTCCTAATAGGTCACTAGCGCGCATTCCAACATCTTTGAAGGAAATTCGAGTCATCTTGCCAATGAGACATGATTCACACGTGCCATATGCAGAAAATCCGAATGAGGGAATAGTCCCATTATCGACGAGTTTCTTTACGCGTTTCTCATTTATGTGTCCCATTCGACAATGCCATAGATAGGTTTGATCTTTGTCACCAACCTTTAATTTCTTATTATTCATGTGTAATACTTCCGTGGTTTGATCTAAGATATAAATTCCATTCATGGAAACTGCTTTGCCATAAATCATTTCATTAAAAGATAAAATACAACTATTATCCTTTATTGAAAATGTAAAACCGTTTTTAGCAAGCACGGAAACAGAAATAATATTCTTAGATAAACTGGGTACATAGTAACAATTATTTAAAGATAACTCAAATCCACTAGGGAGTTGGATTACATATGTTCCCTTCGAGGCAAAGAACAACTCGTGCTCCATTCCCGACTCGCAAGTCCACATCACCTTTTTCGAGAGGTATGATGTTCTTTAGGCCCCGCAAATGATTACACAGATGAGAACCACAACCAAGTATCTAGTACCCAAGTTCAAAACTTGCATGGTTAATCTCAATCATATGAATATAAGATGACATACCAACGGAACGACGCGGCTGCCTTGATGTCCTCACGGTAGACGGGACAGTTCCTCCTCCAATGTCCATCTTGTGACAATGGTGGCACTCTATGTCACCGCCCTTGCTCTTTGCCTTGCCCCCGTGAGCCACTAGTCTCACCAGCGCACTCTTACCGTTTCTGGCTTTTTAAACTTTGGCTTACCTACACTAGGGTCGCCTTTCGCCTTGCCCTTACCCTTACTTTTATTGGAAATCATGAGAACATCCTGCTTCATGCTCCCACTCAATTTCATATCCTTCTCGGTCTGTACGAGAAGGGAGTGTAGCTCATGAGGACTTTTTTTCAAGTCATTCATGTAGTAGTTCGCCCTGAAAAGGGCAAAACCATCATGAAGAGAATGAAGCATTCGGTCAATGACAATGCTCTCACTGATCTTGCAATTAAGTGACTCCAACTTCTCGACATTCTCAATCATGTGAAGAATGTGTGGGCTAACCGGTTGGCCCTTTTGGAGTTTCGCATCAAAGAAGCGACAGGTATGCTCATATGTAACGATCCTCGGTGATTTTGAGAATTCGTTAGTGAGCGTGGTGAAAATCTTGTTTGCACCCTGGGCAATGAAGCGTCTCTGCAAATTGGTTTCCATTGCAAAGATGAGTACGTTCTTTATCGCACCCGCTTCCATAGCGAAGTCATTATAAGCATCAATATCATTGATTCTTGCATTTGGGCCTGGGTTTGGCGGTATTGGCTCAGTTAAGTACTTGAGCTTACCGTCAGCAATGGCAGCATTCCGTAGTGCCGCCTCCCAGTCCGCAAAGTTGGACCCATCATTCTTCAGTCGCGTGGACTGATTCATTTGGTCCATGAATATTTTCAGCCAGGACGAACGATCTAGTGTGACACTCGGCATTGGGATTTCGTTATTTCCAGCCATTTGTTGTAACAATATTATTGATAATAAACGTGTTCTACACTGCGAAAGAAGAATAAAATAATAATAATGTGCATCGTTTTAATTTTAAGTCTAATGAACTAATGTCATAACGCGAAGACTCAAAAACATATATACAATTGACCTTCCTCAAGAATTATATAAATGACCCCAAGACTCAATTCTCTATAAATTGATAAGCTAACCTTTTAGCTAATTCTACCGTTAGAATTCTTGGTCGATAAATTTCTGTAAATACTATCTTTAGTCCATCATAATCACGAGAAACTCTTCGGACTATGATGTTGAGGTAAACTAAGTCAACACAACTACTTACCCAACGTAGAAGGGGTCATATTAGGCCTACCGATGAAGAAGGGATTCATAGATGTTTGCCCTTATAAAGACTAATCTCAATTTCCGTTTTAGAGGAAGATCCCATCAACTTTATTTAAATTCATTTTAAGTGAACTATAATCTAGCATGCGAGAATGATTAAACTAAAGTGATGGCTTAAAGTCTGTGACATCTGCATGTCCATGAAAACTAACATACAACCTATATGAGTCAATTTTCATGCATTTTAGTAGTAGGTGGTTCGGTTTTAGGCGGAATATGATGCATAAACTAACATGTGAATGAAAAGCAATAAGAATGAAAAAAATTAAAAACAGTAAAAGTCCTAGTGTGGCCTATCCTATCAAAATGAACAATAAATACAAGTTTTGGAATCCATCCTTGGACCCGAGAAGCTTGTCTTGATGTTCCATCTTGATCCATGTAGCGGGAGTGAGCTTCAATCTCCATCTTTAGTCTTCTTTGAAATTACAATAAATAAAATTACATAATTGACCTATTAATTAAATTCTAATTTCAAAAACCCAAAACTAAAATAAAAGAGATTCGAGATCTCATAATTACATAAGAAATTATGTTTCCTTCATTACGAAAACATAATTTGACTAAGGCCACACTAAGTAATACAAATTACAACCGATTGCAAAAATAAATACGTAAATAAAATTCATTCATTCGATTCATTCAACAAAATTAAAAGCATCAACTAAAATAAATTAAACATACATAATACAATACATTAATTATGTTGATTAATTTATCCAAACCACCTATTTAAATTAAATTAAGTGACAATTCCGCAATTTAATCACTTTAATTTCATACTTAATCCATATTAAACTTGTAATATGAATTCTATCCGTCAAAATTTTAAACTGCTTTAAAATAACTCGGTATCATTAAATTGTGAACCGATTCACAATAACTAATTGGCCAAAATTTAAAAAAAAAAAACAAAATTCCCTTTTTTTTTTATTTTATTTTGTCTCGGCAAAAAAAATAAAACAAATTTTTTTTTTTTTTATATCACGGCCGAAATAAAAAATAAAATAAAAAACAGCCAATTACCTTTTGTTTTCTTTCTTTTCGGCAATTAGGAAACCCAAAAAAAAAACTCTCCATAAATTTTCTTTCGGCAATATGGCAAAAAAAACAAGAAAACAAAACTTTCCTTTTATTTTTTTCTTTCTCATTCTCGGTTTACCAAAAACAAAAACAAAAAAATTTTTTTTTTTTCTCGGCAAACCCTAAAATCGTCCCCTTTTTTTTTCTTTTCTTTTGCGGCAATATGCCCTAAAACAAGATTTGATGACTAAATTGTTTACCTTTGCTATTAGAACATGATTAGCATATGAAACAATAAACATGATTAATTCATATGCCAAAAACTATATAGCAAAAACAATCTTTTTATCATAAACATGTCGATTCCATTTAATTTTAACTTAATCTGCATTAAATCAAAAACTACCAATTCTTCATATGATAATTTTAACTGATTATAAACTATAATATGAAAAATAAAATGGAAAAATATCATCAAACTAAAAGGAAAAAAAAACGGCAGGAAAAAACGGCACAAAAAAAAATTTTCGAACCAAAAAAAACGAAACCCTAATTTATTCGAGAATTAGGTTATTGTTTACATACAAATTTTATGAAAATCATCAAAATTAAAATCGTAGCCTAAAGCTCTGATACCACTTGTGGGAAATAATCTGTATACTTCCCTTAATTTAGAAGGATTATAACGATTTAACAAAGATGATCTAAGGTCATAAAATAAAATACATAAACAAAAGTAAAAGATTCAGAAATAACCTTCGGTCCTAGCAAATATGGCCTAAGAACAATATCAAAATTGATATTCGCCTATTAGTTGCACCCAAGACGATCTGAGATATGCCCTTTGATTATGCTAGAATCGATCTAAAATTTTCTGTAAAATTTAGTTGTTTTTGTGTTCTTGTGATGAGAGAGAGAGAAGGCAAGGTCAAGAAAAAGCATTAGGGTAGAAATAATTCTCTACCTTTCTTTTTATACAGACCGAAACTTGAAGTCAATTAGGAAAGAAAGAACTCTCCTAATTTTCGGCCAAGTGAACCGTGACAAGGAGTATTTTTATCCTTATTTTTGGTCTTTCCAAAAATATATAATATGTGTTGAATTGTCATCTAGTGAGGATCGAACCCATGACCTCTTGGTATGTGTACCCTCACTATTACCACTATGACACATTCAGCTTGTTGATATTAAATACAACTGATTATATTTAATTACGAATTAACAGATTAATTCGTCCAAGCTAACATTATATATATTTAATTAAATATAAATTATTATATTTAATTTACGAATTGACAGTTAATTCGTCTCAACTTAATATTATTTAATTTTTATTAAATAATTATCTCATCAACACATCGACTAACTTTTTAGTCATTTTGGGCATCAATATGATTATATTTCTATAACCACATTTCTCAAACACATCCTATGGGTGTGACCTTTAGGGACCAGTTGATCACCGCCATCTGTATGATAATAACGTCAAATTTTCTAGCAAGCCAACCGTTATTAGGTAAACGTTAATCAACTGATTAAATATACGAAGTATACCCTTGTGAACCTGTAAGAGATTTACAAATGTTATCACACTAATTTGTGGAGGACACAAGCTCCAACAAAAATGTTATTGTCGGAGGATGTTAGAGCACTAAAACTCGTACTTGTTTATGAAACATGATTTTATTTATAAAATTTGGTCGTGTTTGGCTTCCCATGTGTTCTCTGCTAGTGTTGTTGGTTTATTTGCAGGTTTTTACGTATTTGGCTAGGCCAAAAACGATTTTTAGGCTTAAAAACATGTACAATTGGCAACTAAAACTGGGCAAATGGCGACGAAAAACAGTCGCCAACCTTCTGATCTAAAATTAGGAATGGCGACTAAATTGCGACTGAAAACAGTCGCCAGAATAGCGACTGAAACCCGTCGCCAATTGCCGACTGAAACCCGTCGCCAATTTGCCCCATATGGAGGTGACGTGGCCTCTATTTGGCGACTAATGACAGTCGCCAATTTGGCGACTGAAGAGTATAGTCAGTCGCCAATTTGGCGACGGGTATCTGTCGCCCGCATTTAAAAATTCAGTCGCCAAATTTGGCGATTGTTACCTGTCGCCAAAGGCGACTAAACTTAACTACCAAGTGCGGGCGACGGTTCTTAGTTGATGTATTTATAATGGCGACTGAGAATATTCGCCTTATATGGTCGCCTTTGACCTTATTTGTTGTAGTGACAACACATCATTCAACATACGCAATAGAACATTCCCATGACAGGTTTCAAGATCGTCGCTCTGATACCACTTTGTGACACCTCCATACTCCAAGTGCCTTACCAGGACCACTTAAGGTATGAGAACGTCACCATCTCGGTTACCCGAGACAATGATACTCAAATAGATAATAACGAAACGTATTTAAATAATAATAAAGTTTAAGTGATACAAGCCAAACTCCAAAAACTGTTAAAAGGAAAAACAAGGTTCTCAAAACTATCAACTACAAAACAACTACAAAAAGTTCGACACAGTGGAAGACTTCTAAAACTGCTACGTGACGACTCATCCTAGCTATCCCATGCGCATCGTCTCATACCTTCTTAATAACTGCTCGCCACCTCCGAATGGATCACCACAGTTTTTAAAACATTTAAACAGGGTCAGTACTAATTATACAAAAACAATGCTACAATGAAACAAGTACACAAACAGTTCAAACAGCACAACACAACCCCAGTCTCCATCTCCAATCTCTACACAACTGACTACACAATAAAGTGTGTAGCCCTGCCAGAGTACCCATCGCAACAGGTACTCCTCGCCGCCAGTGGGGGACCGCAGCCGTTCCCACCTAAGCCCCGCTCATCTCCATCGAGCGATAAACCCATGTTCATTAATGTGCACATCCCTCCTGTGGCGGGTTCCATAGAAGGCGTATCAAGGGCGTGAGGCCACTCCCGCAAGTGACTCCACTCAGCCAGGAACGCACCCCAAAGATAACAGACAGTTATACAGTAATCACAATACTTATATCAACAACCACCAAATCAGAATCCAATACGATAATTACTCAACAACAACAATACTAACAACATCATTATCAACCATGCCATGTAATTAATACTGAATAGGGAAACCCTACCTGGAACAGCAATCACCAAGATCGTCACAATCAGCTAATCAACATCGTCCTTCACTGAAATTACTTTCTATCAAACATACAATCATACAATCACAATCTAACATCAACAATACTCCCCAAAACCCCCAAATTACCCAATTAGGGTTTCAACCAACTTTAACAAAACATTATAAAAATTATATAAAAAGCTTATCCTCGACACAAGGATCACAACGGCGTAAAGAACAAGATGATCCGACACTCCTAGCCTTGGGGATTTGTTAACAATGCAAGGAACACACTTACGTAACTTCTTTTCTTCTCAAAAGGGGTTTCTAGAATGATAAAAGAGATTAAGAAAGATGACGGAGGTTTTATATACTAATCCCACATTATTAACAAAACCCGTCAAAATCATCCGTAAAACACACTTACTCGATCGAGTAAGTGACTTACTCGATCGAGTGACCCTTACTCGATCGAGTGCCAAGCTTTCTCGATCGAGTACCCATCAGACAGACTATTGTTTTGCGTAAAACCATACTTACTCGACAGAGTAAGCCCCACTCGATAGAGTACCCAAAGACATAGAAAACCATAGTATTACATCCCCTCCTAAGGTCTTCCCCGGGTCAAAGGGTCGGTCAAACGGGTCCTTAAACATTGTGGGTATTACAGAGGCAGTCCCAAATACCTAAATGGAAAGTCGCCTTCCACATAACCCGTGCTACTAATAATCTCCTCTTTAGCATGTTGAAAGACTCCTTCAAAATAAATGCAAGTTTTCAATGGATTCACTTGAAGTCCTGAGATAGCGGCAAAACTGAGAAAGCAGTCATTAACAGCCCTGACAGAAGAGATATCACCTCGAGAAAAAACAAGGAGATCATCCGCAAAAATCAGATGAGTTAATCCAAGTCGGGAGCATTTAGGATGGAAAGAGAAACCTGGGTTCCTGGCTAGATCGCGTAGCATTCTTGAGAGAACTTCCATGCACAGAGTAAAGAGGTAAGGAGATAACGGGCCCCCTTGGCGGAGGCCTCTCTTACCTTGGAAGAAACTCGTAACATTTCCATTGATATTTAACGAGAAGTAAGTAGTCGTGGCACAGGTTAGGACTCATCCAATGAACCGGGTTGGAAAGCCAAATAATTTAAGACACGAGGCCAAAAAATCTCAGTTTACCGAGTCAAAAGCTTTTTTAATATCGACTTTGAGAAGGCATCGGGGTGACAAATTGGCCATGTTATACTTATAGACTAATTTGTGCACTAACATGGAGTTGTCAAATAAATTTCGATCACGGATAATTTATTGCCTTGTACATCAACATAAATTGAAAGAAATTATTCATTGCATTCTTCTAGTTTTGTTAAATCACAAGTTTTTGTTAAAAATATGTACGTCCTAATTTACAACGGGTAAAATAATAGATATTCTAAAAAAGTAAAATGTCTAGAGATTAAAAAAGTTTGTCTCATATTCATGTCTACCAATCTACGGACCAAGCTTAGTGACGGAGCCGGGATTTTAAGTTAGCGGGGGCGAAATAGTTATATTATAGGGGCCTCGAAAAAATTAGAAAATTTTAACTAAAAATTTCGAAATTTTCAAACGTCGAGGGGGCAGCCGCCCCTGCTAGCTAGCCCCACCCCCGCTCTACCACTGACCAAGCTTGTACGGTGTATGTAATATTCGTGTATTTTTTTTTTGTTTTTTTTCCGACAAGTTTTGTGTTAATATTGAATCATCAAAAAGGCTTGCTTGTTACGGTCCCGTTAAAGAGATCTCTCACAATCCCTCATTATTTGCCCTCCCCACTTATCCCTTTGTCTCACGTCTCTTTAAAGTGTCGGATTTTGTCCGTCACAAATGAGAATTTGTGTTAAATCATACTCCGTAGTATAAGTTGAAACCCCACGTAATTATTTGCCAAAGATTAGAGAATGAATTATGTTCATTCAAGCGAATATTTTATGTCCATACGATTTATATGTTAACTAGTTTAGATCCCGCGCAATGAATGTGCAATATTTATAGAGCTTTTATTTTTGTATTACTTATTCATGCTAAATTAACACCTCATTAGTTGTTCATATTTCACATCATTATATTTTGATGAGAAAAAAAATTGAACTGTGAAACTTGTAACACTCGCGAATTTTTCCTTTTTAACATTTATAATTAAATTTACCATTCTATTGTTTTATTTATATTTTTAAATTATTTAAATTATTTTGTGTTATTTTAAACATGATTTTTATAAAAGGAATGTTTTAAAGCTTAATTTATATAAAAATACGTATTTTAATCGGACAGTAATAATAATGATAATAATAATAATAGTAATAGTAATAATAAAGTCCCGTCTTAAATTATAGTAGGTCTAAGACGTAATTCCGTCTAGCGAAAGACCGTTACATTTTCACATGTGAGGCTAATCTTTTCTCTACCTATTCCGTATCGTCAACACACCTTTCACTTTTTGCACCTAACTAAGGCTCTGTTTGGTAAAACTAACAGAAAAGATAGCTGAAACATGAAAAGGTAACTGAAACCTGAAATGGTAACTGATAAGGTAGCTGGAAATTAGGAACTGATAAGGTAGCTGATTATATAAAAAAGTGTTTGACAAACTAACTGAAAATGTAACTGATTTTGATGAAATGAAGTAAAAGGATATGATAATTATTTAATAGTATAAATTTAAGGGAAAAAAACGGAAAATTAAATCAAATCAGGTACCTGAAATCTCAAATGCTACCCTTGGTAGCATTTCATTTCAGGTAGCTTATTTGGTTAAATAAGCTACTTGACAAACGCTTACAAAAAAATAAGGTACCTAAAATTTTGGTCAAATCAGGTACCTGAAATGTCTTGCCAAACGGAGCCTAAATCAATAATAACTTATTCACTCACTCTTAGAGCATGCAGATCCAAAAGGAGAACATCAGCCTCTTATTTTTTCACTCTCCATCCCAAATTTTGACACATCACAATATCTTTCATCTCACTCATTTTCTCTTTTCTCCATCCTCTACTTAAAACTCTTCTCATATTTTTTCTACATCAAAGAGGATCCTCGTATTTCTCCTCTTTCAACCTTTTGTTAACAAAAAATAAAAAAATAAAAACAACAAATTACATTCCACATGGTAGATGATGGTGGATTTGTGGGCACAAAGGCCAATGTTGTACATCCTCTAAAAGTAGAGAAAGTCTTCTTCTTCCTCCTTCAAAGAGGACATCCAATGTTGGTTACACATTGAAGAGGACATCCTCTTAGATGAAAGAGAATACTAAGAAGATGGTACTTCCTCTTCAATGTGGGTGCTCTTACACACCCTACAACCGGTCAATCCCTCTCCCTCCTCTTTTCTATTTCTTTTTGTACCATTAACAACAATACCCAGTATACAAACACAAGGCCTTGAACTCCATTGTTACCAACCTTCAACCTCCGATTTCTCCTCCGTTTCTCAACCTTTTTCCTTAATTTTTGTACCATTCTCTTCCTCTTTCCTTCCTCCTTTCTAGGTAAGAAAGTCTCGTTTTTGTGATGGTTTTGTTTTTCTGACGTCTTATAAAAGTGTCGTCTTTTAGCTTCTTTATCCCGTTTTCTTGGATCTTTAATGAAGGATTTGAAGACGCAGAGTGAGACTCGTGCCTTGTGGACCTTTTATTCGAAGAATAAGGAACGTTTAAGATAACGGTGATAGGTTACTTGACAAAAATGTCGAATCTTCGTCCCTTGGCTCGATTTTATTCCTTTACTTGTCTTAAAGTTTAATCCTTTTTGTCTTCTTGTGGCAATTAGTTATGGGATAATATGCATTAGCTGGTTAATTGTGCACTATAAATAGATACGTATGTAATCAATGGAGATTATGAATGAAAATCCTATTTTCTTGTCTTAATCCTCTTAATGTTTATTTTCGGCTAGAAACCAAGCAACCTTTCTATTTTCGTTGCTGCATTATGTCTATGTCAGTATAGCCTATCAATTGCTCTAATTTGAACGGCTTGATTCCTATTTTCTTGAATTGCATCATGAACTTACCAGTACTTCACATTTCTTCATCGTATTTCATTATAAATAGTGCAAGTAGCATCATTTGTCAAGTGTATATGCAAGTATGATATGAGTCATTTGTATGGTAATTTCCGTCTCAAAATGATGTCAGAAATGGACTGTTTTTATGCGGCTACAACGGCAGTTTTGTGTGGGTTAATGGTGGTTAATGTGAAGGGTAAAATTAGTGTATATGTCCGTCTTAAGCACGCTCATAATTTCGTCTTGTGGTTTACATGTTTTGTTGATTTTGGTAAGTGTTGGATAGTGGTTGTGGGCGGCTATTGGACCGTGGTTAGCTGCCCAAGGTGACACCTTGTCATGGATTTGAATTGTTTTGGCGCTAATTTAGCTTATTTTAAATATTTGAATTTCCGTCTCGTGTTTTATATAACACAATTTCTTGGATATCGTTCTTTTACATATTATTTTGTCTTGCCTTATTAAAATAGTTGGGCTCAACCTTGTTAAATTGTGGGGCTCACTACTCCTTAGATTTTGGGCTTACCTTGTTGCTTTAAATGGATCCTTTATACTTTAAATTTTGGGCTTGTGGTGTTCATTTAATTGGATTCGTTATGTTAAATTAGTCGGGCTAGTTATGTTAAATTAGTTGGACTTGTGTAGTTTACTTGATTGGGCTTGATATGCTTCACCTGTTGGATTTCACATGTTTCCGTTGTTGGGCTTGACATGCTTTATTTGTCGGGCCAATCTTATAGGTTTTTTTTCTGGGCTCATAAATGAGTCACTTGAGTTGGTCACATTTTATCCCGTAAATTTCACATAACGTAAATTATTCATTATCGTTTGTTATATTTTATTTAACTGGCATGTTAAATTATAAAGTGAATATTTATTAATATAATACAAGTATGATATATTTATTATAAATAGTTACTTATGAAGGGTCGTATTCTAGATAATATCTTGTATTGTTCGGTTGTGAGAGTTTTGGTCCTATCGGATACTAGAAGTGAGCTATAAGCCCTCTAGTTGCGGTATGATCGTCAAGATTGATGTTCCCATCCGTACTTATGGTGAGATGCAAGCCATAAATATGAATGTGACATTAGTATTCACGTCCCGGATACTTGTGTGTCGTGTCTTGGACATGCTTTAAAGGTAGCCTCTGAGCCGGACACTTGTTTATAGTATTTCGATATGTTTTAAAGCTAACCGCTGAGCCAGATACTTGTTTGTTGTACTTCAGACATGTTTTAAAGGTAACCTCTGAGTCACGTACTTGTTTGTAGTATTTGGACATGTTTTAAAGGTAACCGCTGAGCCAGATACTTTATGTGTTGTGGCTCGGACATGTTTTAAAGGTAACCTCTGAGTCGGGCACTTGTTTGTAGTATTTGGATATGTTTTAAAGGTAACCGCTGAGCCAGATACTTTATGTGTCGTGCCTCGGACATGTTTTAAAGGTAACCCCTGAGTCGGGCGGATACTTTAGAGGTCGTGCCTTGGACATATTTTAAAGGTAACCGCTGAGCCAAGGTACTTAAGGATTTGTGTGTCGGACATGCTTTAAAGGTAGCCTCTGAGCCGGATGCTTTGTTTTATGTGTGATGTTAGTAGTCCCATTTCGTGTATTGCATGTTTTTGGCTTTCAAAGTTCATGGCTAAAGTTTCCATTCGCATGTATGATGATGTTAATCTTGTTTATCCGTGACATATAATATTCTATTGTGTTTATAGTTGTATTATCATTTATGACGTTTTGGTTGGATTGTCTCATATGTATGTATCATATGCCTTATCTGTGATTGACTACGCATGTTTTGAATGTTAGTCTCATGTCTCAGTGCTTGCATCAAATGGTTATATTTACGATGTTCTAATATATTCCTGTTTATCTGTGTTTCGATATTTTGTGGCTGGGAGAACCTTGAGTTACTCCCCACTGACTGTGGCGTTCATGTTTACATGAATGACAGGTTGTGAAGATGCTTACGTAGGGAAGACGTGTGGGCTAGCGAGAACTAAACCTTGGACTAGTAGTTGGTTTATTAGGATTGCTTAGACTCATTATTTATCATTTTGTCATTCGAGGGATATATTTTCCCTCACCTTTGACTATCACGTTTGTATAAACTTAAATTTATTTCCGCATTCTTTATTTATGTTTTAGATTTTAATGAACCCGCGCTTTAAACTTTAAAAGTTTCAAAATTTCCTAAAATTCCGCATTTTATTATTGTTTTTTTCTTACCTTTATTGCGGGGGTTCACAAAACTAATAAACAAAATTGAGTAGTGTCATGAATTTTAAATGTGTAATATTTTTTTCACAAAGCTAATAATTTAATTTTATAAACTTCTCAACTTGTTTTAATGATTTTTTCTATCCAAGGGCTTTCTATAGAGTTTTGCTTTTCAGTGTATTATTTATGAGATTTAAATTGACAATTCATTTATTTTTCATGATTCTTCTGATTGTATTTTTATTTGAGAAATAAAAATTAAATCGTAAGAATATACGAAATGAGTATTTTTATGAAAGCTTTTTTTTTTGTTTTTTTTACCGAGAAATTAATGATGTTATTTTACAAATATTTACTAATACCATATTTTTTAGCCGCAACTTCTTATCATAAAAAGTGAATAAACTTTTATGATAAAGTTCTTAAAAAAAATAATTTCTTTATAATAAAAAGACCGGAGATAAATGTGTGCACAATGTGAGGGCATTGGCAATAGATGAACCTTTACAAGGTTTGTTCTCATGCCACATAAGTTACTTTACAAACTCATTTACCTATAACCCTCCTACCAACAACAAATAAACCTCTTCAAGGTTCATATTATGGCTCACTATACTTTTTCTCCTCTCACATTCTCTCTCCAAAAACATGGTTACTAATTTGTAACCCCTCTCATCCATAAACCTCAACACTCATCATCAACAATAGAAGGTTTGTTGACAAACCTCTAAAATTATGGACATGTCATCCCACAAACCTCTTGATGAACCTCTATTGCTAATGCCCTGAAATATTGAATGTTATAAATATTTAAATACAGAATATTATGTCCATGTATAATCTGGTATATGCTAAAAATACCACGCACTATTCTAGGAAATATGTTTTAGGCGGCAAAATTTAGAGTTTTGTCTATTCTTTTAGTAAATAGAAGATGTGTATGTTTATCGATTTGATGTTGTGAAAATTTGGTTATCATATCCAAACCAAATTAACTCTAGATTTTGTCTCTTAAAATTAAGTGTAGTGTCGACTGCCGAGTACTTAATTGTACCCAAACTAACATTAACAAACAATTTTTCCATAAGAACAAGAAATATATTTTTAATTTATTAGCATAAGTAATTTTATAAATTCTCTCTATATTATAGTTTGATAAATGTCTCTTGATTTAGTTTACTTGGTAGAATTGAAGTGATATATAACTATTGTGCATCAATTATATGCTATTTATGAAAATGAACTTGCGCGCGGGCGGGCGGGGGGGGGGATGTGGACTTAGTTCTAAGAAGTCTAAAATGCCGACTAACACTATTTTTGATCACCCATCAATTGCTAACAAAATCTTTAAAAATACACAATAATCTACTACTACTTCTTCTAGAAGAACTTCCACCTCTTACTATAAACGAATATTTAAGCTATGACCATCGATTCGGTGGGGGCCACAACCCGACACTCTAACAAGGTGGAAAAATCACTCCACCCAGTTTCCCGTATTATCCAAAATTGCCAGGGATGTATTAGTAGTACTTGCTTCTACCATTGCGTTCGAGTTTGTTTTTAGTGTAGGTATAAGGGTTCTAGATGAAAAAAGATCAAGCTTGGATCCAAAAACCGTCAAAATGTGTGTTCAAAAAAAGCTGGGATCAAGCGGAAAAAAGGCGTCAAGGAGAAAAGGATGAAAAAGAGGATAGTGATACAGATGAATTATTGACAACTGATGCTTCTTCCGTTGCCGAAACTCCCGACGATACCGACGAAGATATTGATCACCGCCCAACGCCACCAATCCGCCATAAAGGTAAGTAAGGTAAGTGAAGAACTACATGGGCTTTGATTCTTTCGAGATACGTAAGCATCCTAATAAACGTAATTCGAATAATAATTTAAAATATTTGATATCGTTTTAAAGAGTTACATTAATTTCGATCAAGAACCTCCCCCCCCCCACCTCTTTTTTTTTTTTCCTTTTTTCCCCTATTTTAGTAAGTTTATAACACTAAGTAACTTAAAACAAAAAAAAATTTAAAAAAAATAACACCGCTAATTTACAATAACAATATTACAAATTTAACTAATACCGGTAGACGATAGTATACAAATAACCGTTAGTCCGCTTACAATGATTTACAAATTACAAATTACAAGTTACAACACTTTAACATATTTTTATTTTATTTTATTTTTAAAAAGCAAAGTCTCAGGCCCGCCCGGCCCACAAACCGACGTCTCATTCCGGGACGGTTCAGGGTCAGTTATCACCAGCCCGTGTTCAACCCGCACACTCACAGCCCGTGTTGTGGGCTCGGGCTCCCCTCTCCCCAACCCAGCCCGCTTTCGGTCCAACCCACAGTCCACCTCTAGATCGGCCCATCTTTTTCACACGTTCATAATAGTAACAAAGTTAAGGAAGAGTCAATTAATAAACTCTATTTTACATATTTACAACACTTTTTGTACTAATGGAACATTATTTTCACCAATGGTTAATACTGGGAAAACAATACTTTATTTTGTGGTAATTCTAAATAAACTATAGAGTATAAACTATGTTGTCTAGGTATGTATGTTTCAAAAAGAAGTACTCCCTATATAAATAAAAGTGTACTGTTTTTTATTTAAAATGGTATCGACTATTTTACGTTTAAAACGAGTCAAATATTATAAATGAGATAAATAAATAATGCATAAGGAATAATAAAATATTTTTCTTATATAATATATCAATTAGTCTCCCTTAAGACAGATGGTATCCGTCTTAAAGGTAAGATGGGTCCATTCGATACCATATTATATGAATATGGTATTAAATGACCCGTATGAGAATTATAGGGCATGCAACAATAGAATTTAGTCTTATATTTGATGTGAAAACATGTAGACTGAGTTGACATGAGTCGATTAAAAATTTGAAATTAATTTCTAGTTCCAATGATAACTTCAGCCTACTTCTATTCACCTGTAGTAAATTTATCTTTCATTTTCTCTTTCTACACAGCCAGAAACACATTTATTCCCTAAAACCCAACATGTTCTTCATCTTGTTCATCTCAATGCGTCTCATCTTGATCTTCATCTCACCACAAAAAAGGCAAGAATAACATTGGGCAAATAGAACACCCAAAAAAAAGGCGGAGGTAGCACATGCAAGTGATGAAACGGTTGAAGGTTATTTGTTGAAATTTGTTTATAATTTTGGTTAAACTTGTTGGTAATTTGTTTATAAATTTTTTTGGATTTTGTTTAAATTTACTGCAAAAATAGGTACAACAATGGCAAAACCAAAACAAAATAGAAGAAGGTGGTGGTATATTAGATGTTTGCATGTCAGTTATTTGTATGTGAGATGAACACCAGCATCTTTTAGATTTATATGTTAACTTTGCGTGTCAGATGTTTGTATGTCAGATAAATTTGTTGGTTTCATGATTTGGGATTCATAAGTTGTTACCGCTTATAATTAATACATTACCATTTATCTAAAGTTATCTATTTGGGGATATTTTACTATGTACCATTTTACAAATGCTAATTTTATTTACCAATTATTTGGTTTCATAATTTACTTGGTTAGATTATTATTCCATAATTATTACTAACTTTTTTTATTTCAAAAGTTGTTATCGTGTCATTGATTTGTTATTACCTATCATGAGTTTTCTGTATTTGGGGATTTGTTACTGCGTATCATTATTTGTTACCATTTAGCAAATACATATTTAATTATTTATGTTTAACATGTTACCAGTTGTGCTGCAAATGTCGTGTTTTTTGCCATCTTTGTATCATGTATTGTAGACTTGTAGTCATTTATAGGTAACTGTGGAGTCTTTGTCTTTGTTACCATTTATCAGGAATCTGTTATCATCCTGAATTGGTATATTGAACAAGGAATTGGTTACTAGTTTTGATTAATAATGTTAGTTTGTTATTGCCAATATGTTGTTATTTTTACATAATATTGTAGTCATAATAAGTTAACACTAAAAGTTATCAGTTTTGTTTAACTTTGTTACTAGTTTTTTTACTGATTTGGTTTAGTATAATTTTGAGTCGAGGGTGATTTATATTATTTACAATGTTTGGGATGGTTTTAGGCCAATAAAGGAGAAGGGGGGTCAATGGTCACAGTTCGCCAGCATTCTTGTGACACCTCCATATACCGAGGAGCCTTAACAATATCTTCCTTAGCATATAAGGGCGTCACCATATCGGTTGCCCGAGGACAGTAATAATCAAATGTCGATAAAAGAACAATTAAGTTACATTACACTTATTAACAAAACTAAGATACATATATATAAAGGTGCAGCTCAAACTATTGTCAGCTATATAAACTACTTCTGTCGTGACTCGTGAAAGACTCATCCCGCCAAGCACCCAGCTAACATCCAGATCACAACCTGCTAAGACTGACTGCTCACCATAAGGGATCACGGCAGACACAACATAACAAACAACAAGACAAACCACACAAGGTCAGTAACTGAAGAAACACACCAACAACCACAGATACAACACAGGGACAACAGAACATACACACATCACATCTCCTCCAACCAATCTTCGTCACCAACTGTCCACTGGACCAGTCCTGCCAGTGGGGGACCGCAGCCGTACCCACCAAATCCCCGCTCATCATACCGAGCGATAAACCCATGTCCATTAATGTGAACATCCCCTCCCGTGGCGGGTTCTACACAAGGCGAACTACGGGCGTGAAGCCACTCCCGCAAGTGACTCCGCTCAGCCGAGGACGCACCTTGAGAACCAAAGACAAACAAACACAATCAGCTGCACCACAACAACGATAAACGAAACAACACAACACCAACCAAACTACCACAATCAATCAACCACACCGACACTGCAACCAGACCACATCTAAAGACACTCTAGACAATCAACAGTACTGAGTAGGCGAACCTACCTTTAGCTAACCGCAGCGATTCCACGTCCGACCATATGATATTGATAAACCACGCAACACATCTACACAAACAGTACAACCATCTATCACTATCACTACAACCCTAACTGAAAACAACAACGACAATGATGATGACGATGACATACCTACGCATAGCTATTCGGCGTCAAGACCACTACTCGACTTAAGCAACCTATCCTCATGGCATAAGCATCCTCAAGGACCTCAAAGGAAGGAATTATGGTGAAAGGGATAAGGAGTGACGACATCTAGGTTTAGGAAATGAGGTGCGAAATGATTTGAGGTTTCATGAAACACGATTTATAATTCCCCGCTGCAAACCCGTTACTCGATCGAGTAACTAACTTACTCGATCGAGTGACCTCTACTCGATCGAGCTCCCAAGCTACTCGATCGAGTAGCACACATAAGTCAAGGCTCACAACGTCACAAGACATCACTCATAAGGTTTCCGAAGGTCAAGACATGTCTCTAAGGTTGGTCAACATCGGTCAACGGGTCCCTAAAAGGACTGGTATTATAATTCTTACACGATCTGATACAAATGTTCGACAACGCCTAAAAAAATGCGTGGAGGATACAAAGTTTGGAAGGCTTATTAGAATTAAAAGTGTGTGTTCTGTCATATGTTTGAAGGGATGAGCTAGCTTTCTAATATTCATTGTGCACTTTATGTATCCATTTCTTTGTTTTGTGAAACCAATATGTGGTAAAGTGGTCATATGTGACATATTGGTCAAATTTATGTCTATTAATAACATATATTGGTCAAATTTCTGTTCTTTATTACGAAAAATGTTGCCACATTTACTTAAAATGTAAGATATAACCTAAATAAAATAATTGTTTTTGTTTTTATTTTATAACAAAAATGGTAACATATTATACTTTTCTGATTTCAAAACAAATATTATACTTCAACACTCTATGTCAATGTTTACATCATATATTATCACAAAACTGGTAACATTGTTAACCAAAATGGTACATATTTACATGGATATACAAAACCATTGTTCATGAAAATGGTAACATATTTGTCAGGATATACAACTAAGTATTAATTTTTTTTGGAGAACAAAAGTATTACTTCGTGTTTATTGATTATTGTTCATTAATGCAAGACAAAAACTGGTAACATTTAAGAATTAATATGGATCGCTATATCATCCCAAAATTGGTAACATTGTTTAACATGGCGGTAACATATTACATTTACATATTTATTAACTAATTATGACAAAATGTCCAACAAACATGTAATATATTAACTGATTATAACATATTATGAGCAATATCAATAAGCTATGTCAATATTCTCATCGCATATCATCCAAAAACTGGTAACATTATTCACGAAGATGGTAACATATTACACTTTTACCCTTAATTAGCTATGCAAAAGTATCATGTCATGACAACAATCTTCCCATGACAATTAGAAGCAAGATTTTCCCCCCGTTTCTTCAAATTACCATGGTTAACTTCACATGAGCAAACAAATGAAATTAACGCTCCAATCATGAGCACATCATAGAACAAGATCATGTTCAACCATTAAATGCAATTATTGAAGAATTTCAAACATCAACCATTGAAGAATATACATTGACTAAAAGTGAACACTCATTTGTCCAAAAAAAAGTGAACATATAAACAATAGAAGTGGTAACATCTGTATACAAATATGAATTAAATGGGTGTTTTCTTCACAATTGATAAGAAACTCAGATTTACAAGTTATATCCAAAAAATTTACCCATGTCAAACTCGTTATTCATGAAGGTAAACTTAAACATACCAAGTAACAAACACCTTTTTTTTCTAAACAAACATTAAACATACATCAATCATAACTCCTCTCCTTAATAAAGCTAAAATTGAACCTAACACATACTAACACAACTTCATTCAAACCTTTTTTAGGTGTAATACCCGTCCTTTTAGAGACCCGTTGACTGACGTTGACCGACCTTAGAGGCATGTTGTAGTCTTTGGGAAATCGTACAAGAGATGTCTTGTGTCGTGATAAGCTTTGTATGAGTGGTACGCGATCGAGTAGCTTGAGTACTCGATCGAGTAGGGGTCACTCGATCGAGTAGCGTCTTTCCAGCGGGAATTTATAATCGTGTTTTGATAGAATTGCAAATTATTTCCGCCTCCCTCCTCCAAACCTAGATGTCGCCTTTTCTCTTTCCCTTCACTATAACCTCTTCCATTGGAGCCTTTGAGGATGCTTGTGCCAGAGGGATGGGTTGCTTGAGTCGAGTAGCGGTCTTAACACCGGTATTCTATACGTAGGTATGTCATCATCGTCATCATTGTCGTTGTTGTTTCTTGTAGGGTTGTAGTGATAGTAATAGGTGTTTGTATTATTTGTATAGGTGTATTACTTGCTTGGTTGATGTCATATGATTGAACGAGAAATCGCTGCGGTTGGCTAAAGGTAGGTTTGCCTACTCAATACTATTGGTTGTCTAGAGTGTCTTTTGATGTGGTCTGATTGTTGTTGTGTCGGTATGGCTGATTGGTTGTGGTGATTGGTTGGTGTTGTGTTGTTTGATTGTCGTTGTTGTGGTATAACTGATTGTGATTGTTTGTTTGTGACATTCGGGGTGCGTCCTAGGCTAAGTGGAGTCACTTGCGAGAGTGGCTTTACACCCTTGATTCGCCCTCTGTGGAACCCGCCACATGAGAGGATGTGCACATTAATGGTCAGGGGTTTATCGTTCGGTATGATTAGCGAGGATTTGGTGTGTACGGCTGCGGTTCCCACTGGCAGGGCTGGTCCAGTGTACAGTCGGTGACGGTGATTGGTTTTAGTAGTTGTGGCTTGCGTATGTGCTTGGTTGTGTCTATAGTATGTTGGCTATTGATGTTGTGTCTTTCCTCAGTTACTGACCTTGTGTGGTTGTTTCTTGTCTGCTTCTGTTGTGTCTGCCATGATCCCTTATGGTGAGCAGTCGGTCTTACAGGTGATGTCTTGGAAGTTAGTTGGAGTCTTGGTAGGGATGGGTCTTTCACAAGTTACGTCAAAGATAGTTCACATAAGGATGTTGAGTTGTATCTTTTGTATCAGTAGTTTGGTTTAATCACTTGTAATAAATTATAATTGTTCTTTTATCGACTTTTGATGATTGTTTTCCTCGGGCAACCGAGATGGTAACGCCTTTATATGCTGGGGAAGGTCTTGTTAAGGCTCCTTGGCATATGAGAGTGTTACAAAGTGGTATCAGAGCGACGATTTTGGAACCTGTAAAAGTGAACCTAATGAATATAGTGAGTCTAATAAAATGAACATGGTGTATATGTATTGGGAGCCCCAGCTGATGCTAGATTTTGGGTGAGTAGGCGCCCTCATTTCAAAATCATGGCCCATTATGCTTAAGCTAGTCACTGGTTAAGGGAATATTGAGTCGGGAATTATATGCCTAGAGTGTGTATGATAGTGATGTAGATATGTTTATAGCGGAATCTTTATGGGTGCTAAAGGTGTATAGTTGTGATTAGAACTGTGAAAATCTATAGCTGGGTAGTAATGGAAGTGGTGATGTGTTTGCAATACGAAATGGAGTGTGTGATGTAGAGTCGGTAATGCTAGTTCTAAATGTTGATATTAGTAATTGATGTAAAGGCTTGTGAGCCTTGTATGTGGTAGGAATGGTGATAGATAGTAAGTTATAAGTTGTTGTAACAGTCATCAAAAGAGCACGAAAATAAACGTGAAAGATGAATGTTTGAATGCTTCCGCAAGATGGTGTAATTGAGTTAAGTACGCTATTTATTGATGGTTGTGAAAAGTTAGATTGTAGAAAGCTTGAAAGTTAAAGAAAGATTGAATGTTATATGAATGATTAAAATGATATGCTTAAAAGTTATTCTGTTATGATTGTAATTGTATGCTTATAAATAAAAGGAACATGTTAAGAATATGCATAAGAAAGCTGAAAGTTTAATCATGTGGTTGCGTAACGGTCGTCATGGAATAAAAATGAAGAGTTGAATGAAGTAATGTATTGGTTGGATTGATACGTTATACTTGTGTAGTAGTGATACGATGTAAATGAATACATTAACCAGTGCCGAGATTCGAATTCATTTTTGGAATCGACACGCGTTACTGTTTTGCAGGAATCTTTAGTTAATCTTATATATATATATATATATATATATATATATATATATATATATATATATATATATATATATTTCCGACCATGTATATAGCCTTTTTTGACCGTGTACGAGTGCCTACTAGATCGAGTAGACCTCATTCGATCTAGATAGGAAGCTATTACGTCGAGAAAGTTGGAATCTCCTGCGAAAACTCGATCGAGTAAGTGCTACAGTACCCGGGGAATTCCGGGTTCATATACCCTTTTCTCTTACTCTTTCCTTTTATTCTTTCTTCTATTTCGTAAACTCTAATTCCTAATCTCTTTCAAAACCCTCTGATTTTTGTTGATTTTGGTGCTTGAACTTGGTGATTCCTTTGCTTAATTCGTTCCTTTTTTTGCTAATCAATCAGGGTATGAATGTTTATTCTATTTTGATGTTTTTAATTAATTAGAAACATGTAAGATGTTGAAAATTGTTGAAAAATTGATTTATATGAATTAAATCTTGCTTCTAATTATTGCAATATGATCTAGATGCTTTCCTTTGATGATTATTGTTGATAGTTATGCAAAAAATGAATCAAAATAGGGGTTTAAGTGACTCGACTTTTCTAGGGTTTGGAAATTTGGATTGATTTTTGGCTGTCTTTTGTGTGTAAAAGGATGAAAATTGGTTAATCTATGTCATATGTATCATGTTAGGGGTTGATTTTTGTAATTTTCACCCAAAAAATTTGCCTTAAAACTCCGTCTTAAAAGTGCCCCAAACTGAAATTTGTTTCGTATTGTTGTGAAACTTAGTTGTTTATGAAGTTATTTTGAAATTATGATTCTCAAAAGTGGTAGTGATAATGATAATTGGTGCTTTACATGTCAAAAGGTTTACAGCTGTAGAGACCGTCTGATGACTAGAATTGAGAATTTTACTTATAATTTTGCATTGTTGGTGATAGTGTGTACTTAGTTGCTCTTTCTATGATCATACATGAATGTCTTGTATGTTTTTCATATATATGTGGTGGTATATTTAAGTTATATGTTGAAACAGATGCCGAGACCAACAGTGGAAACCCGATAGAGCAAGAGAGGAAGGGCTTCTGAGCCCGAGGTGGGAGAGGGGAGTGGACCGATAGTTCCGGCTGTACCCGAATACCCGTCTGTAGTCTTTGTGGATTTCAGACAAAGGGAGAGGTTTGTGGCTTTGCAGAGTCATAAGATGAGACCAACCCTTGAGTTCATGAGCTCGTATGCCTTTTTGAGACCGATGTCAGACACATCTTTGAGACATTGGGGATGACTGGGCTATATCACCTCCGAAAGCACTCGTATGCCTTTTTGACCCTTGAGTTCATGAGCTCGTTTAAATACGAGCCGGTGGAACAAACTGTGGAGTTCCGCCTCATGAATACAAGCTTTATCTTGACCATGGACCTGTTTACTTCACACCTTGGCCTTGCTAAACCCGCCAAGGGAGCTCTTCGGGACATACCTGCGGAGTGTGGGATTTGTAGTTCCATGCCTTGTATCACCGAGAAATCAGCTCCTACTTCAAGTAACATGTTGATTATGATGTTCAACATGTTACTTTGAAGATCTTCCTTCGTGCTTTGACATGTCTTCTTTATGAGAGAAAGGATGTGAGTAAGTTGAACTTACATGAGTTGATGCTTTTGATGGCGTACCTCAACCCCGAGCGGTCTCAGAGAGTGACCTTTAGTTCCCCTGCCATGGTGTGTGCCAGTCTAGCTTTGATGGCCTCGTCTGACACTAGATTCCTGAGTTGTGGTGTCATTGCCATACGTTTAGCAGAGAGGTTGACATCCTTTGAGGCCTCCTTGGCCTATACTCCCTTGACCACCACAGTGCCTACCTTAGACTAAGCCCACTTCCTCGACCAGAAATGGTTGAGAATCTTAGGGGATGATAGTTTGGCATGGAGGGTGTGGGGTATAAGTTAGATGCAGATACCGGCCCCGGACCATCCCCCAGTAAAAGAGCCTTTACCCGCGGCAGTGGTGTCTACCGACTCTGACGAGGATGAGGAGGAGGAGCGTCCTGCAAGGCGGACGAACCTCATTGACCCGGACATTCTTCAGGTTATGCCAGAGCCAAGGAAAGGGGAGAATGTGGGAGCAGAGGAGGACCGGCCTAGAGTGGGGAGGGGGCCACGTCGAGTACGGGAGAGGATGGCTGAGACTCAGCCACAGCAGCCAGTACCACCACAGTACCTGTTCCCTGGATACCCTTCTTTTGATACCCCAGAGATGCGTGAGAGATACTTTGGCGAGAGAGTGTCTTCTACCTTGACACTCCGAAACCTGCATGATATGGCATATGTTCAGGGGATTGGGACCACGGGACCTCATCCGGTTTGGTAGAGGGGAGTCGGGGACAGCAGCGAGGTTTTCCACTCCTATGGGGTGGATATGTCTACTTGGGGAGAGCCTCAGTCATACCCCTACGGTGGTTTGACCCCTTGGTACGTGAGAGCAGATGCTGGAGCCGGTGGTGATGCGGGTATTGGTACGTCGGGAGCATGCACTTCGGGTGGCGGTGGCGATGAGGATGCAGTGATGGATGAGCAGCAGCAGGAGTGATGATACTTCATTTCCTTCTTTTATATTTGTAGTTTATGATGGATATTACTTTGTTTTGGTTGATACTTTTTCGAACTTAGTTTGTCTCGGTGGCCATAAGGCCGTACTCGCGTATTTATGCACTTGTTTTACAGGATTTGTGGGCCGGGTTAGCATCCCGACTCGTATTTATGTGATTATATATCTTGTGTTTGGAGTTCTGGGCATTTTTTGAATTGTAGAAACTCGATCGAGTCCTCCTCACTCGATCGAGTAGATGCAGGTGTGTCATTTGGAGGGGTATTCTTATCTCGGGCTACTCGACCGAGTAGCTAAGGGACTCGATCGAGTAGGGTCAGCTCGATCGAGTGCCTGACCAACTCGATCGAGTGTCACTATTACAGGCACATTTCAATGTATAATTTGTTTGAATGCTCATATTTTTGGATGTGTTGTTTCTGCCAGGAGTTGAGTATGGGTTTTGATCATTTTCCGCAGTTTTAAGGGTTATTTGTGTCACTTAGTAAAGGTATGCGGTCAAATTCGATGAATCGAATATTATGTTTATAAGGTTCTCACTTTTTCAGTTTGGTTGTATAATATATATTATTATTGGTTGCTGCTAGTTTGTCACAATGTATATATCCGTGATGTAGTACGTAATTTTAGTGGTTTACAATAGTATGAGTTGTGATCACGTAATGTCCGAATCAATGTTGTTTTGGTAGTTTATGAGTAATGTCAAAGTAGTGTTGTTTGTGTCGGTTGAGGGACAAGGAAGTTTTTTGATGGTGAACTTCGGGGACGAAGTTCCTTTTAAGAGGGGAAGAGTAATGTCACAAAAGAAAAATGATGTAATTATAACAATGTTATGGTATTTTGTGGTATTTTAAAGTATGTGAAAAATTGCTTCAATAGTCTCATATGTGTGTTTTATAGTTTCATGTATATGTTTTATAGTGGTTGTAGTACATTTGAGTAAGGATCTATAACAATTGTCGAATGATATAGCAGGTTATATACTTTTTTCGGTAGTATTCGCTATGCTGACTTGAGACTTTAATGCTATTGGCGGAATTGTGTTGTAAGGTCAGGGTAATTGAGTATAATGAAACATGTGTCTTGGTGAACTTGTGACAAATCAGTTGAGTTGTGTGTTTTGGTAAGTGGTAGTTGTTGACCGGTGATGAATGAAAGTATAATCTCGCAATCGTGTTGGTACATGTCTGAGTAATTCGATGTAGTAGTATAAGTGATAGTCGAATTGATCGTATTGGTGCATGACAAGTGTTCAGTAGCTCAAAAGGAAGTTAGTAGTTGTTGAGGTTTGAGTGTGTGACGTGTGTTAGGTGGTTGATGATGATGATGTTTGATAGACACACGTAGTGGGATAATAATTCTAAACAGTTTTGTTGACCTGTGTCGGGTAAACGATGGCGTTGACTTTAGTTCCTTGTCGTGCGGTTCGGGAGAGGATGAGTCGAACTTCGGGGACGAAGTTCTTTTTAAGGAGGGAAGATTGTAATACCCGTCCTTTTAGGGACCCGTTGACTGACGTTGACCGACCTTAGGGGCATGTTCTAGTCTTTGGGAAATCGTACAAGAGATGTATTGTGTCGTGATAAACTTTGGATGAGTGGTACTCAATCTAGTCGAGGCTACTCGATCGAGTAGTTTAAGTACTCGATCGAGTAAGGGTCACTCAATCGAGTAAGTTAGTTACTCGATCGAGTAGCGTCTTTCCAGCGGGGATTTATAATCGTATTTTGATAGAATCGCAAATCATTTCCGCCTCCCTCCTCCAAACTTAGATGTCGCCTTTTCTCTTTCCCTTCACCATAACCTCTTCCATTGGATCCTTTAAGGATGCTTGTGCCATAGGGATGAGTTGCTTAAGTCGGATAGCGATCTTGACGCCGGTATTCTATGCGTAGGTATGTCATCATCGTCATCACTATCGTTGTTGTTTCTTGTAGAGTTGTAGTGATAGTAATAGGTGTTTGTATTGTTTGTATAGGTGTATTTCTTGCTTGGTTGATGTCATGTGATTGAACGAGGAATCGATGCGGTTGGCTAAAGGTAGGTTCGCCTACTCAGTACTGTTGGTTGTCTAGAGTGTCTTTTGATGCGGTCTGATTGTTGTTGTGTCGGTATGGCTGATTGGTTGTGGTGATTGGTTGGTGTTGTGTTGTTTGATTGTCGTTGTTGTGGTACAGCTGATTATGATTGTTTGTCTGTGATATTCGGGGCGCGTCCCTGGCTTAGTGGAGTCACTTGCGGGAGTGGCTTCACGCCCTTGATTCGCCCTCTGTGGAATCCGACACAGGAGGGGATGTGCACATTAATGGTCATGGGTTTATCGCTCGGTATGATGAGCGAGGATTTGGTGGGTACAGCTGCGGTCCCCCACTGGAAGGGTTGGTCCAGTGGATAATCGGTGACGGTGATTGGTTGAAGTAGTTGTGGCTTGAGTGCGTGCTTGGTTGTGTCTATAGTATGTTGGATGTTGATGTTGTGTCTTTCCTCAGTTACTAACCTTGTGTGGTTGTTTCTTGTCTGCTTCTGTTGTGTCTGACGTGATCCCTTATGGTGAGCAGTCGGTCTTACAGGTGATGTCTTGGAAGTTAGCTGGAGTCTTGGCAAGGATGGGTCTTTCACAAGTTACGTTAAAGATAGTTCACATATGGATGTTGAGTTGTATCTTTTATATCAGTAGTTTGGTTTAATCACTTGTAATAAATTATAATTGTTCTTTTATCAACTTTTGATGATTGCTTTCCTCGGGCAACGGAGATGGTAACGCCTTTATATGCTAGGGAAGGTCTTGTTAAGGCTCCTTGGCATATGGGGGTGTTACATTAGGGGTTCATTCAAACCATTTTGATAGATCTTAACCATGTTACTCACCTTCAATGCTACATACATGGAGGATCTCGTCACTATTTTGTTCATTATGAGTATTCACTATAACAATGTCATCAATTTCAACTCTATGTTCATGATCTCAAGTACGTTTTCGTTATTGGATGTCATTGTTAGGATATAATTTTTAGATTTTTAAATATAAATAAAATAAAGGAAAAAAACAATGGAGATGATGATAAAGTTGAATTTTGTTGGTGACATGAAACAAATATGAAATATGATTAGTTTTCATGGAGGTAGGAAATGGATTTAGGGGTGGATGAAAGGAGGACGAAGTAATTATGCAAAGTAGGCTGCTATGTGTACTGTTATTATTAAAATAATAAGGAGAGAACAAGTGCATTAAATTAATGTCAGACCCACTTGCCATTAACTGCAAAGCCACTAGCATTAACCGGGTCATGTGTTGGTAATATGGATCAACTTGGCCTGTCTTATTGTTTCAGACGGATAGTTTAAATAAATAAGAATTTGTGATAATATATATATATATATATATATATATATATATATATATATATATATATATATATATATATATATATATATATATATATATATATATATGTATATATATGTATATATGTATATAGAAGTGAGATCCGGTGAGAACGACCATTCGGTGAGAACGGTGAGAACGCACTAGATACATTAGAATATATATATATAAAAGGTGCACTTTTTTTTTACCACATCCCATATACACTTTTAACTAAAGTAGGTACACTTTTTACCAAAATTCTATATACGCATTTTAAGAATGTAGATACGCTTTTTTTTTTTTTCCAAATCTCATACACACTTTTAACTAATGTAGGTACACTTTTTACCAAAATTCTATATACGCATTTTAAGGATGTAGATACACTTTTTTTTTTTACCAAATCTCATATACACTTTTAACTAAAGTAGGTACATTTTTTACCAAAATTATATATACGCATTTTAAGAATGTAGATACATTTTTTTTTGTTTTTTTTACCAAAATCTCATATACACTTTTAACTAAAGTAGGTACACTTTTTACCAAAATTTTATATACGCATTTTAAGAATGTAGATACATTTTTTTTTTTTACCAAATCTCATATACACTTTTAACTAAAGTAGGTACACTTTTTACCAAAATTCTATATACACAGTTTAAGAATATAGATACACTTTTTTATTCTAGGTACAATTTTTAAGTGAATTCTATATACACTTTTTTTATCCTAGGTACACTTTTGACTTTCATTCTATGTAAATTTTTTAAAGAATGTCTTTTTGCTAGCATAGGTACAATTTTTTGATAGATTTTTTTTAACCAAATGTCATATACGTTTTTTTTTTTTTTTTTTTTTTTTTGCAAAATGAAATAGATACATTTTTTCACATAAATTTTAGAAACACCTTACAATAATATAGTCACACTTTTTCGGATCCTAGGTACACTTTTCCCAATCTTCTCCGTGGTAACCGCCAGTGACCGGAGACGTAAACTACAACCTAATATATATCACCTTTTATTTCACTCCACTACCCACAATTTGAATTAAAAACACTAATATTAGTAGGTACACTTTTTTTGTCAAAATATAGAAGCTTGAGATGCATTGGTGTCTTCTCCTGCAAATCACACTGCTAAACGGAGTTAATAACTTTACGAGTACTAGTTTCAAGCAAGAATGCCCGTCCCTTTCCTTCCTCACAATCCCAAACAAAATTACTCACATTTGTACAAGGATATATGGAGATATCAAGATTGATTACATGTCGTATTGTTTGAAACAGATCACTCCACATAGCTACATTCAAATGACATTCAACCTTTGCTTCAGCCAGATAAGGCATATCACCAGTCAGGAAACGACAGTCATCATCATAATGGAACTCATCCACGTTATTAAGTTCAAAATACTCCAAGTTTGGTACTCTTATGCTGCCCGTAAAAAGATCTATTGCTGACATCTTCAGAATCTTCAAAGTCGAGCAAGAGAAATTAATGGCACCAAAACACTCAAGTATATTAAGTTCTCTCAGGCGAGGAGAACAACGAATTAGAGAAGTTAGAGGCTCAGAATCATCAGAAATTTCGACACGCGATAGGTGGACTTTCTCTAGACATGGAAGATGCACCCTGGAAGTAAATTCAACATCTAAAGTATACTCATGTTCACCGTCTAATCTTAAAGCAACGAGGTGTTTTCCTAAAATACCATCAAGCAAGAACGTTATAGGTACAGAGCAGAACTGCTTATAGAAAAGATTGACTTCATTAACTGAACGTCTAGATAACATCTTAAACCACTCATGTCGGTCTTTTACTGTCATTACGAGAAAGATTTCGAAGTCCACCCTTTCTAAGCACACTGCAGTATATATGCAATCAAGAGTCAAGACCAAAATATAATCCCTACAAAGTAGGCAAAATTAGGCATACATCAGGCAAAAATGAGTCTCATGTATCACATCCATCATAATGCAGCAACGAAATGGATCCATCAGGCAAAAATAAGTCGCTTCCACTACCAGTAGACGATAGTACAACAAAACACGCTGCTCATTACAAATTGCAAATGTCCAGCGAATAGTTAGCTTAGTTGGTAAAGTCATTCAATGGTGGCACTCGCAATATAACCCCACAAACATCAAAACACGCATCATGACTTCTTCGAAACCAATTAAAAACACTCCGCGTCAATAAACGGGTACAACTTGTCTTTCCGGAGTACAACCCAGAATTAAGATCAATTGTTTCGGAACTTCAGCAAACATTACTCACTAGCTACGAATCAAAACTGTGTCACAAAATAAACAGCAATCACTAGCATACATAGCATGTGTATAAAACATCAAACAATGTTCATTCATAAAATTTTAGTATACAATTAGCAAACCATAATAATAAAAGAAATAAGCTTTGTAAATTGCAATTACTTGCTTCCAATTCTCGACATGCCGCCGTCATTTTTCCCCTCAAATTCCCCAATTCCAACTCCCTTTCCGCCAATTTATCCTTGAAATGAATCAATCGTCCAAGTAATTGTCCCCTTTCTTGCTCAAATCTAGTCTTCAATTCCGCCACTTCCGCCTCCACCTCAATATACTCAAAAAGCAATTCTATTTAATTGATATCTGGTTGACCTCTCCTACGCCATAGATTACGTCGGAAAATCGAGATCTGGAGCTCGAAAATTGACGGTTCGAAATGTTGAATGGATTCCAAGGAGTTGAGCTGACATCGGGGAAGTTCGTGACGACGATTTGAGATTTTGGAGATGCACGATGATGGTTGATGCCGGCAACTGTCAGGTGCACATGCCTGGTGATTGTGGCGTCGAGATTTGTAGTATCGAGTGTCGGGATAAGACTTAGAGAAGTTGATTCGTCGCCGGATTTATTGCGATCGTCGCCGGAGACGACGAAAGGTTGGTAGGTGGTGATTGGGGGATTTGGGTTTGAGGAAATATGTGAGAGGATGATAGATAAGTTTTGCTGTGAGAAACTAAGACGCGCGTGAGTTTTATTATAAAAGTCGTTCTCACCGAGTGTTCGTTCTCACCGGATCCTAAATCTATGTATATATATATATATATATATATATATATATATAGATTTAGGATCGGGTGAGAACGAATACTCAGTGCAAACGGTGAGAACGAACTAAATTGACAAAACAACTAAAAGTCTAAAACATTACGTGTAACTGCCAGCTAAACACAAAACATCATTCCTCCATTATTAATGCTTTAACACCTATCACCAAGATCCCCAGTCACCGATGCTCCGACAATACTATCGTCATCCCGCCATCGCCTCCATATGATCGCCGGACTTCCGACGAAGCCCACCACCAATTGTTGCTCATTCGTGCCCCTCCATTGTCGCACCACAACAATCGTGCCACTGTCACCACTCACCACAACAATCGAGCCACCACGGGTCCACCATCACCCACACGCCCAGATATACTCACACCGACCAGAAATCACCGACAGTGGTGACCGGAGTAACAAAAGGCAACGACAAGGGACAAAGTGAAAAGGTATGTGTCGCTACTACTCACGCCCGTCAGCTCTACACCGTCGACGCCACCGAGTCGTACTCGACTCAATCACATATAAGCTTATACCTGACTCGCTCACCTGGCGTCGTGCATCACCAACCATCACCACCTCCAACATCAATTATCCCCATGACTACCACCACAGCAAAATTAGTGTATCTGGTTGATTTATTGATGTATCTCTAACTAAATTTAATGTATCTAGTAAGTAATTTTGTGTATTTATGTTAACACAACAAAATAGTGGCTAGATACATCAAATATACGAGTAGATACATTGAAAAGATGAGAACAACAGTGTGGACATGAGGCATCGCCGGCGTCGACGGTGGACAGCTGACGTCGATAAGGAGGAATAACCCATTTTTTTGCGGCGATTTGAGATGCAGAGAATAGAGGCGATGTGGGATGCGGAATAGGGCGACGGCGGTGGTCGTCAGATGTTAATCGGTCTTTCCTTCTCACTCTCTACTGCTGCAAGGTAGCGCTGTACTCCGGCGAGGTGGCCGACGATGGGTTGGGTGATCGACAAGAATGACAGAGGTGTTGGGTTAGATTGATAAATATTCGATTGCATTTATTGGGAGACCGTTGGGATCGAAGTCGAGGTCGGGGATCGTTGCCGGCGTAAGGTGGTGGTGATGGTATTGCCGACGACTGGTGATGGTGATGGATGGAGAATGGAGATGAGGAAGACGATGTGTGTTGTGGTTTTGAGATACAGGAGAATGAAATGTACTTGTGATATTGCTTAGTGATTTTGAAACAAGAGAAGGCTATGGTGCGTGTGCTTTTTCTAATGAAAATATGGGCTTTTTATTTGGGTTTTTACACGTGGGCTGTACATTTAGTTTATAAAGTATGTTTATTAGTTCGTTCTCACCGTTTGCACCGAGTGTTCGTTCTCACCTGATCTCACCTCTATATATATATATATATATATATATATATATATATATATATATATATATATATATATATATATATATATATATATATATAAGTGGGTATATATTTGACCTATTTTAATCTTAGAATGGATATACGACCCGTCTTATGAGAGACTTACTAGAAAAAGTGCATTTGTATCACACTACTAAAATAGGGCATAATAAAGGAATGATTGAAATATCTACATATACATGTAGTGCGCCCGACAAACAAAAAAAAATTATATATATATTTAAAAGAGGCCACTTTAATAAATTGTCGTTAATAGTAAAAGTAATTACTATTTAATATAAAATGGATATTTTTATAATAAAGTTGTGATTACTTTTAAGTAATCAGACTGTTTTACGATCTTATATAAGGAACTTGTGGTTGGCTTGAGCAATTCAGACCGATAAAATAAATGAGGTTGTGAAAACGGAGTATTATAAGTAACTTGTGGTACACTCTTTTCATACCACAGTGCTACAAGCCCTAAAAATATGAACAAATTTAGCAGAGAACAAATTTAGCAGATAATGCTGAGATTGAGACAACATTTAAACCATATAGTATAGAATATTATACTTCATATCCATACTTATTTAATTCGCTTATTCCTCAAATTCTAATTGTTTGAACACAAATTTTCACGTGTGTCGGACAATACTCGTTATAAGCTTGTGACGGGTCAAATAAAACTCACATGAGTAGATAAAGATAAAGTATTTATCTCCTTAGACCACCGCATAGTCGCCCCCCCAATATCAACACTGTCCATCACGCACAATTACAACCTAGACCACCACCAACATCTTACATCCCCAACACCATCACCGACACCGCTCACCCACCACCAGAATTCATCCACCACCACCACCTCAAGCTTTGCCCATCACCAACACATACCACAAGCATGATATTGCTTCCAAATCTGACCCACCTATCACAAACCCACCATAAAACCCACCACCATGGTAATCGATTTGTTGAAGTCGTGGGCGGAGGCACATGGGAGTTTGGTACTGCTCGGTGGCTGTCGGAGACTCGGAGTTGGCTGTTTGATGACGTGACACAAAATCGCAAATTGGGATCGATTCTGGATTGGTAGAGAGAGGCAGATGGAGGTCGCCTATGAGGGGTGACATGGAGGTCATCAGTAAGGGTGGTGGTCATGAATCTTGATGATTTAAAGTGCTCAAAAAACTAGTGGTTGGTTTTGAATGAGGAGGAATTGGTGTAACAAGGGTTAAAAAGTATGTCACTTTGTCATTTTTTTCGCCGGAAATGCGACTTGGTATTAAGTTTGAAGGAAATTGGGATGTTTGGTATAAGTTTTTGAAAAAAGTTATCTTAGGTATAAAATTTGAAAAATGACAGTATACAAGAGGTATAAATTATCAATTTACCCTATTATAAATTGGATTATGAGAATTCATCAGCTTATTTACTATATACTTCCTCCATCTCAGTTTAAAACTTGAATATTGTAAATTTGATTATGAAAATTCATCAGCTTATTTCTGCTTTGTAGTAATTAAATTATAATTTCTCAACTCTTAACCTAAGCTATCTAAATTAAGGAGTAATAATTTAATTCAATTTTAATTATTGAAAACCAATCATTTCGAATTTGTTTATTAAATTTCAGGTACAATAATTACATCAACCCAATTGTCATAAATTACTATCAGAACACAAAATATATAGATCCAACTCAAATAAGCATGCATGTAAAATTTTCTCGACCCACGCCATTTTTGGAAAATTTTGATCTCTATTGGGACTATTAATATTTTTGGGGTAAGGCCTTAAGGCTAATTATTTGATGTTTTTAGGCATTACTCCATCAATCCATTACATATTGATTTTTCTAATTTGACTAGTACTGTTTTCAAAATCATCACTTTAACTCGAGTTTTTTCTCCATTCGTAATTTTATATTCAATTTTTTCTCTTTCAAAAATTTAGTTATAAAAGGTTTTTACACGACGAATGTAAATATTTTGTTATATTGTGAATTTTTATCATGGAGACCCCTTCGTCCGGTCATTTGTTTATCTATTCCATTTATGAATGTTTCATCATTCGTTTACCTTTCTATATATGAACTATTTTTAAGGTTAGATTGACCATCCACATAATTTATTTTCCACTTAACACTCAACAACAACACCCCAAATGATCCCCTCCCCTCTTGTTGGCCTTTGTGCCAAAACCAAAGGTAAATAAATAACCGGGACGGAGGGAGTAATATAATATAAGTTCGATAATTCCTCTTAACCTAACTCATCCAAATAAAAGCCGAAGTCTTTCCTAATTATTAGTGCCAAACAAGAATTTTAGCATTTATAAATAATCATCCTAGTAATAAAAGAAAAATGAAAGAAGCGAACTTCCCTTTGGTTAATATTTTGCCTTCAATAGTTTTAATCGAAATATAATTAGTACACTATTTACTTGTTTCATGTATAATTTAAAGTTAGCTACAAATAGAATTTGGCAAGTTGGCATGCATTACCTACTTCCAAGCTCTTAACATTTTCCCTAATAGTTTGAAATTCAAATACATTATAAATTTATTACTTATTTAATATTCTAATGTTAATGTATAATGTAAAGTTAGCTAGAAATGGAAACTAACATGCTTATATTCTTCCTAAGCTCTGAATATTTGTCATTTCTTTAGCTCGTACATTACTATTTAGACCCATACATTAATTTGTGGTTGGCTTGAGGAATTCATACCCATAAGATAAAATAAAGAAAAGAGGTAGAACTAAAAGTGAACAAAAGGGATATATTATTTTACATATCACAGTGCTATAAGCCTAAAAATATGAAAATTTTATCAGACAATACCACGATTGGAATAACACATATTTATTCTCTTCTTCCCCAAATTCTAAATATTTAAAATGGCTAATCAATTATACTGATCATATTTAATTAAACCTTAATAATTATACAGAGTATATACTTAAGACTTTTGATTATTAATTAAAATACACCACTCGTAATTTTAGACTAAACTCAAACTAGTTAAAACTTGAACATTGTAAATTGGATTAGTTAGTGTTTAGAAACGCGAAATTGATTTTATTTTCATGATTTCAATTGTAGAAATCAAAAGTTTTAATTCAATTTCAAATCCAATTCCAAACTAATTATTAGGGTAAAACAAAAGTTAAACCATTATAAGTAATTGTCCTAATAATAAAGGAAAAATAAAGTAATCAAACTTCCCTTTGGTTAACACCTTGTCTCCAATATTTTTCCATCAAAATTTAAATAGTACATTTACTTGTTCTAGGTATAAATTGATGTTAGCTAGAAATAGAACTTTTTTTATAAGAAAAGAAAACTAAGTCAATCGAAATCGACCCATTATATCCTCGCGGATGAGAGCGGTAATCGAAAAGTCAACAATTTTCAAATTACCCAAATCATAAAAATAAGGGAAACAAAGGGAACAAATAAAAACTCTCAAAGAAAGAATCTTGAAACTTTGCAATCCCACTGAAAACGCAACACAATAGAACACGGAGGGGAAAAAATGCAGGAAAGAAGATAAACAACGGAAGATCTCCATTCTCAATATGATGCAACTATAAAAAAAATTTACAACATTTCTCTAAACATCAATAAAAGAATTTTAAAGATACAATCTCCATTTCAAATCAATGAAATTGGAGAAAACAACCAAAAAACCAAATAGTCCCAACATAATTTCTAATAGAATTTTACTGAAATCAGTTCATGGGATAAAGCTCATGAAGGAATTTTGTTTACATTCCTGTTTATTTTAAACCTTCAAGTAAAGATATATGATTGTAATTAACCCTCCGGTGCTAGAAATGGAGAGTACAAACAATCAAATCTTTAAGTAGGTAAAAAATAAAACCGAAAAATTGATTGAAAATTTGTTCTAAGAGAAGATAAGAAGAAATAGCTAGAAAAGAGAAGAAAATGTGTTTTCCATTTTCTAGGAAAAGGTTAGAGAAGAGAGAGAAATCTCAATCTTATTCTCCATGATTTTTTAGACTATTAAATGACTCTCTCTCTCTCTCTCTCTCTCTCTCTCTCTCTCTCTCTCTCTCTCTCAAATTCTAGAGAGAAGGAGGAGCACATGGGCACAACACTTACTCTTAATTGAAATTGTTTTGGTTGCAACATAATGATGGAAATCGGAAGAGGGGGGGGGGGGGGGGGAGGGAGGGCGTACAGATAAATTTGTTACTTGTCCAATACTCCAATGCATGATGAAAAATTAGTTAAAAATGAAACATGCTTATGTTTTACGGTTTTACCCAAGCTTTAGACATTTTCCATTTCTTTTCTTATTTCCGTTGTGCATTACTTTAATCGTATACAACTATACACTATATTATATGAAGTATTCCATTTCTCACGTACAACACTCTTATTCTATTCTCTATATAAAATCGTCCTCATTTTTTTCAATATATCATCAGAAAACAACCAATAAGACACTACTAAAAAACCAAAATAATATATGTACACAAATTCCTGTTTAGGACGAAAGTATCCGCTTAAACTTTAAGACGGGTCAAATAGATATTAAATGACATGATAAATTACCTAGAAATATAAAAAAAAATTATCCTTATTATCACTAAATGTGCTAGTATTTAAAACATTTTCATAGATAAAACGAATCCTGTATTATAAGAGATGTATCTAAAGACACACAAGTCCATCCCATAAAATGAAAGTCAGCTGTTAACGTCCATGGTAATGTAGAAATATTACATATGATGAAAATGACAACTGTCACGATAAGAATGTGTTCCGTGTGTAATTCCGGAGCAGGATTTGTTACCACGTAAGCTTGTAGAATGATGACTTTGCTTGACTCTTCCTTTCGGCCTCTCCTGAAACAATGAACAAACTGAGGGCTCGGCTTGGTACCGAGCGTACTCACTCCGACGCTCAAGTCAGTAAACTTAAAAGGGATTAAGTTGTGTGTTACTTGGCAAAGTATATTGTAGAGAGATAAGGGAGTTTATACCATATTAGTGTATTGTGAGATGAATTGTGGATTATTTGATTATTTTCGGATCCCTTTCTCAATGAGAGAAGTGGAGTATTTATAGACTTTCACCTTTTGTCACGTAGTGGCCAAGTGGCAGAGCAGGTGGAAAGACTGTTCTACCCTCGGCCGAGGGACCCATGGCTGGCCGGCTGGCCGAGTTGACTCCATGCCGAGGGGTCTTGGATGTGAGTACGCGGATATGTCTCCCGGCTGGCTGGTTTGCCTTGCCGAGACCCAAGTGACAGGCCGACAGGCTGCGTCGGTTAGGCTGTCCAAGATGTTGACTTGCTGTGGATATCTTTGACCTTGCTCAATATGTTGACTCGGTCAGCGGGTGCAGAATATGCCCCATTAATTTGCCCCCAGCGTAGTCTATGCCGTGGTATGGACCTTCGATGAGTGTTGAGCGTATTCTGCGCAAGTTGAATTTCTTCCCCGGCTTCTTCTTCCTCGGCTTGGTTCTGCTAAGGCCGTATCATATCCCCCCTCCACATGGATGTGTAATGGACATCAAATGTGGAAAAGAAAATGGCGCTGGCTGAGACCGAGGTTGAGAGTGCCGTGTGCTTTTGATTGCCCCGGCAGGTGCTGCCAAGCTTGGTTGAACAGCGGGCCGTTTGGCAAGTAGATACCAAGGAGCGTGTTGAAGAAGATACGTCGATTGGCATTCTGTCAAGGAGCGTGTTGAAGAAGATACGTCGATTGATATTCTGTGCTGCATGCTTGACACGTGGCTCGGCATTGATTGGTTGACGCTTCATGGGCTTTGCCCTGATTGGTCCGTTTCATGGGCTTTGCTCTATAAATAGAGCAGTTAGCCCCTGATTTTGGCCACCAAAAATTCACTTTCTCAAAAAAATTTCTTCTCTCTAGCTTTCTTCGACGAAACTTCTCTCTAGTCTTCAAAGCGTTACTCGGCGTAACACTTTTCCAATGTAAACAAACAAATTTTTTCAACTTTTATTTGTTAAGTATTTGTTGTCATGTCTTCTCGCGATCTTTGGACCCAAGATTTCACGGGGGCGAACCACCGCGTCCTGATGAAGAGGAGGCACTGGTTGTCACCCCGATAGGGTTTGGGGGTCCCAAGCCGTTTTCTCCTGAGATTGATCCAAAATTTTTGGAGGGTTTCGAGGATGATGATGATGATGAGGATGATGATGATGATGATGATGATGATGAGGCGACCCCTTCTGTCGTAAGGAGGCCGCTTATTTCGGGGCACCGTGATGCCTGCTCGATCAGTCCTGACCGTGCCTGGACGAACAAGTTCGCCAGTTGTTCCGGTTCTGATCTTTTTGAACACCATTACTCCTTCGGTAGGGAGTATAGAATTGTTATCCCTGAGGAGGGTCAGGCCGTCTGTTGCCCTCCCGCGGGTTGTATCGGCGTATACATCAGACACCTGGAGTATGGGCTCCGGTTTCCTCTAAATGAATACGTTGCTGCTATTATTAAAGCGATGAATGTCGCCGTGGCCCAACTGCATCCGTTGGCCATCAGGACGATTGTTGGTTTTGTATGGTTGTGTCTTTTCAAAGGGGAGGCCCCAACGGTGAACCTCTTTCGCCGGCTTCACCACCTTCGACAGAATGTCCTAGGTGGCACGGGGTGGTATAGCATACAGACGAGCCGGTTATATCACCGTATCTAAGCTTACTTCTTGCAAGGACTGGAAGGGGCGGTGGGTATACGTTGAGGTTCCGGAGGACTATCCACTGCCCCGGTCCTTTCAGAGCCGCGTCAATTTGCGGTGTGAGAACCAAGGGGAGCATGACAAATATGTCTCCCGGAGTAAGCTTAAGATGGACGCCAGCAGGGTCTATCTTAATGAGGACGAAAAACGGGCAATGAAGTTGTTTGAGGCTGAGAAGGATGGGACGCCGAAGGGATGGATGCCCCCGACGCAGATCGTTCTTCAGGATGAGCTGCTCTGCCACGTCGGCCTCATACCGGCCCTCGAACAGGGTGAGTGGGGTCGGTGTGAGGCCCATCTTTACTTTTTATGTTTCTGTTTTTGAACTTGTTTTATTTCTTTTGCTTAACTCCTGCTTCGTTTCTTTTGCTTAACTCCTGCTTCGTTTCTTTTGCTTAACTCCTGCTTCGTTTCTTTTGCTTAACTCCTGCTTCGTTTCTTTTGCAGACCGATTTGGCCCGGGACTGTCTGTCTCCGTCCTCGAGAGGTTGGGACTTGACGAGAACGGGAGAGTTGTTGAGTTGCATCCTAAGGCCGCGGCACGTGATTGCGACGCCCCAAACGAACTTATGGAGCGGCAGATTGAAGGCACGGATGTGACGGCGGCTCGGCGCGGATTGCGTAACGTGCGCGCGGGAGATCAAAGACAACGCTCTGCGGCGCGGCGGTGTCAACTCGGCTCAATCTTCAGTCCCTGTGGTCCAAAAGGAGCAGGTGGTGGTGGTCATCGATGTTGAAGAGGAGGTCACCGTTCTTTGAGGGTCCTCCTCTTTCAAATAAGAGAAAAGAGATGCTGTCTTCTCTTTCGCTATTACGAGGCCGGTAAAAGAAAAAGGGCCTCCAACCAAGAAGGCCAAGGCTAGTACGGATCTAACCTATGGCTCGATTTCGCTTGGTTCATTAGGCGTTCCCGATGACAAGGCTTTCGACATGTCAATGAATGTTGACATGGATGCTTTGTCCGAATTTTTGTAGATCAACCGCCGCACCGTCCCTCTCACTGAACGGCAATTGGAGAAGCGGCCTGTGCAGACGGGCAATCAAAATGTCACCGTCGACTCCTCAGCCCTGAAGCCTTCCCCCGCTCAGATTAGGGCGGAAGGTATAAGGTTGTCCAAGATGCTGGCGAAGTGGACTGAAGTAGCCGGCGCTCACATTATGGAGCAAGAAAAGACCATGGCTGAAGCTGCCCATGTGCTTGAACGGCTTAGGCTCGAGCTTGATGCCTCTAAGCAAGAGGCTGAGAAGGCGAAGAAGGACCTCCAGGCCGCCGAAAATGATTTCCTCGCTGAGCGAAAGCTCAGGGAGGATGCTGAGAAGGCGGTCCCAGCCGAGAGGGCCAAGGTTGAGGCTGTACTGGCTGATGCCGCTAAGCTGCGGGAGGAGCGGGACAGGCTTCAGGGCGGTTACGACGTTGCGGTTGGTAAGAGGGAAGAATGGAAGTCTCTGTATTCGGCTCAGGCGAAGGGACACAGGAACACAAGGGCTATCCTCGCCCAGAGGGAGAAGGACATTGAGACGCTCCAAACTGTCATCATCCCTAACATGTGTGCCCATTACCGGGACCAGGCCGAAGAAGCCACCAGGGAAGTAATCAGAGAGCTCTTTCCCAAAGACCCCTTCCCGTGGCAGGATTTTGACCGGCTTCTTGATGAGAAGGCGGCTGCTGCGGAGGCAAAGGTCGCGCGGAGAAGGCGAGAGCTGCGAAGGCCGCCGAGGAGGTCTGCGGAGAAGGCGGCCCATGCTTTGAAAAGGTGAAGGCGGCCGGGAGGAAGTCGAGAGGGCAAAGGCGGTGAAGCCGCCAAGTCGGCTTCGGGTCGCCCACCGATAGTGATGTCGCTCTCGTTGCGATGGCGAGCGAGAAACAGCATAGGGAGACGGGCGGTCGTCACCGGATTCACCCGGCCCTTCGAGACAGCTTTCACTGTTCGGGGCCAACTATTGAGCCTTTCCTCCCTGCCATCTTTTTTGGCGCTTTCAATTCTTATGTCTGTAACCTTTTGCTGTACCTTTCTTTTTTTTTGTTGAACTTTGGTAGGTAGTGTTTAGGCTATCCCTATGGGGACGGCCGTCGACTTCTTTCTTGTATTACCTGTGAACATTTTTAATAAGAGTTTGTTTATTTTGCCTCGGCTTGGCCGGGGCTTTGATCACAATCCTTCATTCAGTTGTCTTCTTTCGTTATTAATTGAGCGCTTTTTTTTTCTTTTTTACCTTCGGCTTGGCCGAGGCAATTAGAATGCGTATCTCAACTGTACTTAACGTTTTTTTTTAAACATGTTGGCATGTCGGTCGCTTCCTCCTTCACTCTCGGTCTGGCCGAGGCGTCAGATTTGCGCTTCCCAACCGCCGTTGTGAACATGTTAGCGTATCGGTCGTTGTGTCCCCGTCACTCTCGGTCTGGCCGAGGCAATCGAGGTTACGGCTCGACGGCGTTAAATGTCAGACGAAGACGTGTTGATCGCTTCCTCTTTCACTCTCGGTCTGGCCGAGGCGTCCGATTTGCGTTTCTCAACCGTACTTATACGTTCCTAAGCATGTTGGTCGTTGTGGCGAGTATCAACTGCTGTTGGCAAGTCGCGTTTCCCTCGTCACTCCCGGCTTTGGCCGAGGCAACCGAGTTTACGTTTTGACTGCTTTCCGTATCTATAGACATATTGATCGCTTCCTCTGCCACTCCCGGATTGGCCGGGGCAGTCAGATTTGCGTCTCAATAGTGCTTATACGCTTTTGTACTTCGGTAGTGACTATGGAGGGGACAAGTATTTTGATGGAAAACTTGGATCACTTTTTATAAGGTATAATCACACGTTGGGGTGCCCACAACGGTCTCGGACACCTCCGCCGCTATATGAAATATTTCCTTAGGTTGTCTATGTTCCAGTGGCTCATTAGAGGCACTCCCTCCATGTCTGTCAGCCGGTATGTCCCCGGCCTCATTTCTTCAACCACTCTGTAGAGTCCTTCCCAGTTGGCCGTCATTTTACCATGGATGTTTCCTTTGTTGGTCGCGGCTGACTTTCTTAGGACTAGATCTCCTACCCTTAAGTCTCTTTTGTGGACCCTACGGTTGTATGCTCTTCTCATTCGGTTTTGATATACTGCCAAGTTAAGCCGTGCCGTGTCTCGGCTTTCTTCGACCAGGTCAGGGAGGCTTTCGTGCCTTCCTCGTTTTTCGATCCCGGTTAAAGGTTTGCGTTCGAATGCTCGGCACCGTTGCTTCAATTGGCGGGACGGCTTGCACCCATAGACTAGGTGGAATGGACTGTACCCCGTTGCTTCTTTCTCCGTGGTTCTAAGGGACCACAGGACGCCGGGTAGTTCATCAGCCCACCTTCCCTTTAGATCTTCAACCTTCTTTTTTAGCCCGTTTAGGATTGTTTTATTAGCTGCTTCCGCCTCCCCGTTGCTCTGAGGGTGGCAGACGGAGGAGTATGCAAACTTGATACCGAGCTCTTCTAGCCAGTTCATCACCATGTCACTCCAAAACTCTCGGCCGTGGTCAAATACCATGACTTGGGGTAACCCAAAACGAGTTATGATGTTCTCCCAGATCACCTTTCTTACGGCCGTCGTGGTCTTGGCAGGTACCGCGACAGCCTCGACCCATTTGGTGAAGTAGTCAATGGCGACGATCAGGTACTTCCTTCCTCCGGAGGCCGTCGGAAAGGGTCCTAGTAAATCCATCCCCCATTGTGCAAATGGCAGGGACTAAGTACCGGGTTGCGAGGTCTCGGGAAGGTGCGTGTATCACCGGAGCATGCATCTGACAATTCTTGCACTTCTTGGTCTTAGCTCTGGAATCCTCAAGCATGGTAGGCCAGAAGTAGCCGGCTCGGAGAGCTTTGTGGGCTAGCGTTCTTGTCCCCATGTGATGTCCACAGATGCCTTCGTGAATCTCTGTCAGTATGAGCTCCGCGTCGGCTGGGCCGACACATTTCAAAAGTGGTCTTATTATGGACCTTCTATATAGTTCTCCTTCGAACACCAAGTACCTTGCGGTGATCCTTTTTATCTTCTGGGAGAGACTGCGGTCCTCCGGTAACTCTTTTGTTAGTTTGTATTTCATTATCGGAGTCATCCACGTCGTCTCGGCTTCTATGTCGCCCACCATACCGACGGTCTCAGTGATGCTTTTAGCATTCCGATATCCACCAAAGACGTTCGGTGACATTCTTGATGCTTGAACTGGCAAGTTTTGAGAGAGCGTCGGCTCGGTTGTTCTCAGACCTAGGGATGAATTGGATTTGGAAATATTTCAATTTTGCGGTGTCAGCTTTTACCCTTTCTAGGTATCTTACCATCCCGTCGTCTCGAGCCTCATACTCTCCTCTGATTTGATTAGTGACTAAGAGTGAATCTGTTTTCACCACTACATGCTCCGCCCCGGCAGCTCTAGCTAGCTCGACTCCAGTTATCACCGCCTCGTATTCGGATTCGTTGTTTGAGGTCGAGAAGGTAAACTTCAAGGCGTACTCAAACTCGTTCCCGTTTGGGCTGATGATAAGGATGCCGGCTCCTGAGCTGTTCGTCGTGGAGGACCCGTCGGTGTATACTTCCCACACTCCGGGATTTGGTTCTTCTTGATATGTGCACTCGGCCAGGAAGTCTGCAAGTGCCTGCCCCTTTATCGAGGGCCTCGGCTTGTATTGAATGCCGGGCCGGATAGCTCTACGCCCATTTGATGAGCTCTCGGGATTTTTCGAATTTTTCCAATGCTTTCTCCAATGGCTGGTCTCAGGGACTGTCACGGGATGTCGTCAAGTAAGGTTTCGCTTTCATTGCGGCAACGACGACAAACAAAGAAAGGTCGCTTTTTTCGATCAGTGGGTAATTTCTTTCGGCGGCCAGCGGTGTATGGCTGATAAAGTAGATTGGGTGTTCTTTGCTTGTCTTCTTCTCGACGACAGACGACGTGGGCCGAGGTAACTACTATGTATAGATATAGCGTCTCCCCAAAGATCGGCTGGATAGGGTCGGGAGAGTTAGAAGATGAGCTTTCGATTGCCTGAAAGCCGTGCTCTGCTCCTCCCCCCAGCCGAAGTCTTTATTCCCCTTCAACACTTTGAAGAATGGGGTGCTCTTGTCGGCCGACCGAGAGATGAAACGGGCGAGAGCCGCCATCCTCCCTGGCCAACATCATAACCTCTTTTCGATTTCTCGGCTCCGGTAGGTCAAGTATTGCTTGGACTTTCTCTGGATTGGCATCAATTCCCCGGCGCCGACAAGCACGCCGAGGAACTTACCCGCCGGACACCGAAGTTGCATTTCATTGGGTTAAGTTTCATCTTGTATTTCCTTAGTGAACAAAATGTTTCGCTCAAGTCGGCCAAGTGCTCGCTGTCAGACTTGCTTTTTACAATAGCATCGTCGACGTAAGCCTCGATGTTTCGCCCTTTTTGATCTTGAAACACTTTGTCCACCAGCCTAGTGTAAGTTGCGCCAGCGTTTTTCAAACCAAACGGCATCATTTTATACATGTATGTGCCGTGTATGGTGATGAATGCGCACTTAGGCATGTCTTCTTCGGCCATGAATACCTGATGGTACCCTGAGAAGGCGTCTAGCAGGCTTAGCATAGTGTAGCCTGCCGTTGCGTCAATTAAGCTATCTGTTCGAGGCAAGGGATAGCAATCTTTAGGGCATGCTTTATTAAGATTTGTAAAATCAACACACATCCTCCACCCCCCTGATGACTTCTTCACCATTACAACATTTGCTAGCCACTCAGGGTAAGTACAAGGCATGATAAAGCCCGCCTCTAATAGTTTATCTACCTCGGCCTTGATGGCATCATCCTTTTCGGCCGAGGAGTTCCTCATCTTTTGCTTGACAAGGCGAGCGGTGGAGAGTACGTTCAGCTTGTGAACGATCACCTCCCGGCTCACACCTGGCATCTCGGCGGCTGAGTACGCGAAGACGTCTTTGTTCTTCCTCAGCAGGTCTAGGAGATCGGCTCTGAATTTTGGCTCCAGGCCAACACCGACAGTTACGGTGCGCCCTGGGTCAATTTCCACTTGCTCGGTCTCGGCTCCCTCGACCATGCTGACGTTGTTGTTGCTCATCGGATCACCCTCCTGTCATAAGGATGGGCTCTTCCCCTTCTATGATTTCTTCGCCACTTTGAGGGTTTGCATGTTACACCCTCTGGCAGATATTTGGACATTGACAATTTCGTCTCTCTCGTCCTTTGAGACGAGCTTTTGTGCCTCCCCCCGGTCCGAGACATACATCAATGTCAGGGCCCGGATGGACATTACAGCATCGGCCTCACTCAAAGTGACCCGGCCTATTAAGACATTGTAGGCGGACGAACCATCAATAACCACGAACTCAGACCAAACATTTTTGGCCGCATCTGCTTGGCCAAACATCACCGGCAATTTGATTGACCCCAGGGGTACCAGGCCGGCCCCAGAGAAGCTGTATAGTGGGTTAGTGTAGGGGCTCAGGTCCTCAATCTTCAGACCGAGATTGAGGAAGCATTCCCTGAACATGATGTTCGTGTAGGCGCCTGTATCAATTAGGCACCTCTTAACCAAGTGGTTGGCTATGTCCAGGTGGACTACCAGCGGGTCGCTGTGTGGGGCTACGACTCCTTCGTAGTCTTTCTTTCCGATGGTTATATCGGGGACGGTGGAAGCGGGGATTGCTGTGGTGGGCACAAAGTTGATGGCTTGGTAAAGCTCATTTAGGTGCCGTTTGTGCCCATTAGCTGACCCTCCGTTCTCGTTTCCTCCGATAACCACCGGGATCACTCCCATCCTCTGGAATACTGATTTCCTATTTGCCCCGTCGGAGCTCGTTTCCGGGGCCCCAGCTATACATACTTGCCGAGGGCCCCCTTTCGGATCGCTCCTCGATGGCGTTCTTCGATGCTGCGGTTGCCTTATGGCCGGCCGGCCGTGGTAATCGCAAAATTGGCTTGCGTCGCCTTCCGCCCTCGTCTTGGGGGGTCTTGCCCATTTCTGCCCTTCATTCTTGCTCAGGGCGAAGACCTCGGCCGGAGATTTGACCAGGGGGGTGAGACCGCTGTACCGCTTCTGGGTGTATGGTTTCGAACTCCCCCCGGCGCCCGCCGAGTTCTGTTTCCTATTAAATCTCTCAGGCCGTGACCGATTCATGTCACGGCGACCTTCATCAGCGTTGTCCCGGCGGCTCCTCCTTTCTGGGTGCCCAGCTTCACTGTGGCCTACCCAGGTCTTGTGGTAGTCCTCCACCTTTACGGCTCGGTCGGCCATCTTTCTCAAGTGGAGTCCGGGTTGAGGACCTCGCACTTGATCGCTCATTTTTGAGCTTGCCTTTCGGGAGGCCTTTCATCAGTGCGAAGGCCGCCAGTTCGGTGTTCAGCTCACGGATCTGCTGAGCTTTTGCGTCGAACCTCTTCACATAGCTTCGTAGAGACTCGTCCTCCCCCTGTCGGATAGTGAGGAGATCCGATGTCTCCACGGCCCTCCTCTTGTTGCAAGCGTACTGGGCTATAAAGTTATCCCTTAGGTCGGCGTAGCAAGATATCCGAACCATTAGGCGGCCCTTGTACCAACTCTGGGCCATCCCATGCAGGGTTGTTGGGAAGACTCGGCACCATACCTCATCAGGCTGCTCCCATACCGACATGTAAAACTCGAAAGCCTCGGCGTGGTCGGTTGGGTCACTGTCCCCTTTGTATGATAGGGACGGCAGCTTCAGTTTGGTCGGACGGAGACTTCGAGGACATAGGCATTGAGGGGTCACGACCACGTGTCGAATGACACGTGGCGATCGGCTCCTCGTAGCCCTAGTCCTGCTTCTCTCCCGTGGCGGGAAGGGCTTCTTGTTGTCCGACTTTGGAGAGTCGGACTTCTTTCTTCATTTCTTGGGGGTGGCCTCGTTGTTGCCGCGGCGACGCCGTCCTCCCGCGAGTGGGGAAGGACTTTGGTCTCACCATCGCGCACGGGCTCCGCCGGCGTCCTAGTATGCATGGCTCCTTGTATCGCCCCGGACAAGTTGTTCGGTCACTTTATGGGCCCTGGTCACCTGCGGGTGTCTGCCGTCACCGTCGTTGCGGCGGGGGTGATCGGCGTACTACCCATCGAGTCCAGGAATAGCTTGTTTGGGCAAGCATCGACCACATGTCCCATGACAAAGTGACATGGCCGTAGGCGCGGTGTTTGGTAGTATCGGCATCCCGTACGCCGGTTGAATTACTCGGCGGTGGGGACCGCCCGATCTCGAATTAAGGACTGTGTCATCCTGGTAGAATGCAGTTTCGTCGCTCACAATTATTTCTTGTTGTTTTGACATCTTCTTAGCTCGCTGGGTGGGTTTTGTTTTGTGTTTTTTTTTGTAAGGGATTTGACTAGCTTTTAGTATTGATCCCCACAGACGGCGCCAATTGTTCCGAGTGTAATTCCGGAGCAGGATTTGTTACCACGTAAGCTTGTAGAATGATGACTTTGCTTGACTTTTCCTTTCGGCCTCTCCTGAAACAATGAACAAACTGAGGGCTCGGCTTGGTACCGAGCGTACTCACTCCGACGCTCAAGTCAGTAAACTTAAAAGGGATTAAGTTGTGTGTTACTTGGCAAAGTATATTGTAGAGAGATAAGGGAGTTTATACCAGATTAGTGTATTGTGAGATGAATTGTGGATTATTTGATTATTTTCGGATCCCTTTCTCAATGAGAGAAGTGGAGTATTTATAGACTTTCAACTTTTGTCACGTAGTGGCCAAGTGGCAGAGCAGGTGGAAAGACTGTTCTACCCTCGGCCGAGGGACCCATGGCTGGCCGGCTGGCCGAGTTGACTCCATGCCGAGGGGTCTTGGATGTGAGTACGCGGATATGTCTCCCGGCTGGCTGGTTTGCCTAGCCGAGACCCAAGTGACAGGCCGACAGGCTGCGTCGGTTAGGCTGTCCAAGATGTTGACTTGCTGTGGATATCTTTGACCTTGCTCAATATGTTGACTCGGTCAGCGGGTGCAGAATATGCCCCATCAGAATGAATATTACAAATTTGTGCATATAGGTTAACCATAGGTGGAGCAACTCACCTACTATTTTATCTCTTCTAGCATTTTAACCTAGCTCATGATGCTTTAGTATAAATGTAAGGGTCTTGTAATCATCTTTTCCACACAATTTTTACACAAATGTTTCACACGCTTAAATTATCCAAAATATATTTATTATTATCATCATCTTATTTATTTCATTCTATAGAAGACCTTATTTCTTGCTTTTAAATATAATACTAATTTTCACTACTGTCTACAAATTAAATGACAACTAACTAAGTGTCAACACTAGTTAATAAGTTCATTACCTATCTTAGGGGAGATGATAATCTAAAAGCTTCAAATTATTCGGCTACAATTTGGGCACTACAATTTGGGCACTCTTTGCCTTGGGATTTTGGGTTGTGGGTACGGCTTTTTTTTTATTTAAGATCATGTCCTACCAATCATTTGGGACGGGTGAAAAACGTTTAAGCTTAGGGAGCCAATTTTCTTGATCTGACGTTTGGTGTACTCTTTTTAGTTCACTTATCCATTTGTTTGTTTGATTAACGTATTCGTGTTCATCCTTTGTTCATTCTCAAAACCTCCCTTCCTATATTCTAAATGTCATAATTTAAGTATTATCGCTAAGGTAATTCCGGTCATCTCATCAGAATACCTTTTAATTGATTTCAGTATGACGGACAAAAATTTTCTCTTCACTACTTGTGCTTTTATTTTAGAGTTTTTTTGTACCCATATGACAATTTTGTCCAAATAGTCGAATGTAGTGTTGGTGTGAGTGCCACGATATTCACTTTTTATTTCCAAAACTCAAAGTTAAAAGTAGTATGGTATTATTTACGAGGCGTTTATCTTTTCCTTTTTTTTGGAGTTACATTCCCCCTTGTCCCGTAGAGGTCCAGTTCGTCGTCCCCCACAACCCGTAGCACAAATAGCTCTCGCCCATTAAAAAGAATATATAGAAAGTTATGAGGTGAATGTAGAATTATCGAGTCAAGTTTATGTTAAATAAAATGTGCGTATTCTTGCACTAGTTTAGTGTCAGCCTTGGTAACTTTATTCAAAGATGAAATGAGACCCGGAAGTAGGTTTGATTTCATTTTAGGAAGGAATAAAGGAAATTTGCAGGTATTCTTAAATGGGACTATGGTCCACTCATCATCGCATGACTTAACATCCAATGGACAAAGTGGTGTACTCCCTGGTTCCAAACCATTTTTGCTAATCACAAAATCTCATACTAGACGGATAATATTCGTCTAAAGTTGTAGACGGGTCAAATATGTCACTACTTTCATAAGAAGACAAACAAAAAATGGGATTGTAGAGGTTAGTTATCTTATTATGAAAGTGGTGACATATTTGACCCGTCTACATCTTTAGATCGATATACCTGTCTACAATGAGACTAATTGTTTGCTAATAGGATTTGGTTTAGATTTTTCCACTTTTGAAATTAAAGGCTTGGTGTTATAAACAGCCATTTGACAGGGCCCACTACAAATTTGTGACAAAAATTACAGTACACATGCTTATCAGCAGTTTTGATTTCTTGACCAAAGGACCCAGGCCATACCTTGGACGGGGGTGATTTAGACTAATCAAGGTGAATGGACATTCGCGCGAACCGAGCATTGTTTTTGTTTAGGCCATTCTGATCATGCTTGATAAACCCTACAAGGGAGTTACCAATCGCCATAAGAATATCATTGTTTTTACAGGAAGTATTTGTTTTGTCATAAATTGCTTTTGCAGGAGTACAAATTAATGTTTTACGACTTACGTAAGAGTAGAACAAGCTAATCTTGCCATGCTCTCACAAGGCCTTTATCCTTCCAATTTTTTTTTTTGGTAAGGTAAGAACACTGAATAGTGATAGATTAAGAAAGGGATTCTGGTAATAAATAAAAGAAGAGATGACGACACCGGGTGTTACTCAAATTGAGCGACACCCAGGGTATTATTGTAATTACTTATGTATTTTGTTTTACCTCTATCAAAATTCAAATTTCAAACTAAATAGTGATAAATGGTGTTTAAGAACTTAAAAAAAATTGAAAGATTTTGAGCGACAAATGCATGCAATATTGGTGGAAGTGTGAAACAATACATGTTCATTAGTGATCTTCCATGACCTTTGACCATGATTCATCTTTTATAAATTGAACAATTTAAAGGGCAACATATCAGCATATGAATCATCGTGCTATTATGGTATTGGCTTACTAGAAAAAGTTACTGAGTAGTAATTCTCGAAAGCATAATATTGAACCTACTGTAAAAATGGTAGGATTATTGTTAAAATTCAAGGAAGATGAAGATGTGTTTGTTATGATATGGATTATTATATAATATAAGATATAGTTTAAATTTAGTTAATATCTTTAATATTTTATTTATTATATTAATATAATATATTATGAATTACATACGGTTTTATCCCTATGAAGTTGGCGCAAAAACAAGGACTGCTTTTAATTTTTTAACTTTTTTTCTATTTTTTTATTAGGGTGTTACCCAAACTCGGTAACACCGGGTGTTGCCCTAGCACTTCCCATAATAAATGCTGTCAAGGAAAATGTGAGAACTCGAGAAGCTTGGTTACGTAGACAAAGTCAAATACTACTCCATGTATTATATTTTAGTTTATACTCGTATAATTTAGTAGTAATTGATGGTAGATGATTTTAGTTTGAACTTGATTTAACTTAGAAACTTATCTTATTAGCTTTGGGTGTCTATCATGAGAAATGACACAATTTTAAATTGTGTAGTCAAATACTCCCTCCCAATCAATTCAAAGGTAACATTTACTTTTGGACAGTATAACATAATTAGAAATAATTTGTTTTTTTGAAACTATAAAAAAGAAAACAAAATGTTTCTAGAGTTTTCATCCCGAATATTATGGTAACTAATTTTATTGTTCAACATTATTTTAGTATAAGATTGTTTGATTAGGTACTTGCGACAAAGCAAAACATCAATATATGGTTAATATATAACAATCTCAAAGTAACTAAAACTTTTGATAGTCTATTATCAATAAAGAAATAGATAATTTTTTTTTAAATGATTGAGTTCAATTGAGACTTACATTGTTCGCGAAGAAGTATTGATCATATCATTCTTAACCAACCAAATTTAGTTATCTCTAATACCATATTTATAGGTAGGTCTAACATGGGCAAGGTCTTGAATAAGGGAAAACAAGCTAAAAAATAAAAATGAAAACAAAAATATAATATAGACCTTGTTTCACAAAATCGCTTGGAACACGTGGCCCACATCCAAGACCTCCTCTTCCATGCCACATGGCCACATGTGCCATGACAACTTGAGAATGGGTAGAAGGTTTAATGGAAAAAAAAGTTATTGTTATTGTTTTTAAAATGGTTTTAATCTTAATTTTACATATTAAAAAATATAATTATATCAAAGTTCATAATTTTTCATGCTCGATAAAATGAGATCATATTTGACACATTTCGGAGCACATTATAATTTATTTGTATTGCTTATGAAACATCCTTTCCAATGAAAAAAATTCATAAAACTCAAAAAATTCATAAATATTATATGTTACATTAATATATGTATACACACAAATTTTGGGACCAATATTTACTTATTTTTGTTATTCTTGTTGTATAATAAAAAGATAAGGAGATGGTTAAAGTAGTTAAGATAAAGCTTGATAAAACAGTAAAAACGAGAAGTAAGGCTTCTATGTGGTTTAATAAAATATTAATATTTTAATGTAGGAAGTAGGAAGTAGGTCTGTAGGAACTACGGATAAACATGGTCTAATAATTTCAAATGTAGCTATATACATTTTTGGTTGTTGTAAATAAGTTATTTTCAGATTTGAGCTAAAAAATAAAGTTTGTAATATAACTAAAAATATTTCAAAAAACTTTACCAAACGGCACGTGCATCGCACGGGCATAAAATATAGTCCTTTAATATTTGTGAAGGATAATGAATAAATGGTCATAGATTAATTCATGCGAGGTAATATTCAAGAAAATCATTATTATTATATACATAAATGATGATTATTTCGAACAATTATATGGAGTTCAACCGTCATACGAGCTACTTTGAACGCTCTCATTGAGAGTTGAGATTTCGAGTGATATTAAAGAGTCCAGTTATTATAAACTACCTAAACTTATAAGCTAAAATTTTATTTTAATAAATAATATAAATATAAATTTCTTTATCTTATCTCCACATTAATTCTACACTACGTTGTGATAAATACTTGCAAAAAATATTTCTTTCACACATATATTTTTACCTATGCTATATATTGTCTTTTTTTCAATGTTGGTTTGTTTTAGTTTACGGAGTTAACATTGTTTTAAATTTGATTTGATTAATAACGCCAAATTGTATATTATTTGTGTTGGGTAACACCCAATTAATAATCCAACACAAGTTACACAAGGTTTTAATTAGAAATGTTATATGCGTTCAAGATGCACAATTAACATTTTGGAGTTAAATGAATATGAATTCATTTGTTTTTTACAATTACGTAAAAACATATGAATGTGATTAATTTATTCATGGGTAATGTGAGAAGTGATTTTATTATTATAAAATCTAACGTCTTTTCACATGCTATATAAAGGATGGGAAATCCTTTGGAAAAACATCTCACAAAATTATAATCAAACAAGGTGACTAGTAAATAAAATTACAGTCGGGGTTTGAGGGTGAGAGGCAGTATAACGGGTGTTATAATACAATAATTTAGGAGGTTACTCTAGGGGTGATATTATTGACATTGACTAATATTACTGGAGGGCTAGAGGTTGATATCTTATATTATTGGGGGTTTCGAATTGGTATTAATTCGGGACGGTTACGTTGTACTGGTACTATATTATTATAGTGGATTCTAGTCGTTTTGGCTAGTGGGTTTTACTTCCGGTTTGGAAGGTTTTGCCCTGGATTTGACCCTAAACATTGTCTCATCTTATTATTGCTTACATTTATTTACTTTTACGGTTTACTTGTCGATTGGTTGCTTCCGTTGCGCGTGGGAGATTGGCGCTAATTTCCCAACAGTGGTATCAGAGCCATTAGGCTCGGTCTGGTGGCTGGTATAATTGGCAAGGATGTCAAATATGGGGTCTCAATTTGCAGTACCAAAATTTGATGGTAAAAGTAGTTTCACCCTTTGGCAGAGAAGGATGAAGGATCTCCTGGTACATCTTGGCTTGGCTAGAGCCTTGAAAGGAGATGATGGTAAGCCGGAAAAGATGAGTGATGACAACTGGGAAGAGGTTTGCACCAAGTGTGCAAGTACTATTAGGTTGTGCATCTCATATTCAGTCATCAATTGTGTTCTTGATGACGACTCTCCATCGGTGATATGGGAAAAGTTGGAGAAGCTCTACATGGCGAAGAGTTTGACCAACAAGTTGCTTTTGAAGCGGCGGTTATATCGGTTGAGGATGGATGAGGATGATAATTTAATTGGACATGTAAATTTGTTCAATGGACTGTTAGACGAGTTGAAGAAGATCGAAGTAAAGCTTGAGGAGGAAGATAAGGCGTTATTACTCCTCAATTCTCTCCCGGACACATATGAGACTTATGCGGATACTATTCTGTGCGGGAAAGAAACCATCACGATGGAGCAAGCACAGACAGCTTTATTGTCCTTTGATGCGAGGAAGAAGGACAAGGCTGGGATACGGAGCGACAGTACGGGTACAATTTCAGTTGCTCGAGATGGGAGAGGTCGATCGTTTAACAGGGAGGATGGATCGAAGCATGGCAGGTCTCGGTCCAGGAACTCTTCTAGGAATAATGATGTGAAGTGTTTCAAGTGTGGTAACCTTGGGCATATTAGGCGGTTCTGTCCTAACAAATGCGGGAATGAAGAAAATAAGGGCGACACCAACTTGGTTGCCGGTGAAGGAAGTAGTGGTTGTTTCCTTACCGATGATAGTGACATATTTGCGGTCACGGATGTGAACGACGTGTCTTCCAAGGAAGAATGGATATTAGATTCTGGTTGTGTCAACCATGTTTGCACTCGGAAAGATAATTTTGATGAGCTCCAAGAAGGCGTGGCTAGGAAGTTGAGTTTGGCTGATAACTCAACAGTTAATGTCATGGGTGTTGGGGTGGTAAAAATAAAATTGTCAAATGGGGTGGTGCACACTTTGGACAAGGTTGCATATGTTCCAAAGTTGCGGCAGAATTTAATTTCACTTAGTCAACTGGACTCCGAAGGTTATGGGTGTAAAGCTCATGAGGGAGTAATGAAAGTGACTAAGGGTTCTATGGTCCTCATGAAGGGGGAGCTACGTCGTGGTTTATACCGTCTGGATGCATATGTAGTAAAAACCTCACAGGATGGCTGGAAACGGAAAAATCGTGCACGTGTTTTGTTCGTGGAAGAGGCGGCGAAGGTAGATTGTTTTCAGGTTACAGACGGGCGCAAAGGTAAAATTCCTGCTGGTAGAAAGGTGGAGAGCAAGAGGTTTCTCTCCGGAGTCAAGTAACGTCATTGACTGGGTTTAGGCTGTACACGGTGCATTGGCCGTGATAGATGAGTTAGGGTGAGGACCGGATACTAACTCGGGTGTGCAGCCGGTAATTTCAAAAAGCCAATGGTTGATTCCTCGGTGGTTGTCACTTGTGTTGGAGGGGGAGATTTGTTGGGTAACACCTAATTAATAATCCAACACAAGTTACGCAAGGTTTTAATTAGAAATGTTATATGCGTTCAAGATGCACAATTAACATTTTGGAGTTAAATGAATATGAATTCATTTGTTTTTTTACAATTACGTAAAAACATATGAATGTGATTAATTTATTCATGGGTAACGTGAGAAGTGATTTTATTATTATAAAATCTAACGTCTTTTCACATGCTATATAAAGGATGGGAAATCCTTTGGAAAAACATCTCACAAAATTATAATCAAACAAGGTGACTAGTAAATAAAATTACAGTCGGGGTTTGAGGGTGAGAGGCAGTATAACGGGTGTTATAATACAATAATTTAGGAGGTTACTCTAGGGGTGATATTAGTGACATTGACTAATATTACTGGAGGGCTAGAGGTTGTTATCTTATATTATTGGGGGTTTCGAATTGGTATTAATTCGGGACGGTTACGTTGTACTGGTACTATATTATTATAGTGGATTCTAGTCGTTTTGTCTAGTGGGTTTTACTTCCGGTTTGGAAGGTTTTGCCCTGGATTTGACTCTAAACATTGTCTCATCTTATTATTGCTTACATTTATTTACTTTTACGGTTTACTTGTCGATTGGTTGCTTCCGTTGCGCGTGGGAGATTGGCGCTAATTTCCCAACAATTTGTTAAAATCACTTATGCTCGAGAACGAACAATATGTACTGAGTGATAAGTACACGTTTTCTAATACGAAAATGAGAAGATGAGAATTTCAAATTAAGAAAATTTATGCTCGAAAAAAACATAGATTAAGCGGATGGAACATCAAATTTTTAAGCATAGATTCTGAATTTTGAGTCCAATGAAAAAGTTGACCTTAACGTGCATTAGAAGCCAAAAAAGTCAGACTTAGAATAAGTTTATACGAATAGTTCAATACGATCGAGTTGAGTATATACTAGTTGGAAATCCCGTGCGATGCACGGAGCTCCCATTAGGATTATGTTTAACAATATGCATGTTGTATACTTAGAATTTGTTGAACAACATTTTGTAAATGTTTGATTACGTATTTACATTGACATGGTTTGGTAGTAGAAGTTACCTAATTTGATAAAAAAAAATTAACTATGTTGAAAATTGAAACACACAAAACTTTGGGGTTGATTTAGTTTTCTGTCCTTTTAACATAAAAGTTACTCCCTTTCGTATTAATTATTTCAGTTGTATAACATCTAAAGACACAGTTGTATTATGTAATTACCTATTTTTATTGTTGTACGCACCACCAATTTTTAGTTACTATAAAATGTTATTGCCAAAAATGTGGTTTAATTCCCCAAAATGAACACGTATATGTGAGGCTGACCTTTATGAGATTCGCAAATAAGATTAAACTCTAATATATTCCAGTAAACATACGACAGTGTAAAAGTTGAATGGTGGTACGCAAAAGTACATGCATCTCAATTATATATGTATCTTGTTGGAGAATTTGTTAGATCTCTAAATAAATAATTTTTTTTTACTATCTACAATTAAGACTGATTGTTTCCTATGAACTTAATACAAAATATCCAACTTAGTTTGTTGCTAACTAGGCTTTTTCTTGTAGTGTGAGTAGGTATGGCTGTGGATAGCTTGTGGGTTTGGATGGGGTCAAGTCATCACCAATCTCTTAGCTAGCTGTCGCTGACATTTATACATTAGTCCTTTTGATTGATTTGGTTGTAAACAGTTATGGTTAAACTTTAGTTGTATCTTGTTTAAACAGGTTGTTATCTTTTAATAAACGTTCTTGGATGGTCTATTGATATACTTTACCTCGAGCAACCGAGATGTTAGCCCTCCTATTTGCTAAGGTAGGCCTTTGTAACACCTTCATCTACCAAAGTGCCTTACCAAGGCCTACCTTAGCAAATGGGAGGACTACCATCTCGGTTGCCCAATCAAATAGACCATAAAAGAACGTTTATTAAAAGTGCAATAATACTTAATCAAATACAAAACCAAAAATGAAATACAACTTCGAAAGGAAAAGAAATGAATAGCTAATATAATGTGATAGCGAAAGCTAGCTAGAGAAAGTGTGATGACTCTGCCCCGTCCATATCCTGCATGCTACATCAACATCCAATACCGGCTAAGCCAACTCCTCACCATCACCGAGTGGACCACCACAGTTGTGAAAACAATACACGGGGTCGGTCAACTGCATAACCAAATAAGAATTCACAATAACATAATCGAATCAAACTGTAGCCAATCAATCCTCCAAACTCTAAAAGTAACCAGTAACCGACTACACACCAAAGTGTGTAGCCTTGCCAGGTTACCCATTGCAATAGGCAACTCTCACCGCCAGTGGGGGACGGCAGCCTTGCCCACGTAAGCCCCGCTCATTGCAACGAGCGAGTCCAGATCATTAATGTGCACATAGCCCTTGTGAAGGGAGCCACAAGAGGCGAACATTGGGTTGGAAGCATATCCCCAATCAACCATAAAATCTCAACCAATCTCAATCCAATGAAGCATGTTATACAATCAATCTCAAATCAATTACGCAGTCAACTGAGTAGGAAAACCCTACCTTTTAGCAATACACCGATCACAAGCAATCAATTATGATCCTTCACATATCCATCACCTACAAAACATAATTATGTATAATTACTATATACTCAATCAATTAACCATGAACATAACCTAGACGCATCATAAATAATAGGAATCTCAACATAAAGAACAAACTCGACTTTTCCTGATTTTCCAGCACATGATAGACTCGGTATAAAATGCATAACTAATTTCAGAAAAATCTAATCGATGCAAGGCCAATTTTATTGGAACCTCATGAGTCTTAACTACAACTCTTATCATCAAATTTTGCTCAAATTCCAAACTTATCAAGGGTTTTAAGACTGATTTCCAAAAGCTGACAAAATCTGTCGCATAAAAAGTATCGATACATAAAATGAGTTTATAACATCATTTTTCGGTAATTGCAAATTCTATTGTCATCTACACTATACAAAGATGATGTATGAAAAAGACCCAAAACTTAATCGACATATAAATAAGGGTTTCAAACCATTTTCCACAACCAAATTAGATTCGCGGACTTTTCAGCGATAGGTTCATAAATAAATCACCTAGAACAAACCAGAAGGAATTAGGCTACAAAATTTGATATGCATAGACTAGACTTCAAATAAACGGACTCCCTTTTCGAAAATTTCGAAGAAGAAAAATTTAAAATAGCATAAACAATTGAATGAAATCGAATTACAATCAGGGAAATCGAATTAGGTTGAAATAGGTGAGTAATCTCCAATCAAAAGAAATGCTCGACCAACTCTTCTTCCTCTCCCTCTTTCTAGATTTAGAAATGGTTTTAGAGATGCTAAAATGAAATTAGAAATGACTTAAGAGTTACTAACAAAACCTTGGTTAAAATAGAAGAGAAACTGTCAACCTCGCTGAACCGGTTTACTCGGTCAAGTGCACTCGGCCGAGTAACACACACTCGACCGAGTACCAACCAAGTAATCGACCGAGTACTCCAACTAAAATACGGAGTATTACAGTCCTTCCTCCTTAAAAGAACTTCGTCCCAAAGCTCGCGTAAAGTACAACCAACGACACCTAACATCGCATATAATAACTCATACTCATAATATAACTCGTACTCATACTCATAATATAGCTCATATGCATAACTAGTAAAATGTATGCTAACTCACATCACTACAAGAAAAAATGAAACAGGCGAACGAAATTTGGCGACTGAAAGAAGTAGTCGCCAAATTGGCGACTGATTTTCAAATTGGCGATCAAATCGCCGCTAACTGGGCGATCGACTTTTTTAAAAAGGGAATCAAACGTGGCGACCGAAATTTTAAATTTGGCAACTGATTTATGGGTAGTCGCTAATTTGGCGACTGAAATTCAGTCGCCAAAATGAATTTCAGTCGCCAAATTTTTTTATACAAACCAGCGCTCCTCTCTCCTACTTTACTCTTTACGAAACAAAAAAAAAAGGACGAGCGATTGAAACAGCGGCGACGACACCAACGAACAACACCACACAACCACCCTTCCACCGCCACATCCACCCTCTTTAATTAGGTTAGTTTTTTTTGTTTAATTTCAGTTTATATAGTTTAATTTGTTAGATTAATTTGTAGTTAGTTTGATTAATTTGTGGTTAGTTGGTTAGATTTAATTGTAGTTAGTATGTTAGATTAATTTGTAGTTAGATTTAGTTTAATTTGTAGTTAGATTTAGTTTAATTTGTGTTTGAATTAAAAGGGAATGATTAAGGGGTTTTTGTCTTGGTTTAGGGTTATGGGTGGGGGTGATTCGGTGGGTGGCGGTTCGGCCGTGGGTGGGCCGTGGTGGGCGTGGGTGGGGTGGGTCATGGGGTGGTGTTTGGTGTTGGTAGCTAAGTGAAATCGTCTCATTATCATTAGTATTAAGCTAAGTGGAACCATCTTAATTAATATTATTATTATTATTATTACTAAGTTAAGTGAAACCGTCGTATTATTATTAATATTAAGCTAAGTGAAACCGTCTTTTGCATTAATGGAATTAGCTAAGTGGAACCGTCTTCTGGATTAAGAGAAATTAGCTATTAGCTAAGTGGAACCTTCTTTAGGACTTGATTTTGATAAATTTAGTTTGATAATTCATGTTATTGATGAATTGAGGTTGAATAACCTTGTTTTTTTTTGTTTTTTTTCTCTTTTCAGGGTTGTCACCGCGTTGCTAGGCACCACCGTACGCGGTAGCTGTTGCTTCTTGTTTTCTTTTCATTTTTGCTTTTACTTGATTAGGTAACCTCCTCTTACCAGTTACCTTTTAAATTTACTAATTTTAGTTCAAATTATGCTACGGACTTTAGGATAGAAACCTTTATTATGTGGTTGAATTGTGCTATTGATTGACTTAATTAATTTAGTACTTGATTGTGTTGTTGTTTGATTTGATGTTGACTTAGTACCGTTCAAGAATTACTCATTAGGAGTAATTCTTGAATAGTCCCCATTTTGGGATCAGTCTTTGTACGTTCAAGTCATTTAGGTAGTAAACACGTACTTGTGATTTATTAATGAGGAATGAGTTTGGTGGCGATTCCTTTAATGTTCTCCGAATACATGTATATGTGGAGTAATTAGTTATTCTACATAGATGTGTATTTGGAGAATCAAGTGAATTGTCACTAATTTTTCCTCATTAATAAATTACAAGTGTGTTTGCTAGTGACTTGAAACGTACATTGACGAGTTTAGGTTGGAGTGATAAGGACCCCATTCGAAGATGGATTACTTATTGACAATATTTATATATTGTTTTCATATGTTTATTATATAATATGGAGTATAATGTTTAAATTTTGTATGTAATATTATTGTTATTTTTTAAAAATGTTTAAATTATTGTGGGGTCTTCTTTAGATTAAAATGAAGAGATTGGAACGTTCATGGATGTATGAAGGAAGATTAGACCATTCCAATAAGAAAAGACGTCCTACCGCTAGATTTATAAAGGGTGTTAGCGAGTTTATTGAATTTGCTAAACAACAAGATGAATATGACTTGGTAGACAAAAAACTTAGGTGTCCTTGTGCCAAATGCAAAAACCTGAAATACCAGCTTGACATTGTAGTAGAAGAACATCTCATTATAAACGGGTTTAAGCCAAATTATTACAATTGGATTTCACATGGAGAAGCATATTCTCCAATTCATGAACAAGCTCACACCCAACAAATACAAAATGATGAGAACCCATATAGAGAGATGGTTGTTGATGCTATGGATTCCACTATTTTTAATAGTGATGACCATACAACCATTTCTGAAGAACAACCGCCACACCCACAAGCAAAAGCCTTTCTTGACATGTTAAAAGCCTCAGAAAAACCCTTGTATGAAGGAAGCAGAATGACATTGTTACAAGCCGCTTCTAGGCTAGTTACCTTGAAATGTGAGTTTAATATGCCATTTGTTGCTGTTGATGGCATTGCCTCGTTCCTTGAGGAATCTTTCCCCGATGATAATATCATGACCCGAAGTTTCTATACTACCAAAAAAGTAGTTAAAGGTCTTCGATTACGCATGAAAAGATTGATGCATGTCCTGAAGGATGTATGCTATTTTGGAAAGATGATGCTTTGCTTGACAAATGTAAAGATTGTGGGGCGGATAGATATGAGACAAGTGAAGGAGATACAGTTTTGGTGTTGAAAAAAGGCAACAGTAGTAAGAGGGCCAAAAAGAGTAAGAAACCAATAGCATGTAACCAATTGTTTTACTTTCCTCTCGCACCAAGACTTCAAAGAATCTATGCCACCAAAAACATTGCCGAACAAATGAGATGGCACGAAGAAAAACCACGTGGTCCGGGGAAGATGAGTCATCCTAGTGATGAGGAAATGTAGATACCTCATTTCTGCACCTCCCGCAAACCACCCGGTGATGATTGGGCCGCATGTTTGCTACGCGGAACGATTTGTGACATTTCGTAAGTTTATCGTCAAGTGATTGCTCAAACATTAATGTTTACCTCTTAGTTGTCATCTACGTGCCGATACGGTCGTTTTGACAGTAATTAGAGTACATTTGGAGTCCGGGCCTAAAACCGTCTTCATTTTCTGATAACCGTTAAATCCCGAGTCAGAATGTTCTGGAATGTTCCGGATATTTCTATTCCATATTTTATAAATATTTCACAATCTTTATTCTTTGGTAAACAATTTCCCGTAATATTCACATTAAATATTAAGGAAAACCGAATTATCTCTTTATTCCATAATTTAAAGATTTTAAATCTTGCTTTCGCAGAGGAAACCACTTGGAACAGACGCGCGGTGTTGCGCCTCTTCCAAGAGACGCAGTGGCTGCTGCGCCTCTTCCCATGTCCTTTTCTGCGTATTTCTCGTATCTTTTTCATATCTTTCCGAGATTCACTTCCAAAGACTCTCCGAAAACCCTATTCCTTCACGTGATTAGTATAAATAGGAGCCTTCGCTCCTCATATTTCTCACGCGAGTGTCAACCCTTCTCTTCTCCCTTTGCATTCTAGACCTTTGTTCTTACTTTTTGGCGTCTACGTGCTTGAACATTCGACCACGTAAGCTCGGATCCTTCTGAGTACCAGCCTCGTTTGCATGACCGACCAATTTGACCAACTTCACAATCAATCAACTTAATTAATCTAATCGTTTTCCTCTTACGAGGGCACTTTTCTTTGCATTCGCGTCGAGCATCACTAATCGATATCTTAGTCCTTCTCGTTTCGTCAAACATGTAAGTCTGAGGGTGTATAATCCTTATTTATTTATTGTATCTTATTTTATTGTAACTATTATTGTAAGGTTTATGTCGAAAATATCATTAAAACCGATTTCTAAAACCATGCTTTAAAACCTCTTTTTACGGATTTCCAGAAGACAAACCGTCGAGAAAGGACGCAGCAACTGCTGCGCCTCTTCGAAGGAGCGCAGTTCCTGCTGCGCCTCTTCGTGAGGCTGCCGCAGTTCCTGCTTCCTTTCTTCTTCCTTCGTCCTCTGTAATTCGTCAAGTATTTATTTGTTTCGTTTGTTTTCGTTAATTCTTCGTTATAACACCGTAATAATTTCACATGTATATTAATTATCATTCATTCACATGTTTTATCCATTATAAATTTGCGGGTTTTCGTCATTAAATTCAACCCGGGTTGTAGAAATTCAAATCGTTCATATTGAGTTTCTGGAATTCGACCTTTGATATAGTTTCCATCTGTTTATTCATCGCATGTTTGTCGTTAATTCATCATGTTTATTTTATTCACCCCTGTCACTAATCAATCATTCATTCATGTAATTAATTCGTCTTTAATTTCGTCTCATCCATGTTTTATCGCTTTTATGACCATCATTCACATGTAAATAACTTATTAATCACTTTCATCTGAGTAAATAATTTAATCAATCATTAAATTTACCAATTGATATTAACAATTCGCAATTAAAACTTCACACAAATGACAATTGGTCAGAAACAGACGCAAAGAATCGCTGCGCTATTCTTAGGACGCACTCTACTGCGCTGTTCGGTTGAATTCTGCCTCTGAACTCCGTTTTTTCTTGACATGGTTTAATTAATTACGTATAACTAACTATTATCCGTATTATCGCCTTCTGATTTTTTCGTTAATTTATTTGTTTATTCTTTTTCTCAAATTATCCGTTTTAAAGGTAGTTTCGACATAAATCGCCTATTCCATTGTAATTATTGTAATTTTCATTATTGTAATTTATTTATTGTATTCATCATTATTTCTTGTATCATTTGTATGTTTTCACATGTAATTGAACATAAATTCCTACTTCGACCTAATTGCATGATAAACTACTTGTCTACCGACTTAGCCTAATCTTCACATGTTAGGATTAAAACTTGGATGTTGCATTGCATGCATATAACCGACGATATATCAAGTATAGATGATGTCCCTAATCATTAGTAGAGGCCGCTATCGAGGCGGGCGGGATTAGGTGTTCGATCAAAAGAGCTTCCTAATACGTACCCTCACCCCTTACTCCAGATATCTGTGAACACTCGTGTTCATTGGCATCCACGAGAGTCATTCTAGACATAGAATGCTAAGGGTAACGATTTCTTAGTGTTCATGTCTCTACTTTGTGTCTTGACATGACGCGAGGTATTCGAACGGTTCCAATTTCCCATAAAAATTGGTGGCGACTCTAACAAAAATGCAAACGCTTGTTTCTCTTCTCTCCCAAGCGCCCCCATGGGCCCCCCGCTGTCCACAGTTTGGTGACTCCGCTGGGGATAATACACTTACGTGTAGCTAAGGGTGAAACTTGAACAAGGTTAGGGAATAGTTTGTACAAGACAATTGTCGGTTTTCATAACTCGGTCTTCCTAGACCATTTTATTCGGCCTTCCTAGGCCCAACCCAACCTATTCGACCAATCGTCCCGTCTAAACGGTCCTAATTCTTATTTGGGCCTAAGGATGGATAGCGATTGACGTCATCCATACCATGATGCTTACTCTTGTTTGTATCAAGGGCCTTCACTACTTGAGGAAATGGAATAGGAATCGGCCTTACTCTTGTTTGGTACGAGCCTCTCCACAGACTTCGGGTTTGATGGTTCGGTATGGCAACCCACCCTTTAAACCAAAACCTTTTTTAAATGCACTCAGCATCCCGTTATAATGCTTGTATGAATGTTTGTACCTTACATGATCACCATTTCTAAAACAAAACCATGACGATTTTTGCAAAAATCAAAAACCCTTTTTTTAATCAAAAATTTTGAAAAAATAGGCCATTAATTAGCGCAAAACCGAGTCGAAACTCTGTCCGTTTGTCAAGTCAAAATCCGGACCGCAAGCCCATTTCAAAACCTCACTTTGAGTCCACTCCTACAACTACACTATAGTTGACTAGGATACACATTTTCAAAAAATCTTGTCTTTCTTCAAAGCTCACTCAACACAAGTGGCACACACCCACTTCACGAGTCAAAACGCTTCTCCTTTTAGTAAGTGTGTTAGCAAGGTCGATCATGTTTTGATTCGTCGCCGATCTCTTATCTAGTTTTCAAGATGCCTGGATCCAGTGAAACAAATCTCCACCAACTTCAAGATGGTAATGATCGAATCCTAGCCGCGCTAGCCCAAATGCAAGTTACCCAAGACCAAGTCTATGACCGCCTTGAGACCATCGAGGGCCGGATCTACGCCGTAGAGGGGAGGTTGCCCCCTCATGAAAGTGAAGTAATAGGTGACTCCGAGAATGAATCCAGGGATGAAAATCCTCTCATGGGGATGACTGTAGCTGAGAAAAGACTCCAATACTTAGAGGAGCAATTGATGTACCTTAAGGGGGATGACATCTATAGGGAGAACAATCGCAAGTATGAGGCCGTCAATTCCAAATTGCCAACCAACTTCAATATGACAGATATCCCTAAATTCAAGGGGCACGAGAACCCTTTGAACCACATCCGTGCTTTCAAGGATTACATGTTTATCAAAGGCATCAAACCCGAGATATTATTAAGGATCTTTCTTTCATCTCTCGACACCATCCCGAAGCAATGGTTCTACTCTCTAGATCATAAGAAGGTCGCTACTTGGGAAGATGCCACAATCGAATTTTCTAAGCAATATGCGGATAATGCCGAGATCCAAGTTAACATGCGCACTCTAGAGGTTCTTACCCAAAATGACAAAGAAGGATTCACCGACTTCCTAAGTAGGTGGAGGAAGACTAGCACCCAACTAGTTGAACACCCGGATGAGGCTACCCTTGTGGAGAAGTTTGTGGACAATCTCAAACCCATCTATGCCAATCATTTGAGATACCAAAATATCAAAACTTTCAAGGACTTAACCGTACTAGGGACAAGGATTGAAGATGACATCCGTAAAGGACTCTTGTCCAAAACTGTAGGTCGAGGATATCAAGGTTCAACAAGTCGTTCATACGGCTCTACTAGCAAGACAGATGAAGTTAGCCTTCTCGAGCCATCCAAGAAAACTACCCCACTAAGGAAATTCACAAATCTTGGGGACACTTACTCCAACGCTCTAAAAAAGTTAATGAAGCAAGGTAAACTCCAACCCATTGGGCCTACTCCCGAACCCGAAAGGAAATCCAAATTCTGGGACGAGAACTCGTACTGTGAATACCATAGGGGCAAGGGGCACGACACAGAAAAATGCTACAAGTTGAAAAATGTGCTTCAAGACATGATTGAAGATGGTCGATTGCCAATACCGCCGGGAGGTAAACCCAACAACATTCAGAATCCTCTTGGAGTTCTAGTGATCACAAGTGATGAATCTACCTTAGATTGCTCACACCTCATTTCTCCAATCGAAAATGAAATCTATGCAATCGAGAATGAAGGGTTCTACTCTACTATCTCCCCTACCATTTCCGACTTCATCACATGGGCAAGGAGTGTAGATAGGCAAGTTTGGGAATTAGAAAATATGGTGACAACTTTACGCGATCCCAACGTGACACCCAAGGAGCACATGCCACTAATCTTCTCTCAAAATGCTACTATGCAAGAAGTAGTCACCGTGGTTGATAAACTAGTAGCTCAAATCATACGACTAGAAGAGGAAATCATGAGAATGAGGGAATTAGCTACAATCAATGGGGTTTGGGTCGACGATGATGAGGACGAGTATCTCATTGAAAACTCCCTAGTCAAAGAAATAGTCCAAGATGGCGAAGATCAAGATGTGGACCACCTAACTCGTTCGGGTCGTCCATATCAAAGCACTACTCAAAACGGTCCAACCAACACTGTCACACCGAATGATAACGAAGAGGACTCCACTGACCATTTGCGCAAGCAATTACAGAAGACGAAGGCTGATCTTTCAGTCTGGAAATTAATAGCAAAGTCATTCCCACATCGCGAAGCTTTACTACAAGCTTTGGCCAAACTAAATGTAGCACATAACTCGACACCTGAAGATGTAGTCAACTTGGTCTTCCAAGAATCACCGAAGCTAAGTAATCCCATTACTTTCTCAGACGAAGATTTGCCACCTTTTGGCGCTAGTCACAATTTAGCTCTTTACATCACTGTCATTTGTCTAAAGAAGAACGTGCCGATGACCTTGGTAGATGATGGCTCCGCGGTCAACGTCATACCCCTCAAAACGGCATACAAACTAGGCATGAAAGAGTCGGATTGGACCCCTACCAATCAAGGTGTGCGTGCATATGACGGTACACGACGAAAGGTAGTAGGACTTGTTAACCTTACCATAGCCACAGGGCCAATTGAGCGAAAGGTTAACTTCCAAATAGTGGACATCGAAGCTTCTTTCAACATACTTCTAGGAAGACCCTGGATTCACGTTTCAAAAGCGGTAACATCCACCCTCCATCAAAAGATCAAGATCCCACTAAATGGCAAAGTAGTGACGATCCCTTCATCACCTATCAAGGCAATAATCGAAAAACAGTCGAACAATCAAGTCCTCGCAGATCCCGTATATGAACTTGAGGGCTTCCAAAGCGTAAGTGTCATAGAAAGCGAATTGGCACCCTTATACTATGATCCATACTCCAACTTAGTGTTCAACCACATACTTAAAACCCAGGGATACTTCCCTGGCATGCCTTTGAACCCTACCCGAAGAAACACCTTCGCACCATATAAGGAAGGCAACTCGAAGAGGATACCACTTGGACTAGGGTACAAACCCACTAAAGAAGAGGTTCTCGAAATGCTTGCTCAAGTCCAAAGCCGTAAGCATGTAGGAGTCCAAATGCGACCCTATCTCCCTACCTTAAATGGGTACTTTGTTCAAGAAGGAAGTCTAGAACTCTTTCACGGGTTTCCCGAGCCTTGGCATTATCTCGAGAGGAAGCTAGCCGGAATCGAGATCTTTCACGATTGCTACTTCATCCCTCCAGAAACGGTTCCTACAGTCAAAACCCGTCAAGCACCTTGCTTAGACGAACAAGCTGTTAGTCTTTTGTTTGGAGAAGATCGATTTGTTAGGGCCGCGCAGGATGAGATCATTACCATGATACTTCAAGACGATCACTTCAACCCCACCGCGTTGATCACAGAAACCAACGCAAGTCAGCAGAAAGGATGGAGAAAATCAATCAAGTGGACCGACAATCAAGGAAGACTCTTCAAACTCACCACTGGAGAAGGAGAGATGTTCAAAGGAGAACCAGAAGACGATGAGTTCGAGTCGGAGTCGGAGTCAGAGTTAGAGTCTAGAGAAGTCATTAGGGAGTCTCCTCCTGTCGTCATCCCCATTCCCTTTGTTTCTCCTAGCTTAGCCTCGAGTAGTCACAGTAGTTTTGGAAATGTCCCAACCACTGTCCCTTTGCCGCCACTGACCATGGATCAGATGGCTTCTTTGTTTCAACTTTACTCAAACTTTAATATGAATAAATCAGGTTCTGCTATCTTGAGTGCAATTATGTTTACGATGATACTGAGGATGACCAAGACCCAGACTCGATCGAAATACCTCCCTACGTAGCCAAAGAAATACTACAAGAAGGGGAAGGGGGAACAGTAATAGAGGACACCGAACCCATTAATGTAGGAACCGAACTAGAACCCCAAGAACATAGGATAGGGACTACCTTGAGCTCTACCGAAAGGGCCGATTTTATAGACCTCCTAAACGAGTTCAAAGACGTCTTCGCTTGGTCCTACAAAGACATGCCAGGGATCGACAGGGATATCGCCGAACATAGAATTCCGATTAAGCCAGGTTTCAAACCTGTCAAACAGAAGCTTCGACGAATGAGAACGGAATGGGCTCTCAAGATTAAGGAAGAAGTTGACAAGCAATTCAAAGCCGGGTTCATCAAAGTTTCCGAGTATTCTGACTGGGTAGCCAATATAGTGCCCGTACCCAAAAAGAATGGGAGAATCCGTGTTTGTGTTGATTTTAGGGACTTAAACAAAGCAAGTCTCAAAGATGACTTCCCTCTGCCACACATTGACATATTGGTGGACAATACTGCAGATCACGCTTTACTATCCTTCATGGATGGGTATGCGGGTTATAACCAAATCAAGATGGCTATGGAAGACATGCATAAGACCGCCTTTGTCACTAAATGGGGAACCTATTGCTATACAGTCATGCCGTTTGGATTGATCAATGCCGGGGCTACATATCAACGCACTGCAACCACACTCTTACATGACATGATGCACAAAGAAGTTGAGGTATACGTAGACGACATGATTGTCAAGTCCAAAGAAAGAGAGGGGCATATTGCGAACCTTCGCAAATTTTTCGCAAGGCTAAGAAAGTAAAACATGAGGCTCAATCCTCAGAAATGCACATTCGGAGTAACATCTGGCAAACTCTTGGGATACGTCGTTAGCCAACGAGGTATAGAAATAGACCCTTCCAAGATCAAGGCTTTGATCGAAATGCCACAACCTCAAACAGAAAAAGAAGTCAGAGGATTCCTGGGAAAAATGCAATATATAAGTCGATTCATATCGAAACTCACCATGATTTGTGAGCCTATCTTCAAGAAGCTCAAGAAGACGGACCACACCATGTGGGACGACGACTGTCAAAAGGCATTTGACCGAATCAAAGAGATATTGGCTAAACCACCCGTGCTCATGCCACCTCAACGAGATCAACCTCTTGGTTTATATCTCACAGTAACCGAAACTGCCATGGGCGCCATGCTAGCTCAAACTGTAGGAAATGAAGAAAGGGCTATCTACTACCTTAGTAAGAAGTTCCTGGAGTACGAGTGTAAATACTCACAACTCGAAAAGACATGCCTCGCTCTTGTGTGGGCAACGAAGAAGCTACGCCATTACATGCTTAGTTACTCCGTCAAAATATACTCCAAAATGGATCCAGTCAAATACCTCTTCGAGAAACCCGTCCTCAATGGCCGACTAGCAAGATGGACCTTGATGCTCTCAGAATTCGACCTCAAATACGTGCCTCTCAAATTAATAAAAGGTCGCGCCGTTGCCGAATTCTTTGCAGAAAATCCCATCAATGACGCACAAACAATAGATACTTGGTCATTTTCAGACGAGGATATACTCCAAATTGATGTAGACTCCTGGGATCTTTACTTTGATGGAGCATCAAACTTAAGAGGATTTGGAATAGGCGTGTTGCTCATTTCTCCTGAAGGCGAGCATACCCCAATCTCTGCCAAACTCGACTTCGAGGTGACAAATAACGCTGCAGAATACGAAGCTTGTCTCATTGGACTACAAGCGGCAGTAAGCTTAGGCATTAAAAACCTCCGAGTACATGGGGATTCATCCTTAATCATCAACCAAGTTACGGGATCTTGGAAAATTCGAAGCGAAAGCCTAGCACCTTATCAAGCCAGAATAGATCAAGTGGCCCAATTCTTTGATCACGTGACATATCTACACCTACCTCGGGAAGAAAATCAATTTGCAGATGCTCTTGCAAAACTTGCATCTTTGATTAATATGCCAGATGACATGGTGTCAATGCCTTTGTGCATCGAATGACGGTCAGAGCCGGCTTATGTCCATCAAATCACCGACGAAGAGGAAATCGCGCAGGAACCCTGGTTCCAAGCAATCCTGAATTTCAAGCTCAACGGTACATATCCACCCGATATGGATAAGAGGGGACAATGTGCTATACGCCTAGTAGCTTCCCAATACGTTCTCATACAAGGAGAGTTATACAAAAGAACACCTCTTGGTGTATTCCTACGTTGCCTTGATCATTCGCAGGCACGAAAGGTGATGGAAGAAGTCCACGATGGAGAATGCGGTCCTCACATGAGTGGGCCCATGATGGCAAAGAAAATCACACGTTTGGGATACTATTGGACCACAATGGAATCCGATTGCATCAAATACGTAAGACATTGCCACAATTGCCAAATCTTCGGGAATGTACAACATGTCCCTCCTTCATTGCTCTATACGATGACCTCTCCTTGGCCATTTTCTCGCTTGGGAATTGACATAATCGGAAGATAACCCCAAATTTAACAGAGGTCACTGTTTCCTCCTAGTGGCAATCGACTATTTCACCAAATGGGTAGAAGCGGCTTCCTACACTAGTCTTACGGCTAAAAACGTGGCAAAGTTCATACAAAACAACATCATCTGTCGATACGGTTGCCCACATGAGATCATTAGTGATAATGGATCACACTTCCAGGCTGAGACTGAGCAATTACTAGCCAAGTACAAGATTAGCCATCACCACTCTTCGCCCTATAGACCACAGACTAACGGCGCGGTAGAGGCAGCAAACAAGAACGTTGTCACAATCCTCAAGAAAATGATTGACAACTATCGAGATTGGCCAAGCAAGATACCCTTTGCTTTGTGGGGGTATCGTACATCTGTTAGGACGCCCACTGGGGCTACTCCTTTCTATTTGACCTACGGCATGGAAGTTGTGCAACCAGTCGAGTTAAAGATACCATCCTTGCGCATTCTACTCGAAAGTCAAATCCCAGAAGCCGATTGGAAAAGGGATAGATATGAAGAACTCATCCTCTTGGATGAACATAGGCTACGCGCCTTGCATAATGTCCAAACATATCAAGCACGTATCAAACGAGATTTCAACAAAAGGGTTAAGCCAAGGAACATCAAGGAAGGAGACTTAGTACTTAAATCGGTTAGAGCTTTTTTACCTGTCGACCCACGTGGAAAATTCAAACCTAATTGGGCCGGACCATTTCTAGTCAAATCCATACTTCCAGGGGGTGCGGTTAGAATCACAGACCTAGACGGGAATGAGTTTTCAAACCCAACAAACCTCGACCAATTAAAACGGTACTATGCCTAGAATAGGAACAAAAACGCGCCTCGCGTAACCTCGCGTGTCGCTCTTGTGGCACTAAATAAGCGGCCCCTGGCCAAGCTGAAATAGGCTAATGTCACTATGCTCTTGCATTTTGGCAATTTTGTCATCCTCATATCATCAAATAAACTAAATTTGCACCTTCAGAGTAAGCAAAAAGCTCATGCTTATTTTTTCTAATTTCATTACAAGCTCTTGCTTAGAACAATTATTCTTTTACATTTACTCGAACTACGCGCAAAGGTTTGATTTCATTTTTTAAGTGAATACGTAGGCAATCCTTCACAGGATACAACCCATAATTTTAAAATGTAAATAGAAGGACATTTGCATTGCATTTGGAATTCGACAAGAATAATAAATAGAAAATCACAACGGTTTCATAACCATTTAACCTTTTATTTATTTCATTAATTTTCTAATAATAATACGTTACATAATAAAAATAAAATAGGCTAGGATTCTAAAAACCTCACCTTCTTATTACAACAATAATAATAATAATAATAATAATAATAAATAATAAATAAAGACTTGGGCTATTCCTCCATCTTCCCTTTGCCCTTGTCATTCTTCTCATACTTCTTGTCACGGCCTCGAACCGGACGCTCTTGCGCAATTTCCGACCTAATCACCAACGGTCTTTCTCGAGGCCTAGCTTTTCCATTCTTGCCAATCACCATCTCGACGACAGGAGTAGTCTTTGGTTTCTTCGAAGGATGAACAACTTGAAACCCGGCTTCTTCCTCTCCCTCAGTCAAATGCTTTTCTTTCTCTTTCTCCACCTCGCGCACCTTGTAGTCAACGGGCTCTCGTTTTCTCAATCTCTCGCGCTCTTCCGGAGTAGTAGCTTTCCTCCATCGCAGATAAGAATCCGACACCCACAAAGCATTTGCAGAAGAGTTCAAGAACCACATATTTCTTTGAGCTCATTTAATGGCCCACTCCCTTCGGCTCCCCGTAGTAAGCGCCACAAAGAGCCATGGGGATCGGTATCAAGTTTCGGATTGTCTGCTTTAGTCCAACTTGTCTCATCACCTCTCCGGAAGATGCACACCATAAATTCCAAGCCAGAATGCGCACGGACCGAGTAGGATCCAAAGCGGGCACACTCCAAAGGATGATTTGAGGTGCCACCACGGTACAATCCACCTAATCAACGGGCCATCATCGCTCTTCAGTTTGTTCTCCCAATAATTGCAGACTCGGGTGAAGTCCACCATGTAAAGCCTAGTCCTCATTGCAATCGAACGAGCATGATAGGAAGGAACTTAAACTGGGGGCTCGATCAATCGAAGCCGTTCCATAAGCCAAACCTACCAAAAGCGGGTATTAGACATCAAAAAAAAAAACCAAAAAAAAAAACAAAAAAAAGAGACAAAAAAAAAGAAACGAAAAGACGAAAAAAAAAAAAGACAAAAAAAAGAAACGAAAAGACAAAAAAAAAAACGAAAAGAGAAAAAAAAAACGAACAAAAAAAAACAAAAAAAGAGAAAGAAGTGTCTTTTACCTGCAGAATGACGGGACTTCCCAAATACGGTAGGTCACGGTTGGCTTTCCTATTATCCAAGCCCAAAAGGATCTCTCCTAAACATAAACAAGCTGGGCTCCTGCGTAGCTCAATTTGCTCAACAAGGCCCAGAAGACGGGGATCACCTCTCAAGTCTTCATCAACATGCCCTTGGAAGACATACACATGCAACAAGCAAAAACCAAATGCCCTTCGCCTGGCAACATAAGAAACGGTGGGGTCGGCCCTATTAATAAATCGGTCTATGAAGTCCAACATCCGCACTCCCTTCGAGGTCACTAGACGGTCCACCTCAAGTCTAGTCAATCCAAGTAAGTCTCTAAATTTGCTCTTATACCCTTGCGAAGTAGAAGGAATAGCGGGCAAGTGTTCGGGGTCCCACCCACCAATAGCGGCAATTTCTTCAGGAAATGGGCAAATATCGCCTCCAGGGAATGCAAAAACGTGGTAATTCGGGTCCCAATAATCAAGACAAGCATCCAAGAAGGGTTTGACGACCTTGATGAGCTTTAAACTCAACAATGATCCAAGATTATAGGCGCTCATATCATATTTCTCCGTGTTTGAAAATTCGTTGGTCCATTCTTTAAGGCGAATCTCCAAAGTATTCATGATGAAGAGTTTATTTTGAAGAAATTTTGTGTAAATAAGACGAAGAAAAGACGGAAGAATTGTGTGAATAAAAGCTCTATCGACGTCTCTATTTATACTAATTTCTGTTTCCAAAATTCTGCTGGAAACAGAACCACTGGGAACAAAGGCAGACTGCCGCGCCTCTTTCAAAGGGACGCAGCTCATGCTGCGCCTCTTCCTCAGCTTACCTTCTGTAATTTTCCGCGTTGGATCTTTCCTAATTCCATGACGAATAATTTCCTATTCTTACGGGTTATTATTTTGGTAATTACGTAGAGGTTACCATATTTCGGGTTTCCGAACTTCCGCAGGCACGCATTTCGAGATGACATCGACATTTTCGTCATTTTCGCACACTTGTACATTTTCATTTTAGGAAATAATTTTCATTTTTTTTATATAATTCATTTTAAGAAATTTTTTTCATTTTTATAATTCATTTTAGGAAATAAATTTATTTTATTCCATTTCATTTTTTTAATCATCTCATTTCTAACTTATAGATTCCTATTTTTTTCTTTTTTTAGGGGGTAACCCTCCCTATCGTCCGGTCATTTCCGGCAAAATTTTTGCATTTTTTGCATTCTTTTGAGTCACTCATTTTGCGCTAATTAAGGCCATATGTATATACACATGTATGTTCTACGTGATTTCTATGTAAATTTCGGCGGCATGACGGCGTAAACCGTCATCTACCAAACCTGTCCAAGGCTAACCTGCAGATACAAGCAACACAACCCAACAGCAAAGGCACTCAGGCCATCTCGCATACACCAAAAAGGAAATGTACAACAAACTGGGGGCTCGAGCCCCAAACAAAGTCCAAAATGTTCAAAATGAAGATCCAAATGTACAACTGTGCAAAAATACAGCCAACAAGCAAGCAAAAACTAAACAAGACTACTGTTAGTCGCCCTCCAGCTCTGCAACTCTTGCCGCAAGAGCAGCAATCTCGGCGTCCCGAACCTCGAGCTCTCTCAACAAGCGAGCTGTCTCCTCCCGAGAACGGGCCAACTCTCGCTCCAGCTCACGGTCCCCCTGTAAACAACAAAGTGGCTCATGTCAATTGTTTCAAGGAAAATTGAAAAATCAAAATTCAAAAATGAAACAGGCACAAGGTTCATACCTGACGGCCTCGACCACCAACGAGTGCCTCGACGGCAGTAGCTCGCAGCCGGTTGGCCACCCTCCACAACGCCACGAACCGAGACGGCGCAACCTGCATTTTCAAAAAAAGAAGTTCTCAACAGTTGAATAAACTCAATCAAATGTGTTCTTACACAAAAAGTCATGCAAAATTAGAGGTTTACCCTCCGAATCGATGCTTTTGCCATCGTCTGTGCCAAGATCATCATCACGGCTCCACGTCAAAGTCACGCAGCTCGGAGATCGTCGTCCTCCCAGTCGCGTCAGTGTACTCGAGGCTCTCGGGGTACTCTGGGGGCTCGATGCCCGCCGCCTCAACCTCCTGCAAAGTCAAATGTTTCTCATTAATCGATGATCTTTCATCATAATTCACAAAAATCAAAAATCAAGAGGATAAAGATGCTCACCACTACCGGCCAGTACGCCAATCTCCCTTAGAGGAACGCCGAGTAGTCCTCGCCTGGAAGAAGCAGGGCGTCACCACTAGCGCCAGCCAAGTCGGCCTCCCTCTCTGCCTCAGAAGGCTCCCTGAACATCGTCCTAGGAGGATCGATGGGAACCGTCAACGCGTCCCGAGAGCACTGACGAGCCAAGCGCTCGCCCAAGTCCCACACAGGACCCATCAACGTCCTCAGCAGTAGCTGGCTCGAGCTCCTAGGTCAAAGGACCTCAGCCACGAAAGGAGGCGCTCCAACGTACTCCGCCCAAGGTCTGGGCACTCACTGTGATAAGACAAACAAGGAATCATTCTTATGATCAATTTAAAAGCAATGAAGAAACAAATGAATGTAAGATGCTTACGCTGTCTAGCTGAAGAGCGTTCACGTCCCGCCGGTAGACACCGTGAGAAGAACGCTTGCTCTTCGTCATGCACATCACCCAATCCCTCACCACGGGATAGGCCTTCTCCAGCGGCTCCGTCCTCTTGGGCGAAAGGCTCGGAAAGTAGGAGTACACCCACGCCTGTGAAGTAAGATAGTCAATGACGATCTTTCGTAATTTGATAAGGAAAGGAATTGATTTCGGTCTAAAGGAAGGTTCATACCTCCAGCAGTAGTCCAGGTCCGACAGCACCAGGAGAAGTCCCCTTCTCCATCAACTCCGGATGAACCATGGCCCTCATGAAGCGAATGAGGACCGCAAAACCAGCGATGACCCCCCCAACGCCCTAGGGAGCTCAGGTCAGCAAGGAAGGGAAGAAGCTTGGTCGACAGCCTCTCGCCCTTGTCTCCGAGGTAAATCGAAGACAGAAACCACCAGAGCCACAAACGAGCCCTTTGCTCAGCAGTACAGGGAGGAGGAGCCGTCTCCCTCCCGTCAATCGTCACCAGCGCCGGGATCTTTCCCGTAAAGTAGTCTCGAACGTAGGAACTGGGTACCAAACCCGATCGTGATGTTCCCTCGGCGACAAGTTCCAACCGATCAACCTCCTAGCCTCGACCGAGTCCACCCTCATGGCGCTCTCCGGCCACTCCACAGCCTCGATCCCACACCTGCACCGAGAAATCATGCCGTAGTCCTCCGGAGTGACTCCCACCTCACCAAAAGGCATGTGAAACGTGGAAGTCGTATCCCAGAATCGGTCCAAGAAAGCGCGGACCAGGCTAAGGTTAGCCAGCAGCTTCCTCTTCGCGATCTTCCTCCAGGCCTGCACCAAAGCACCGAACGCTCCACGCTCGATCATAGCGCGCTCCTCTGCCGAGAGCCGCTCGTAGTGCTCCATCGCTGTCGTGTAACCCGAGAACGACCTGATGTTCCCGGACTCCTATTATGATTTGAAACAAAAGCTATCCTTAGTTTTGAAATGAAAATTGGAAGAGATATGAACAAATGAATGAAAGAAGAAGGTGATGAGTGGTGAATTCCTATTTACCCAGCTCTTCACCGTCCTGTAAGACAGGTGACCCTCTGCAGCCCAAAGCAGGTGCCTACTCTCCCAGGTCTCAGCCCACTAGGGAGCTCCTCTCAGCTGACGACCTCCTCGCCCAACGTTGGCCCGTCTCGGGGCCTCCTCCTCCTCAACAGCCTCCTCCTCCTCATGGATCTTGTCCCCAGCAGCCATCACCGCAGCGGTGAAGGCCTGCTCTAGAGCCTCCTCGACCACAGCAGCGTCTATATCCATGGGAGCTCTCCCAGAAGTAGAAGCCTCGTCACCTGCAACGTTAAAGCAAATTTAGGTCGCGTCACATGACGACGAGCCTTAATTAGGGGATTTTCGAGCCTTCGGAAGCCCCGAAATCGTTATTTCTCGCCATCTTTGGCCATATTCCCACGAACCCGATCACTCATGTGGTAGTTAGGGTTAAGTCAAGCCTACTTTGAAGCCTATTACTGGGTTCGAGCCAAAATTTCGACAGCATTTCGTTATAACAACGATTATGCCTTAGAAAGTGTCCTGAAAAAGTTGTCGCAAAACAAAATTCCGAGATAGTAGAAAGTTTACCCATCATTCAAGGATCCCAAATATCAAGTTTCATCACAAATGGGCAATCCTAAGGCTATTTTCGAAGCAATTTACGGTTTAGCTGTGAAACCGTCTCAAATTCGCTCAAAGGCTCAAAACTCAACGAAAATTCGAGACAAATACATGGTTATGTTCCTTATATTACCAATTATCCGTTTCTAATGCCAATTTCACAAGGCAAATGCATTTGGGGGAAAAGCCCCAAATTTTCGATCAATTGGGTCATAAACCCTAATTCTTTCGATCCAAAATTGGACAAATACCGAAGATTAATGCAAGAATGAGACGCATACCTCGATTAGTCATGATTAATGCAAGCTTTTGGATCAAACTTTGGCGGAAATGATTGATTTTTGAGGGAGAAATTGGAGGATTTGTATTTCAAAATAATGAAATAAACCTCTGATTATCGCGTTTTTACGCAGAAAGAACACTTTGGGGAATAGACGCAGCAGGTGTTGCGCCTCTTCCAAGAGACGCAGCTCTTGCTGCGCCTCTTCCTTGTGTTCCCTCCATACGAATTTTCAAAAATTCGTTATGAGTTCGTTATTTGTGGGGCCATCTTTGGTGCGCCTCTTCCCCGATGCGGTTTTATCCTTTTGGTCCGTTTCACGATTTTATCTTTCGTTCCGGCCCGCATTTTCCAAGCCAGCAGCAGACTGTTGCGTATTATTTATTTCTTCCAAGACCTTTGCTTGTCGCAACGAGCATTTGTTTCTTCACAAAATTCGATATGCCTTCATTATAAACGAGAGTAAGCGGATACACTTTCCCTCTCACGATATGGATATTAATTCCCGATCATGTCCCCAGTGAGACTAAGCGGATATACTTTCCCTCTCAAGACATGGAGATCGACTCAGTTTTCTCTCAGCAGTTCCCGCCTGTGTCCTGCTATTCGTCATTATTTCTCGAAGACTACCCAAGCAGTTTTCTCTCAGCAGTTCCCGCCTGTGTCCTGCTATTCGCCATTATTTCTTGAAGACTACCCAAGCAGTCTTCTCTCAACAGTTCCCGTCTGTGTCCCATTACTCACCTTATTTAGCCTCACGCTTGACCTTAGCTCGATAGCTCCCATGTACCTCCGGAAGCATCTCGAGAAGAAGTCTTAGGTATGGTCTCTTCTTATGGCTGGCGAGCCTCCTTACGTAGTCTAATGGACTTTAAACGACCCTCCCCGGAAGTCGACAGACTCTAAAATGTTCCCGACGACAGGTCCTTGGTTCATACCCATTGAGCCGCCTCGCGTCGCCATAGTCGTCAGGTTGTAATCTTCGATTGACCTGATGGCTATACTTTGACTTTCGCCTTGTCCAAGCCTCAGTCAAAGTGGGGGCTCTGTAGATACCTCATTTCTGCACCTCCCGCAAATCACCCGGTGATGATTGGGCCGCATGCTTGCTACGCGGAACGATTTGTGACATTTCGTAAGTTTATCGTCAAATGATTGCTCAAACATTAATGTTTACCTCTTAGTTGTCATTTACGTGCCGATACGGTCGTTTTGACAGTAATTAGAGTACATTTGGAGTCCGGGCCTAAAACCGTCTTCATTTTCTGATAACCGTTAAATCCCGAGTCAGAATGTTCTGGAATGTTCCGGATATTTCTATTCCATATTTTATAAATATTTCACAATCTTTATTCTTTGGTAAACAATTTTCCGTAATATTCACATTAAATATTAAGAAAAACCGTATTATCTCTTTATTCCATAATTTAAAGACGGAAATCTTGCTTTCGCAGGAGGAAACCACTTGGGAACAGACGCAGCAGGTGTTGCGCCTCTTCCAAGAGACGCAGCTGGTCTTGCGCCTCTTCCCAGTCCTTTCTCGCGTATTTCCGTATCTTTTTCATATCTTTCCGAGATTCACTTCCAAAGACTCTCCGAAAACCCTATTCCTTCACGTGATTAGTATAAATAGGAGCCTTCGCTCCTCATATTTCTCACGCGAGTGTCCGCCCTTCTCTTCTCCCTTTGCATTCTAGACCTTTGTTCTTAGTTTTTGGCGTCTACGTGCTTGAACATTCGACCACGTAAGCTCGGATCCTTCTGAGTACCAGCCTCATTTGCATGACCGACCAATTTGACCAACTCCACAATCAATCAACTTAATTAATCTAATCGTTTTCCTCTTACGAGGGCACTTTTCTTTGCATTCGCGTCGAGCATCACTAATCGATATCTTAGTCCTTCTCATTTCGTCAAACATGTAAGTCTGAGGGTGTATAATCCTTATTTATTTATTGTATCTTATTTTATTGTAACTATTATTGTAAGGTTTATGTCGAAAATATCATTAAAACCGATTTCTAAAACCATGCTTTAAAACCTCTTTTTACGGATTTCCGGAAGACAAACTGCCGAGAAAGGACGCAAAGAATCGCTGCGCCTCTTCGAAGGAGCGCAGTTCCTGCTGCGCCTCTTCGTGAGGTTGTCGCAGTTCCTGCTTCCTTTCTTCTTCCTTCGTCCTCTGTAATTCGTCAAGTATTTATTTGTTTCGTTTGTTTTCGTTAATTCTTCGTTATAACACCGTAATAATTTCACATGTATATTAATTATCATTCATTCACATGTTTTATTCATTATAAATCCGACTCAAATCCCTAATAATCCATATTTGCGGGTTTTCGTTATTAAATTCAACCCGGGTTGTAGAAATTCAAATTGTTCATATTGAGTTTCTGGAATTCGACCTTTGATATAGTTTCCATCTGTTTATTCATCGCATGTTTGTCGTTAATTCATCATGTTTATTTCATTCACCCATGTCACTAATCAATCATTCATTCATGTAATTAATTCGTCTTTAATTCCGTCTCATCCATGTTTTATCGCTTTTATGACCATCATTCACATGTAAATAACTTATTAATCACTTTCATCCGAGTAAATAATTTAATCAATCATTAAATTTACCAATTGATATTAACAATTCGCAATTAAAACTTCACAACTGAATTCAAAGGTCAGAACAGACGCAAAGAATCGCTGCGCCTATTCTGAGGACGCTTCTGCTGCCTGCTCCGGTTGAATTCTCGCCTCAAACTCCGTTTTTGCTTGACATGGTTTAATTAATTACGTATAACTAACTATTATCCGCATTATCACCTTCTGATTTGTTCGTTAATTTATTTGTTTATTCTTTTTCTCAAATTATCCGTTTTAAAGGTATTTTCCTCATAAATCGCCTATTCCATTGTAATTATTGTAATTTTCATTATTGTAATTTATTTATTGTATCATCATTATTTCTTGTATTATTTGTATGTTTTCACATGTAATTGAACATAAATTCCTACTTCGACCTAATTGCATGATAAACTACTTGTCTACCGACTTAGCCTAATCTTCACATGTTAGGATTAAAACTTGGATGTTGCATTGCATGCATATAACCGACGATATATCAAGTATAGATGATGTCCCTAATCATTAGTAGAGGCCGCTATCGAGGCGGGCGAGATTAGGTGTTCGATCAAAAGAGCTTCCTAATACGTACCCTCACTACTACAAAACTCGTTATCCACATCGGATATTTTGGCATATGGACATCGGATACACACCCGATGTAGAGTTTGGTCATGCCCATTGTGGATTAATGTACATCGGATTTTAAACCGATGTCCATTAAAATTTGCACGTCGGATTTTCTATATATCTGATGTCCATATGACATATAGACATCAGCCTTTTTGGAAGTCTGATGTCCATTCCTTGCCATAGCCATCAGATATCTAAATAGTCCGATGTCCATTGTAAAATATAGACATCGGTTTTTTTATAAAAATCCGATGTTTATAATTATTAATTTTTATAAAAAAAAAATTATATATTACTATATTATTACCCAATACATTACTACTACAGATGATCACAAATGCAAAAGATGATTCAATATTCAACAAATATGTTTATACAATCAATCAATTATCTGAAATCAATTACAAAAAGATCCAAATATATTAAGACAACTAACCTATCAACAAAAATAGAAACCAAGTTATAACATAACTCGATGTAAAACAAAGGTCCTCGGCCAAATGGCGGCAATTAGTACTACTGATTTTGCATAGTAGATCTTCATTAGCAATAAATCGGCATAGCCCTCCCATAAGCCTTACTGCCTTAATATGTCAAAATTATCAAGGTAATTAGAACTCCCTTCCACAGCTTCAACAGCTTCAAGTCTACCCATAGAACAGTGAAAAATGATTATGCAACTAGGAAGGTACTTGTGGGATAATGTTGAACCTTAATACGTGATATGAGAGAGTTGAACCAGGAAAGACATCTCCTCTGATGGCGATTCCTGAAAAGTTTCAGAAGATCAGAAAAATGAAAGTTGGAAGAACAACCATGTGAGAAGGAGAGAAATTAGCAATAGCGTGTTTAACTGAAGTACCTTCATAGACTCCATCAGTTACTCGAGCTATAGTACTATACAATCACTTTTAGGAGCCATTGAGGTGTAACGAGATAATGTTGTAGAGGAAAATAGTCCTTTTTCTCTAGAGAGAATTGGGGGATCTCCCTCAAGCATCTGAAATGTATCAAAACAATGAGAAATAAAACGGAAAGACTAACCACTCAAAACCATGATTATGCATGAGCTCACCTCATATAATATCATGACGAAAGAGAAAACATCAACCTTTTTGTCATATTTCCGATGCTTAAAATACTTCAGGAGCCATATAACGGTCTGCTTTCACAAACAGTAACAAATCCAATAATAATGAGTACAGATGAAAATAAAACCCATTCAGGTCAATAGTAAGATGACTACTTACAACTTCCTGTTTCACCAGTCATTTTGTAGATATCATGAGCATGCTGAACACGAATAAGCTTGCTAAGTCCAAAGTCACCAACCTTTAAGTGGTCTGCACTTGAGTTGACTAAAAGAACATTCCTGAAATTATTGCCGCAAAACATGAACAAAGTTGGTGTAAGAGTGTAAGACACATTTACTTTCAAGTTGAAAGCGACTACAAACATGCAGACTATCTATATGTAGCATAGTAAATTTGAATTGGTGCAAGCAACTCTATCCCCACGTTTTTTATTTCCTTTGATAAAATATTAAAAAACCTATAAAAATAACAACAATGCACTAATCATGGCTTTATATCGCGGTGGATGATGACATTCGGTTCATTACGAAGATAAGCCATGCCCCTGAGAAGAAAAAAATATAAGCACATGATTGGATTAGGTTTGTTGAGGTTAAAAAATAATCTTAGCATCAGATAGAAGAATAATGATAACCATCAGGTTGAAGAATTAAGGACAAATATTAACAACAAAGAAGAAAACACCAAAGTGCCTCGACAGGTTTCGCCACGGTCGGGAAGGGAGGTGTATTTATGCAACCTTACCCATTTTTTAGCATGATATTTAAAGCAAAATCAATAAGCATAAATCTCACCAAAGTGGACTCCAAGATACCTTGCAATGTCCATCGCAAAATTGATTGTCGTGGCTTGGACTAAGAGCTCCCTTTTCTTTCGGTATTGATGTAGATCACCCTAACATATCAGGTGAGAACACTCGGTAAGAATAAAAACCAACCGTAAAGACAACATTATTTTGTCGGTGGGAGAGAGCACTAAAATTCAAATTAATACAAAATCGCATACCCTCGTAAGTACTCGTATCAACATCAAAGGCTTCTTCTCGAATAATGCTTCAAGGAATTGAACAATGTTAGGGTGACGAAACTTCACCAGCAAGTTGGCTTCATGCCTGAAATCCTGACTGAAAAAAAGAATTAATTGGGAGAAATTTCAGCATGTATAAAATTTTCATAGTTAAATCATGAGTAATGCTACTTTGCCATAGAAAGATTATGGGTAACACATATCTAACCCATTATAATTTGAAATTCAAAGAAAACTCAACTAGGCCAATCACAAGTTGTAAGACTAAACTCAACGAAGTCCAACTAAAATCTCCTGCCAACAAACAAACTCCTTGCGAGTTACATTTTCTCAAAATATACATTAGTCAAAATTGAAGTTGGTCACTTTTAGAACCCAGATATACAATATTAATGTATCTAGCATCTTTCAACCCCAATTAATCAATTATATGAACTGCCTAGTTTGTAAAATGACAAATTACTGATAATAGTACACAAAAATCTCCATTAGTTACCCAGGATCAAATTAAAACGATTAAACGAACGCACAAACCATGTACATAGTCATATCCATAGGTAGATTTTGAAGAGCGATAAAGTTTCAAATCCATATACAATAACATTATCCATCGGTAGCTAACTCATAAATTTGCCCAATGATCTCCGTAAAAATAGAACTATAATTCACAGCCCCAAATCAGCCTAATAATTTATCAAAACAAGTATGATTGATTTGGGGGTTAGGGTTTCGAAAATTCACCACCCATATTAATAAAATTCAACAAAAACTTTAATAAATTCTGACAAAGGTAAACATGAATCGTAGTTCCTAACCCTAAATTCAATAACCCTAATAGATCCCAATTTTCAAATTAGATGACAGAAGTTTGCACAACTTGAATTATCAACCCTAAATTTCAAATAAAATAACTCTAAATAATACCGTGGGAGGGGCTGGTGGAGGAACTGGAGACGCGTTGGCGTTGGCGTTGGCGTTGGCGTTGGCGTTGGCGTTGGCGTTGGTGTTGGTGTTGGCGTTGGCGACTGGAATGTCGATGTTTTTGGGGGTGGGTTTTGGAATTGGGGGATTGAGGGATTGACGATATGAATTGTAAGGGATTGAGGGGTAGGAGCTGATTTTAATCCAGACAATTATTTTTGTGCGCCTATAATTTCTAATGTAGATGTACATCGGTTAAATGTTAGATACGATGTACTTGACTATTATATAGACATGGGTTTTAATAATATCCCATGTCCATTAAAATCATAAATAATGGACATATGTTTTCTAATGCAACTGATGTACATATAATTATAAATACATCAGTTTTTTGCAAACAACTGATGTGTATAATTTGTACATCAGTTTTCTAAATAATCAGATGTCCATCAACTGATGTCCATAACGAGTTTTGTAGTAGTGCCTCACCCCTTACTCCAGATATCTGTGAACACCCGTGTTCATTGGCATCCACGAGAGTCATTCTAGACATAGAATGCTAAGGGTAACGATTGCATAGTGTCCATGTCTCTACTTTGTGTCTTGACATGACGCGAGGTATTCGAACGGTTCCAATTTCCCATAAAAATTGGTGGCGACTCCAACAAAAATGCAAACGCTTGTTTCTCTTCTATCCCAAGCGCCCCCATGGGCCCCCCCGCTGTCCACAGGAAGAATGGAAACGATTTGATCAGATGTATCCTGATTTTGCCAAGGAACCCCGCAATGTACGACTTGGCTTGTGTACGGATGGATTTGATCCTTTTGGTAATTTTGGGAGGAAGTATTCTTGTTGGCCCGTTATGGTCACACCATACAATTTACCACCTTGGTTATGTATGAAAAGACCATTTATCTTCTTGTCACTTATTGTTCCCGGACCAAAAAGCCCGAAACTTAATTTGGATGTTTATTTACAACCATTGGTGGAGGAGTTGAAATACTTGTGGGAAGTTGGGGTGGAAACTTATGATGTGTCTAAAAAACAAAATTTTCAACTTAAATCTTCCCTTTTGTGGACAATAAATGATTTTCCCGCCTATGGTATGCTATCTGGGTGGTCTACACAAGGACAAAAAGCATGTCCTTGTTGCATGGAGGAAAGTAAAGCATTTTGGCTTCCCAATAGCAAGAAAATAAGCTGGTTTGATTGTCATAGATGCTTCTTACGAGAGGGAAATCCACATAAGAGGAACAAGAAAGCTTTCACAAAAGGTAAAGAGGTGCTTGATGCCCCTCCGAAACGAGTGCCTGGGGATGAGATATGGAAGACGGTATGTGATTTACCATCCCATATTGATGATACCGAGGAAGAATTTAAAGAATTGAAAAGGCAGAAAAACGGTTGGTTTAAAAGAAGCATTCTTTGGGACCTTCTTTATTGGAAGACAATGTTGATAAGACATAATTTGGATGTAATGCACATAGAAAAGAATTTCTTTGAGCAACTAATTGACATGATCATGGATGTAGAAGGTGAAAAATATGATAGCATTGCTTCTAGAAAAGATTTGCAGAAATTTTGTCATCGTCCCAAATTACACATTCGCGGCGACGGGTCTAAGCCAACATCCATTTTCACTCTCGACAAAGCTAAGAGAAAGGTATTGTGTGAGTGGTTACAAAATTTGAAGTTTCCTAATGGGTATGCATCATATTTTAGTCGATGTGTTGATCTTAAGAAGCTGAAGTTGCAAGGCTTGAAAAGTCATGATTGTCATGTATTCATGGAGCGATTATTACCCGTTGATTTGAAACATCTCGTGCCGACAAACGTTTGGAATGCAGTTGTTGAGATTAGTCAATTCTTCCGAGATTTATGTGTCTCTTCAATATGTGTTGATGACATGATTCGTCTGGAAGAGCAAATACCACAGATATTGTGTAAGCTTGAAATGATCTTTCCTCCTGCATTTTTTAACTCTATGGAGCATCTACCGGTTCATTTGTCATATGAAGCCAAAGTTGGGGGACCCGTCCAATATAGGTGGATGTATCCATTTGAAAGGTAATTAAGATAATCTAGCTACTTTTAAATTAAAATTAATAATAATAACTAATCTATTTATTATATGTTAACTTTATTATTAATAAAACTCATCATTAACTTTTATAGGTTTCTTAATCATTTGAAGAAAAAAATTGGTAATAAAGCTAGGGTGGAAGGTTCTATATGCAATGCTTATTTAACGGAAGAGATTGCAAACTTTTGTTCTCTTTACTTTGAAAAACATATAGAAACCAAAGCAAAAAACTTGAATGTTGAGAAACAGGATGAAATAGACGGAAGTTTACCCGAATTTTTTCAAACTCAAGATGATGAAGGGTGTTCATCAAAGGGGCAAACAAGATATTTGGATGATAAGGAGTATAATCGTGCCCACCTTTACATGCTATCTAATTGTGACCTCTTGGAGTCATACGAAACAAAGTTTGTTAATGATTTCATTCAGAGGAATCCTAATATAAGTAAGGATGATGTTTGGGACAAACATGAGGACCAATTTCTATCATGGTTTTAGAAACATGTAATTGAGTTGAATATTCAAGATGATTTGATAAGAAGTTTGGCTTTTGGTCCTTTAAAAATGGTAAGAACGTGGAATCGATACTCGGTTAATGGGTTTAATTTTCAAACATTCAACCACGGTAAAGGTAAGGCTAGGTGCAATTGGGGGGTTACTATTTCTTCTCTTGATGACAACGAATACTATGGTATAGTTGAAGATATCTTTGAAATTAGTTATAATGGACGTGACCGAGCTTATAAAACTGTCTTATTCAAGGTTGACTAGAAGGATAATTCTGTGGCTGGAATAAGAGTACATGAGCAATACAAGCTTGTAGAAGTGAATCGTACTAGAACATACTCTAAGTATGATCCATTTATACTTGCACATCAGGCTCATCAAGTGTATTTTGCTACTTATCCAAGCACAACAAATGATAGAAATCAAAATGCATGGTGTGCAATCTTTAAGACAAAGGCACGGTCACAAGTTGATACAACTTTTTCCCAAGAATAAAACGTTTCAAATGAAACACTTTTGTCTCCACCCGATGAAATCAACTATGAGCATGAGAATAAAGATGGTGAAGACATGGAAGAGGAAGAATATTATGATGTGGAAGAGAGACTGCCGGGGGAGGATGAGGCGGAGGAGGAGGAAAGAAGGGAAGAAGAGGAGGAGAAGAGGGGGGAAGAGGAGGTGAGGAGGATAAGGGAGGAGGAGAAAAGGAGGAGGAAGGACGAGGGGTTTGGAGATGAAGATGATTATGATTATGATGATGATGATGACGATGATGAGGATGAGGATGAGGAGGAGGACGACGACGATGATGAGTATGATTAAATTGGTATAATTTTGTATTCCTCAAGAGTAAATAATTAAAATTTAGAAGTCCGTATAATTTTCATTTATCATTATTTGTGTTAATTTTTATTTGTATTACTGCAGATGGCTGGAGCAGGTCGAGGTAGGAAGCGTGGAGGCGGCTCAGGTTCTGGACAGAGTACGCGTGCGGAGGAGGAGGAGTTTGTGCGTGAGGATCCGATGCAGACAGACGGTGACGGTGACGGTGAGGAGACTGACGCTACCGACGAGCCAGCACGGGTGCCGATACGGTACACTTCGGATCATCGGATGATTCATGAGCCGGCGGGATTATGGTAAGTCTTATTCTTTATTAGTCTACTATTATTATTATTATTATTATTATTATTTTGTAAAATAATAATTGTTTCTAATTTTACATGTTCAAAATAAATGCAGGTTTATGAACGATTGCGTGGTACGAGGTGTCACGAAAAGCACGAAAACTAATTTCGTGGGTCCAATTCCTACATCGTGGACACGGGCTTCTAATGCACAAAAAGAGGCATGGTTCAATAACTTTCGGGTATATATTTTCCGTAGTTCTTTGTTTTAGAAACCAAATAATTAATTTTGATAAATTTTTTAAGAACCAAGGTTAGACTTTTATTTTATACTGATATGAAATTTGTCGCCTTTTTTTTTTGTAGCTATCATTTGCTTGGTCACCGTCTCAAGAACAGAATGTCCGTAACAGGTACAATGACGTCGGTACTCGACGATATCGGGACGTGATCTGGAAGACGATTAGGCGCCCGAAGGAGCCAGAGCACATGAAAGGTATTTAATTAACTTGTTTTGTTATTTGTATTAATTAGCATATACTCTCTTATATTATAAATAATATCAGTAACTTATTAGTTATGATTTCATATGTGTAATTGTAGGTGAGAAGTATGAAGGCTTAATAAAGCATACCAAAAGTGAAGCTTTTCAGAAGAAGTCTAAGCAAGCATCCCTCAACAAAAAAGGAGGAAAGGAAGATGCCGTGAACGAGCCTACTCATTACGGGGGATCACGATCGTTCTGGGATCGTGTATTGGGTGTAAGTTTGTCTATTATTTCACACTTTTTTTGGGTTTTCAATGCAACATGTTTATTTTATGTTAGATTTTTTGTTGATTTTCTAACATGTATGTTTTTTTTTTCATTTCAGAAAGGAAAGAAGAAGTCAAAGCCGATTGCGACGGTACCGGAACTGTTTCTGGACACGCATTCCAGGGTTGACCACAAAGGGGTTAGAAGTTGGACTAAGCCAAAAGACAAGCAATTATATGTAAGTTTTCCCTAACACTTAATTTTTGTTAATTTATTCTCTTTTAAAATGTCGCATATAAGGTGGTTACCATATTAACTTACAACCATTTGTTTAATATTGTAGGATGCATTTGAACAAGAAAAAGCCGCCAATCCAGAAAAACCGGATAATGACATATGGTATGAGTTGGTGAATGGCTTCAAGAAAGGGCACGTGTATGGTACCGGAAGTTCAACACCGGCTTTCTATGAGAAAACGCGTAGAAGATCGACTTCAACAATTCCCAGCACCACGTATCAACCGGGAATTATTAGTCAACTTCAAGCTCAAGTAAGAGAGCGTGATGAACGTGAAGCCAAACGTGATGAAGAATTCCGCCAAATGAAGGAAAGAATAGCAATGTTTGAGAATTGGTGGCAAGGTTGTAACTCCGGACCTGGACCCAACTATGATCCAAATGATCCGCATGGTCCACAAGTGGGGAGTGGAGCCGGTGTTGGCTTCCAAGTAAGATGATTTTAGCATGTAAGCTTGTAAAACTTGAACTTTAGACTTGAACTTTAGAATAGCTTAGCTTGTAAAACTTCCATTTTCAATATATGAAATGAAGTTTGAGAAATGGGTGGTGTTGGGTTGAAATGTATGGTGTTGTGTGTGTTGAAATTTGGGATGTATGGCGTTGTGGAACATCGGTTTGTATGCAGGTTGTAAATATTTGGCTAGTAATGAAAATGAAAAAAACCAACAAAACATACAGTGGCTTTGGCGACTGATTTATGGTAGTCGCCAAAATGGCGACTGAATTTCAGTCGCCAAAGTTGCTCAGTGAAATTGGCTACGTCACCCAAATTTGGCGACTAATACCAAATTTAGCGACTGAAATTCAGTCGCCAATTTGGCGACTACCTCAAATCAGTCGCCAATTTGGCGACTACCATTTCAGTCGCTATTTTTGTCATTTGGCGACTGATTTTTCAGTCGCCAAATTTGGCGACCGACATTAGTCGCCAAAGTTAGAAAAGGCGACTAAGGTCTGCGACTGACGTTTGGCGACTGATTTCAGTCGCCAAAATCGGTCGCCTGTTTTAATTCTTTTTGTAGTGCATAAACTTGAGTAAACTCAGGTTGTCACATTTTATCTCCCCTAAAAAGAAGGTTACGTCTCCGTACCTTACTCATATGAAACCACACAACCTACGCGACATCACGGTCCTTCCTCAACACTCAAACAAATAGAATTCATAATAAACCACATATGCAACTATAATTCGACCACACCCGGAAGCTATCATTCAATATAATAAACATGTTACCGCATTATTCGAAGTAGTAATTGTTGGAGTAGTGTCCTCCACAATAAGTGCGGTTACATATTAAATCTCGTAAAAGGAATATCAGAGATTTATATTTTTATTTGTCAGCTGGTCATCGTTAATTGGTAATAATTGGCTGACTAGAGTTTGACATTACTGTCGTGTCACTGCGGTGATCAGCTGATCCCTTTAGGTCACACCTATAGGATGATGCCCAAATGGAAAAACTAATTATTTGTATGAGATACAAATTAATTAAATCCTTGTATTAATTGACTATTAATAAGTCAAGTGAATGTATTATTTGATGACGAGTTACGAACTCGAGCCAAGGGGATTTATTATTTAATTTTTTGATGATTAATTAATAAATGTCAATTGAAATTTAATAATTAATAGTTAATTAATTAAATTTATATGATATGTGTATAGGTAGAGATAATTAGCTATTTTAATTTACAAGAGGTTGTAAAATTAGCTAAATGGGATAGTATTGACGCAATGTATGTTGATAAAATGATCTCATGATTGCTTAATAGTTAAGTAGTCATTAGTGGTTAATTTGTATTATTTAACTGTTAAATAATTAAATTAATATTTAATTATGTAAGATAATTAAATATAAGACTTATAAGCATTTGATGTCGGAAATCAAAATGGACTAAATAAGGTCCATTTGGACCGAAATATATGAGGTCATTACAGACCACTTTTCTCAACATTTGGTGGAAAATCACATGTGATGTTCCTCTCAATTGTACACATCTGAGAGGTCTATATATACCCCTTCATTACACATTTGCATGTGGTTAATTTTAAGACCAAAAATCCTCTAATAACCCCCTCTTTGGCCGGTTTTATAGAAGAAGAAAAGGAAGTCCACTTTTCTTCATTTTTCATCATCAAAGCTTGATCAATTTGTCGATCATAAAAATCAAATATAATTCACAAATAATAATATTCATTATATAATATTATTAGTGTAATAATATTACATATTACAAGGTTATTAGTACAATTACCTAGTTAGTAATTCTAGTAATTTTTGGGTTGATTCTTGGGTGCTACCATAGGAGGTACTCTTCTTTGAGTACTAGAAGTTTTAGGAGGATCATCCAATTGTAATATCTCAAGAACTACAAAGGTAGGAGACCTATGTAGTGCCCAAATTTGCCTTAATCAATGTAAGGAAATCTTCACTTAAGATGGTTTTATACCATCTTCTAGTTAATTGTTTTTGTATGCATGTAGATTTAGACCACCAAAAAAATTAATTTGTAATTTTGATATCATAAGATGAGTTATAATATGGTCTAAATAACTAACAAGTGGTATCAGAGCATTGTTACATACATGCATGTTGTCTTAAGACGATTTTAGTAATGTATGAGATAAATTAATAAAATTGATTTTATGTTACTAAAATTATTTTTATCACATAATATGGTCTTACATGTAAATAATCTGGTCTTAGGATGATATGGGACGAAAATTTGGTTTTTGTTATATTTTTCCACTTTTTATAACTTAAAATGACATAAAATTGAATAAAAATGCATTAAAATTAATTAAGAGTTAATTAAATTGGGTTGCATGTTAATTTTATGCATATTTATTTAGAAATAACCACATACATGTTCTATTTATGAGATAAGTAGATACTTTAAGTTAATGTGATTAATTTAGATAGTTTATTGATTTTTATTTGATAAAAATTGGTAAATAATAGTTATTTTGCAAATAAATATTGATTTAGCTCGGTTTCTATTGCTTATCATACTTTAATTAGTATATTTTTGAGCTAATCTTGTGTTCTAGGTGTATTGTTGTGTCTGTTACGTTTTTGTAGGAATCTAAGCATTTAGAGGCTTTTTTCTATCATTTTGTACACCAAGTTCACTAAGCTAAACAAGACCAAGTATTGGACTAGCATGAAGTGTTTTCATGGGTTTTTCATGAAGAAGTTGATGGACTAATGTGTGTAATGCAATTGTGCCAACAAACCAAAGTCAAGCCCAAGTCAAAGTCCAAGTCAAAGTGGAAGAAAATAGGATTCCAAGCTACTTAGGATGCCAAAGGATTAGTGATTAACCGGGTGATTAATCGCAAAATTAATCACCAACATAGGATTCTCCAAGTAATTAAGAGGAGAATTAAGGCAAACAACCCCCAACCCCGATTGGGGTTGCATGCCTCTTGGTGATTTACGTTTCACTCCCATCTCCTATAAATAGGAGAGACGTTTCAAGGCTTAGGCATCTCTTATCTCATATTCTACGTCTCATATACTTACAATAGCCTTAAGCATTATAATTTCTCTCAATAGTTTTCATATTAGTTTACAATATTGTTAAGCTTGTAGTTCTTAAACATTTAGTTCCTAATACATTTTCAAGCATTTGGTTACAATTGTTCTTCTATACAAGTTATCTTCTATTAAGGTATTCTTATTTCTAGTTTGCAATTTTACATTTCCATTCGAGTTTACACATAGTTTATAATTAAAGTACTTAATTTAGATTATATTAGTATTATTTCTTTTACATGTTATATCACCTAGTTTATACAAATCATGCAACCATGTTTAACATTTCTTACAATATAGTTTGCAATTCACATTCTAATATGAGTAGCTAAATTTCCTAGTCTAAGGGCTAGGGGAGCCATGCAAAATCAAGTGTATAACATGTTAAAATAGGTTAATAATAATATTGTTCATATTGCTTCTATCACATGCTTGTGCCATAATGTTTAATCTTTGTTTAAGGCCTTATTCAATTGATTAAATTTGTTCATTCGTTCTAAAATCGAGAGGCACGGAATTGAATTAGACTAAGCATGTATAGTAGGATGGCCTAGTAATGGACGAGAGTTTCTCTAGGACCCGGTCTATGGTTGAGACTAATGCCGTAAGATGAGTGTCTTTAAGCCTAAACAATTGACAATGTTTTTAATACCGAGTTTAACATAATTATATACTTACCTTTGCATGTGTGACCCGATCCCTTTAGAATCCTTTTTATTATACAATTTACATCATATTTTTTATTAGTCATCAAACCAACAACCAACAAACATAACGAAATCGACCTTGATAAGAATCCTTCCATAGTATTTCACAACGTAATTCCCATTTCCTTGTGTTCGACCTCTATTGCTACATTCACTTGTTGTTTAGGGAAATTATCTTTTCATAGGTACACGACAAGCCTATCAAATTTTGGCACCGTTGCCGGGGAAACGGTTTTATTGCGTTTTGAATTGTCGATTTTTATCTTGTTTTCCTTTGTCTTGAAGAACACTTGTTCCTTGAGACCGTTACTTATTATTTCTCTAGCAATTGTTGTCTTATCCCTAGGTCCTCTCGTCGTGGAGAATAGCTTTCACCGGATTCCGATCCCGAGAAAACCTTTAGGAGAAGACGACGTTTTTGGAAGGAAGTGAAAGAAGTCTCTTCTACCGTACAATTTGAAAGTGCTAGAAAGTCTTATTTAGACGATCTAGAAGTCCTTGAAGAGGAGGAGGTTTCAAGTTCATCATCTCCACCACCACCACCATCTACTACCAAAAAGATGGTTAAACTTTCCGATCACTCAAAGCCCACAGCGGCCATGCTTCCGTCCGATATCACAACCACTCAAATCACCGCGCCGGACTTCGAGATCAAACCGGTTTTCATTAGCCTTGTGGAGAGGAAGAAATTTGGGGGAAGTCCTTTGGAGGATCCCAATTTGCATGTGCAAAATTTTTGTGATTATTGCTCAATGATCCGACAAATGGGCATCACTCAAGCCCAAATAAGAGAAATACTTTTCCCTTTCTCTTTGAAAGAGAGGGTCAAGCTTTAGATCAATTGCCTTCACCGCACCGCCATGGGAATCACCAATTGGGAGACATTGGCTCTTGCTTTCTATCAAAAGTTTTTTCCATCGGAGAAAACTCAAACTTTGAGGAGCCAAATCACCGGATTCCGTCAACAAGCTCCTGAGAGCTTATATGAAGGTTGGGAGAGGTACAAGGAGCTACAAATACAATGCCCACATCATGGGCTAGATGATTGGTTTCTAGCAATAACATTCTACAATGGATGTCGTGCCGAGTCCCGAAGGATTCTTGATTCCGCCAACAATGGGCGGTTTGATCAAATTGACACCGACCTTGCTCATGCCACGATCGAATGTATGGCGGTCCATGATGCTCAATATGTCAATTCCTGAATTGTGCCACCCAAAGATAAAGAAGAATCCTCCAACAACTCTGTCTTGCTAGCTCAAATTGCCTTACTCCAACAACCATTGGCGGAAAGAGATGCTAAAGATTCCGTTCAACAACTAAAAGTCGTGTCTTCAACAAGTCAAATCGTTGTGAGTGATGGTTGTGGAGGTACGGGTCATTACGTCGCTCATTGTCGAGCTCTTATTGAAGAGGTAAATGTTTTCCAAGCTTTTAGACAAAGTTCATATCCTCCGGGTACATTTTCCAACACTTATAACCCGAATACAAAATTCCATCCGAACTTGTCTTACACTAGCAACAATGTGCTTAACCCTCAACCCCCACCACAACAAAATGCCTATGTTCCTCAACAATAAAAGTATAATCCTCCACCGGGTTATCAAAATCAACAAAGGCCCCCACAAAACAATTACCAACAAAATCAACTCCCCCCACAAAATGGCCAACAAAATAATCAAGGAGAAGGTAAGCTTGAGGGATTGATAGTACAAATACAAAGGGAATTATTGACTCAAATTCAAAAGAATGATCAAGCTCATAGTGCCGCAGTCAAGATGTTGGAACAACAAGTGGCTCAACTAGCCGCTTCTAGCTCTCAAAGGAAAACCGGCCAACTACCACCCCAAGGTACGCCACCCCCACGAGACCGTCAATTATATTTTCTTGAGAAGTGGTACAAGCTATGATGGGTCATCCATGACTTTGGATGATGAGGTGGTTGTTAAAAAGGTCAAGCTTGGGGGAAATAACGAAAAGAAGGCTAGTGAAGAGCCTCTTGTTAAGGATCGTGTGCCATTTCCTCATCGATTGTTGATGCTAAAGAGAAAGAGCAAGCTTGATGCCAAGAATGTTGAGTCTTCCGTGCCCAAAGAAAGCAATGAGGTGGTTTTTGAAGAAGTCTCTCCTAATGCTAAGGAAAGTGATGTTGTAACACCCCGTATTAAATCACTACCGATTAATTTGACTTAATAGATCTGTTTTTATAATTTTCCACGCATATTTTAAATTATTTTCGTCACATTTCCATTTTAATTTAAATTATTCATACAACTTACAAGTAATTTCGTTAATTTTACTTTTGATCTAAAAGATTTGCATAATGTAACACCCCGTGTTAAACTGCTACAAATTAATTTTATTTAATTACAATTAAAAACTACTTTTATAATTTCCCAATTATATTAAGTTACGTTTATCTCAATTCGTTCTCAATTTAAATTTATTAACACACATTTTTATAAATGATTTCGTTCATTTTAATTATAACCAAAAACTTCTCTCAAATAAAAATACGATGACAATCGTTGCCTTATTCGATAATGTTCCTTCACATCACCCCAAACATTTATCTCACTCATTCTATAGTGTATCAAACATTTGGCTACGCCAACCTTGCTTCTCCTGTTTTTCGCTGCATGTAGTCTTGTCATTTCCACTATACACATTCACATGCCTTCTATAGTTTCACATGTCTCCTGTAACTTCACAGGTATCTCTTCCCCTTGCTTATATCTTGTCTTTACCATTAAACTTTTACTATCACCTTGACCAACATCACCCCTAACCATCAACCTCGTGATAATCGTGGTACAACATCACCATCTTTTACCTTCATAAAAGCCACCACTGCAAATCCGTGGTCAACATACGGATCATCATCATCTATGAAAGGACTATCATCACTATAAAAACCTTTTGATTGAACCATCAACACCCGCACATACTCACTCCTCAACCCGACACCTTTTTCAAATACTGCTCTAAACTCAATCAAACAGCCATACTCCACGTTTTATAGCTACCCGAATCCGAGTCGACACCGAGTCCTTTACCAAGAAACTTTCACGCCTGACTCAAGAAATACCCCACCACACCTCAGTCATCAGACCACTCACATGCCTCACCCACTCGAACACCACCTCCGAATCCACCAGGAACACCTTCACCACCAAGTGCGAAGCCATACCACCATTATACGCCATCATTCGACCACCAAACCGTAGCCTTACCTCTGTTTTTAATCCTTTGTTCTCCCCTGTTTCAGAAACAGAAAAACTCAACCATTGGTCTACACCTGTGTCTCATGCACAGCCGAGCCACCATCTTCATCGTCGTCGTGGTTTTGGTCAGACACCGTGAGCCGCCCTTCTCCCCTTCCTCCTTTTTATATCCTTCTATAAAACGATCTATATCACTCTCCTCCCTCGCCTGTTTTCAAGCTTCACCAGTCATGTTCATCTCTCCCACCATCAGCGTGCCCACGCCGTTACCCTCTTTGCCATCGAAGCACCACCACCGTTGTAAGCCTATGTTTCCCTTATCTCCTTCTTTACTTTCGCTCATTATTTTGTTTCCCTTCTCCTTACTGCTCTTACTCCTTGTTCGGTTTTCAACCACCGTCACACGGTTGTCGACAGTCACCGTAGCTGCTCCTTGTCGCCATCGTCAATTGTTGTTGCTGTCATCCCTTGCCATTGATGCCGCCGCAGGTTTCAAGTCTGGTGACCTCAATCCCTAAATCGATTTGGGGATTGCTGAGTTTTTATGTTAAGCCACGCTATACTCGGTGTCACTTCCTTTTAATGATACGGGTTTGACCCGATTTACTAACTTAACCATTCTTTATGCGAGGTTTGATTGACGGGATTCTGATTTGGACTCCTTTGGCCATGATGTCGGATTTAAGATGGATTTATGACTTTATTAATAGCGATTATTTTTTATTAAATCGGATTAATAAGCACATTCACTTATTTCACTAACTTCGGTAACCCGACCTTCTCCTATCCCTCCTTAATTTTACAAGACTCGATATGCTAATGTTAATGAATATGTTTAAATATGAATTATGTAACTTTTTTAACTATTAAAATCTGATTAGAAATACTAGACCGCTAAATTATTAACATAGCATGAAATATACATATGCGCTAATTAAATACTTAATTAGTTGGACTTGTATGTTAACAATTTCATGATATCAAGTGATTTATCGTTGTGCTATTTTCTCACCTAGAAATATGATTAGGAAATATAATTGAGTAATATCTTAATTGGCTACTTTTATTTACGGTCGTGTGATGTATGTTCCGATATGTTACCTTATGATTTTTTCACTCACTTTATTAAGTAGTACGTAATTTATTGTGATGTTAACTTTTAAATGAGTAAAAAACATACTCCCTCCTATTTTATATTTTCTTCCCTATTTCGGTATTCGGTTATTCAGGTTTTCTTCCCTATTTCCTTTTTTAGGTTGATTTGTGTGGTTCAAATTCAATGGCATGTGGGGTAGTGTGTTTTTTTTTTTTTGGTGACTAGGGGTTGAATTCCCCCGGGCACATGCAATACCCTGCAAATCACGTGTGCCATGTAAGACATCCTTTAGGATGACAGGTAACCGCAGCACTCCCGTGTAGGGAGTCGAACCCAGGACCTCTCAATTCATTGCCATTGCAACACTTTGAGGCACTCCCGCACTCCACTACACTCAAGCCACTTTGGTGTTGTGTGTTTTGTGTGGTCCAAATTTAATTTCTTATTTCTTGTGGCAAAAGGAAAGGGGAAGAATATATAGAATAAGAGGGAGTATTAGCTATCAACTACTAGCCTTAAAGAATTATACCTCTCCTATTTAAATATAGCTAAGGTTAGAATTAATAAGTTTAAATTTCTTTAAATATTAAAGCTTAATAATAATCCTTTTAAAGGTTAGAAAATTTAAAAGTATTCGTAAATGTTTTCAAAACGAAAATGGTTTATATGATTCAAACGTTTCTCTAAATTACAAAGTAAGTTATTTAATAAATAAGTCTGAGTTAATTTATAACTTTTATAGTTTGTAAAGTTAAGATATTTGAATGATTTAGTAGTGCTTCCAAATGATTTACATAAAATGTTTATTAAATAACCAAATTTTATTAAAAAGAAGATTGAATAAGTTCTTTAAAAACGAAGTTTAAACTTAAGTTTATTATAGTAAAAATCTAAATGCCTTTCCTCGAATAAAGAATATAGAAATAATAAATTTCAAATAAGATTTGCCAAATCCTAAAGATTTCAGAAAAGATAAATCAAGATGAATTTATGTATGTTTACGTTTCTTATTCAAAAGCTTCTAACACTCTGGGACATGTCCCTTAAATGGGACCGCTGAGACCAGAATATCAGTAAGTGGTATCCTGGCTATGCCTCCTAAATGGGACCTCTAAGCCATGGAATCTTTCCCGGTTTACTTGGGTATGCCCCTTGAATGGGACCTCTGAGCCAAGTGCTATTGTATTGTCGATATGTTGAGATGGTCCGCATATCGATGTATCATCGTCTCTATGAGACATGTGTGAGTCTTCTGTGTTACATGTTGGGCGCTACCTTGGTAACGTTTAGGGATCGATGTGATGGAAGAATGCTTAGAGAGCTTATGCTATACAAGTACGGACAACACATCCCGAAGTTGCGTGTGGAGGGATTGTCGTTAGGATAGTAGTCGACCAGCTACCACTGAGGAGCTGCGTGCTCCAAGAAGTTGTGGAGTGGGTATATGCGCATATATTGACAGGAGCTTGATCAGCTTTACTACCTTTCAGATATCTTGGCAATTATTATTTTACGGTTGTGATCATGTGCAGACCTTGACGGTTGCGATTGTCTTGATGCCTCGAAGTGTATGGGACATGTCACTTAAATGGGACCTCTAAGACCATCCATTAGCAGTCTGTTCTTTCCTGCGATTCTGGTTGTTAAACCAAGTCAATTTAGTTGTCCGGTCCTACTGAGCACTAGGGGTGAGATGTAAACCTCCTAGTATCGGCATGATTGGCGGGATTGATGTTCACATTCGTACTTAAGGTGAGAAGCAAGCCATGAGTATGCGTGTGACATTAGTAGTAACGTCCCGTGCTTATCTGTTAAGAAAACAAATGTTTTAAAAGAAATGATTACAATTTTTACTCACATGATGCATGTTAGACTTACCGATGAATTGTTATATGGTGAATAATGTTACTACATGATAAAGGAAGATCAAGGTAATAATGTCACATGTTTGATGATTGGGACTTGTTGTGCTCACATGTGCTTAACTTGTATTCACCTTCTATAAGTGTTGTTGTATTACTAAAATGGTTTCTTAATATCTTTGAGTAATATTGTTGTACCATTTGAATATCAAGAATGTTGTGATAAGAGAACTTATGTGATGTATGATTTATGTGATTCTTATTTATACATTTCGTTTCCATTCGCATGCCTGCTTTTGAATGATTAAGGCGATGATAAGAGAATGGTTAGGTTTCTGTCGCTCAGCAATTTTTGTTTAAATGTTTTTCAGGTACCAAGAACGAGTTAGATGGAGACACCCTTAAAGGGCATTCTGGGTTATGAGAGGAGCTTTTAATGTTGGTTTAATCTGTAATTAAATCTCTCGACTAAATTATTTAGTCATGTGTAAGTGATCCATGACAATCTGGATTCATTTTTATAGCAATGACTTAATTTTATTCCGCTTTTATCCCTTAATTAAGTCATTAAAAATCTAGGTTGTTACAGATGCCGTTTCAAATAAGGTGGATGTTCCCATTGAGAAAGAGAAAGTGAAAGATGTGAAGGATGCTCTTCCCAAGGAAGTTGTTCAAGTACCATTTCCTCATCGTCTAGCAAAACACAAGGAGGAAGGTAAGTTCGGTAAATTCTTAGAAGTTTGTAAGAATTTACAAGTCACCGTCCCGTTTATAGAATTGCTTACCCAAGTTCCCTCTTACGCAAAGTTTATGAAGGAAATTCTCTCAAAGAATCGATCCTTCAATGAGGTCGAGACCATTGCTTTCACCGAAGAGTGTAGTGCACTCTTACAAAACAAGTCTCCCCCGAAACTTAAGGACTCCGGTAGCTATTCTATTCCTTGCACTATAGGTACATATAAAATTGATAAGGTCCTTTGCGACCTAGGTGCTAGTGTAAGTGTCATGCCATATTCCCTTTGTGAAAAACTTAACATGGGTGCTCTAAAATGCACAAGTACAACATTGCAAATGGCGGACCGTTCTTTAAAGCGACCCTTAGGTGTCTTAGAAGATGTTCCCGTCAAAGTTGGTAAGTTTTTCATACCCGTTGACTTCCTCATACTTGATATGGCCGAGGACTCACAAACCTCAATTATATTGGGTAGGCCATTTTTACGCACCGCGGGTGCGCTAATTGATGTGAAAAATGGGAGTTTGACGTTGGAAGTGGGTGATGACCGGGTTTCCTTTAGCAAAAACAACACCATTAGAAGCCCAATGTTACAAGAGTCTTGTTATTTAGTTAGCACTGTGGACTCTTCTAATGCCTCTACTACACTTGGATCCTCACTAATGGATCCGTTGGAGGAAGATATTGGTGTTGTTTGTTTTGTAGGTGACGATGCTAAGGGCGCTATTGCTAAGAGTGCCAAAAAGAAAGGGAAATTTTATTTGAAGAATTTCAAGTGGTTACGGAATGCAAAAGGAGCTATGAAATGGAGCTTGGTTGGTGGCAAGCTCAAGAATGAAACTTGATCAAATAGCTTCTTACGTCGTGCGGGACGTTAAACCAGCGCTTCTTGGGAGGCAACCCAAGCTTTTTATTTATTTTTATTTATTTTTCCGCAATTTATTGTTTGTCGTAGATTAGTAATAAAACACTCGAGTTGACGATGTTTCTTTTTGTGATTTTTAGGTGAAAATGAAGAAAGGAGAATTTGGAGATAATATGGCACGCTTCCCCATGCAAGAATCCCGTTCGGGGGCGTGGTTTTCGAAAAACGAGAAGGAAATTAAATCAACACGGAAGCAGGTCAAAAATCCGAAGAAGAGGTCAACCCCGATCGAGGTTGCCAGCCCCGATCGGGGTCGTGGTTCTGTGATTTTCGTGGCCGCTGCTTTATACGGGTAAAAAAAAATTTTTTTTTTATCATTCATTCATCGACCCCGACGGTACTCTTTCTCTTTCTCTCTTCCATATTTCTTCAATTCTTCACCTAAAATCACTAGGAAACATCAATTTATTCATTGATTTGCAAGATGAATTCATCCATTAACATTAATTGGTAAGTTTTCTTCTCTTTTCTCTTTAAATTCATCCATTTCAATCAATTAAATTGAATTATGCAAACCCTAACTCAATTTGAGGGAATTCGATTTTGTGCTTTTTAGTGCTAGAAATTGATTGTAAAAATGCTCTATTCATGTTTGTAGTATGAATTAGTTCACTAATTCGTACTATTATGTCTATTAGGATGAATTTTGGTTTGCCTTAAGATGAATTTTTGTCTTAAATTTCAGAAAAATGGCACCAAGAAAAGCTCCTACCCAAGGTGCTTCTAAGAGAAGGAGAGGTGAGGCGGAACCTTCAAATGCTGCGGAGGATGTGCAAATGGAAGAAGTCCCGGAGTGGCAAGACCCGGATTTTCCGGGTGTGATCTTCAATTCACAAGCTCAATACAACAATTGGGTCATCTTAAAGAGCAAAGGTACATTTACTACATATGCACCCGGTCCGGATTTTTGTGGTTCGGATTATGGTGTTGAGGCATTATAAGGAGGCTATGGTGGATATGGTGACTATGGAGGATATGGTGGGTATAGTAGCTATGGTGATGATCTTGGTAGTGGCCAAGATATTGGTGAGTATGTCACTCCTCTTCAAGAGGATGATTCAAGTGGAAGTGGTCAACAAGGTGAATCAAGTGGTAGTGGAAAGAAGAAGAAGAAAGGGAGGAAGGGGTTCAACTTTTGGCCCTTTTCTTATATGATTGATGAAGAAATCCCTCGAATCCATGCTAGCTTGGGGGAAGGCTAGCAAGTTGAGTAAGTTTTTAATTGTTTTGCATTTTAGTTTAGGTCTTAGCTTGCAACCCATTAAACATAACCTCTAGTCCTTCTTGTTTTGTGCTTTGAGCCATTTTTATGGTTTGATTGGGTAATTTAAATTGTTGACACATTGAGGACAATGTGATGTTTAGCTTGGGGGGAGATTGCATTTGCATATAGTTTAGTTTGCATGTAGTGTAGAAAATTTGAAAATTTTTGAGAGAAATTTTTGCTTTATGCTTGCTTGTAGCCTACTTTCCTCTTTGCTTATCCTAATAATAATGGCTTGTTGCTAATGATTTATTCTTTCATGATGGGATATTAGCTACATGGGGATGTCTTGACATAGTAGGTGGGAGATGGAGAATGAACCGAATAGGCTTGATCTTGACTTGTGGCAAGCTACAAAATGGTAAGGTAGAGCCTCTTTTTGACCGATGCATCCATATCCGGTCTCTCTTAGGTGAGTGTAGGTGTCTCCTTATAATGTGTGTTTTATCAAAACGCACAAGTATGATTCTCATGTCATCTCTTGGTAAGCATGCATTCATTTATTATAGCATTTTGGAGCCATTCACATGATATATTTGACTTCTTGACCCCTTCATAAACATTTTTCCCTAGCTACATAATAACTTGCCTACCCTTGTCGTGCTAGTAGTTTTGTTTGTTTTTGCTTGGGTGCTCAATTGGGATTTGTTTAAAAATTGTGGAATTCATGTGAGCTTGGTCTTAATGCTCAAGAAAGGAAAAAAAAAGAAAAAAAAATTGAAGATTTGAAATGAAAGAAAAAAAATGAAAGAATGAAGAAAGAAAAAGCATAAAAAAAAAAAAAAAAAGAAGTATGCATTGAATTGAAAAAAAAAAAAAGAAGGAGAAGATGTGAGAAATTCTCATGCATTATTCATATTATTTTGGAGAATTTTCTTATGATTTAAATTGCAAATTGGATTAGAATTGGGATTGAGCATCCTTACATTTTGGTAGTTGCTAGCTTGATTTAGCTCCATATTACCATAACTCTTTTGTTCCCCTTTTTACCCATGTTTATTTGCCTTCTTCCTACCCATTTGGCTTCTTTATCATGCTTAAATTTGATTGTCTTTGCTTACTAGTCTTGACATGTTTACCATATTAGATTGCGGGCACATTGTTATAAGTTGAGGATAGTTGAGTGTTCATTCACAAAATTGTCCTTTCACATATAAAAGAGTTTGAGCGGCCCGTGAGACTCCATAAGTCAAAAGATCATGCAAGATCTTAAAGGTTCATTCAAAGTTTTCTATGCTACGTCGTCGTGTAAATCTCATCCATGTTTTGCTCTATTCTTTGCTCATGTTGTTTCGGGTTTCAAAATCATTATGCGTAGCTTGTTTGGGATATTGCAATTGATGGGATTTGGTTTCTTGCTTGGGGACAAGCAAGGGTTTATCTTGGGGGAGTTTGATATGTCCATTTTATATATACTTTTACCCCTCATTTTAGCTCGATTTCTATTGCTTATCATACTTTAATTAGTATATTTTTGAGCTAATCTTGTGTTCTAGGTGTATTGTTGTGTTTGTTACGTTTTTGTAGGAATCTAAGTATTTAGAGGCTTTTTCCTATCATTTTGTACACCAAGTTCACTAAGCTAAACAAGACCAAGTATTGGACTAGCATGAAGTGTTTGCATGGGTTTTTCATGAAGAAGTTGATGGACTAATGTCTGCAATGCAATTGTGTCAACAAACCAAAGTCAAGCCCAATTCAAAGTCCAAGTCAAAGTGGAAGAAAATAGGATTCCAAGCTACCTAGGATGCCAAGGGATTAGTGATTAAACGGGTGATTAATCGCACAATTAATCACCAACATAGGATTCTCCAAGTAATTAAGAGGAGAATTAAGGCAAACAACCCCCAACCCCGATCGGGGTTGCATGCCTCTTGGTGATTTACGTTTCACTCCCCTCTCCTATAAATAGGAGAGGCATTTCAAGGCTTAGGCATCTCTTATCTCATATTCTACGTCTCATATACTTACAATAGCCTTAAGCATTATAATTTCTCTCAATAGTTTTCATATTAGTTTACAATATTGTTAAGCTTGTAGTTCTTAAACATTTAGTTCCTAATACATTTTCAAGCATTTGGTTACAATTGTTCTTCTATACAAGTTATCTTCTATGTTGCAATTTTACATTTCCATTTGAGTTTAAACATAGTTTATAATAAAAGTAATTAATTTAGATTATATTAGTATTATTTCTTTTACATGATATATCACTTAGTTTATACAAATCATACAACCATGTTTAACATTTCTTACAATATAGTTTGCAATTCACATTCTAATATGAGTAGCTAAATTTTCTAGTCTAAGGGCTAGGGGAGCCATGCAAAATCAAGTGTATAACATGTTAAAATAGGTTGATAATAATATTGTTCATATTGCTTCTGTCACATGCTTGTGCCATAATGTTTAATCTTTGTTTAAGGCCTTATTCAATTGATTAAGTTTGTTCATTCGTTCTAAAGTCGAGAGGCATGGAATTGAATTAGACTAAGCATGTATAGTAGGACGACCTAGTCATGGACGAGAGTTTCTCTAGGACCCGGTCGATGGTTGACACTAATGCCGTAAGGTGGGTGTCTCTAAGCCTAAGCAATTGATAATGTTTTTAATACCGAGTTTAACATAATTATATACTTACCTTTGCATGTGTGACCCGACCTCCTTAGAATCCTTTTTATTATACAATTTACATCATAATTTTTATTAGTCATCAAACCAACAACCAACAAATAAAACGAAATCGACCTTGATAAGAATCCTTCCATAGCATTTCACAACGTAATTCCTGTTTCCTTGTGTTCGACCCCTATTGCTACATTCACTTATTGTTTAGGGAAATTATCTTTGCATAAGTAGACGACAAGCCTATCAGCACACCTTCGGCGGTGGAAGAGGCCTGGTAGTCGCGGTGGTGGTAGTGAAGCCGATGACGAATAGGGCAACTATGCAATAACGTGATAATTAACGGTGAGGACTAGGACATGACGAAAGAACACTATTGCGGCGTTTGATCGTGGCAGATAGCGTCGCTGTGAAGAATGACGGTGTTACAGCGGAGGTTGAGCGATGGGTTTTTGGTGATGAGAAAGGGTTTTGGTTGGGAATTAACTGAAGGGTTTTCTGAGGTTACGTGACATATGATACGATTCGTGGCTAATGAAATTTTGACTGTGACATCGGTTCACTAATTAATTGATGTAAGATAAATATCATATAAAATAAATTTACATCGATTTTCAACAAAATCGATGCAATATAAATAAATAACATCGGTTTCCAAACAATCGATGCTAGTAGCTGATGTAAATAGAAAATAGAAAATTAATTGACATCGGTTATTTTACAAACTGATATTAATAACTAATGTTAGATTATTTACATCGTTTTTATTAAGAAGTGATGTTATCAAGGCGATGTAAATAGCACTTTTTCTACTAGTGCAACACTCGTATTAAAACTCTGAGCTACTCACCCTCGAGTCAATGTCAAAGAAAACGTCAAATAATTGGAGATACCATTGTTTCTGGTACTGATGTAAAATACAATACCCGAGAAAATGGATCTCCATCTCAAAGTCGTAATAAGGCCACAAGAAGATATATATATCAATATCATAACCTAGCTTTGCCAAAATATCATTATCAAAGCAATGCCGTCCTTATTTCCCAAACAAATTCTCATCACTTCTAATCACAAGTACCACCCCCATTCTAACCCGATGATGAACATCACAAATACCATCATGTTCAACTTATAAACACCTAGATCATACCAATTGACTAACCCCATATCTAACTTATCATTAACTCCAATTATTAGATCCTAGCCCATCTAACCATTAATTTACTTAGAAATAAAAATATAGTAGCTACTAATATAAACAACATAAATTATCACTTGTCATTATAAATCAATCAATAATCCAACTTAGCACATAAAACGCATATAATTAGCGCATAAACAAACAACTTCGAAAATTAATACAAATAATAGAGGCGGTAGAATCGTGTTACCTCAAATCTTCCGAATTAATCGTTGCAAGTGAACCAAATATCAACTAGAAAGTATATGGAGAAATATACTGCTAGATCTAGTGACGAGATAACATAAGGGATGAATTTATGATGATGAGCATCATAAGAGGAACTTTTGTGATAGGATTAAGAGTATACCATGAGTTTAGTAGAGGATAATAAAAAATAAAGTTGAAGACTACTAGCAAAGAAGACGACAAGATGATATTGTGTAGAATATAAAAGGTTTATAAAAGTCAATATCCCCCAAAGTGATAAGTACTGAGGAGAATTAGCAAAATAAAAGTAATCGACTAAAAACAACAAATGACTAATATGTAAATCTCTCTCTCTCTCTCTCTCTCTCTCTCTCTCTCTCTCTCTCTCTCTCCCCCCAAAACTTGTAATGAAACTCAAATATTAAAATGGGTATTTAAAATATTTGGGGTATTACATGACCTAAAATCGATCTTAGAGAACACCCCCGCACCATTTAGCCGGTAAAAAGATCATCAATCCTTGGCAAAGGATACTTGTTCTTCACCGTGACATGATTCAGCTCCCTATAGTCGATGCATAGCTTCATACTCTCGTCTTTATTTTTCACAAACAACACGGGCGCTCCCAAGGTGACATACTAGGCCGAATGTAACCTTCGTCTAACAAGTCATTCAATTATTTCTTCAACTCTTCCACCTCTTTAGGCCCTATACGGTATGGTGATTTAGATATAGGTCTTGTTCCCGGTTTGAGCTCAACAATAAAGTCGATATCTCTCTTTGGTGGTAACCCTGGTATCTCATCTGGAAAAATGTCACCAAACTCCCCAACCATAGGTATGTCAGACACCGACGGCTCTTCCACACGCATATCTCTCACATGACAAAGGATTAAAGGACATTTCTTTCTCAAACACGACTTTAGAGTCATCACCGCTATAAACTTCAGCTTAGGTATCACCACGAACCCTCTATATGATACCTTGACTCCTTTAGGCCCCTTTAGAGATATACTCTTTTGTCTGAAATCGATCTTAGCGTCATACTTGCCCAACTAGTCCATCCCGACGATAACCTCAAACCCATCCATAGGAAACTCTAACAAGTTGACCGGTAAGTCTACCTCCCCCACTAACATTGAAATATCCCTATACAGCCTAGAATATGACACTGACTCTCGCCAAGGTATAAACACATTATCTTCCACCAGTTCATATTCTCCCAAACCCATAGCTAAGGCATGACTCCTAGACACAAAAGAGTGGGTTTCCCCCGAATCAAACAGGAGAAAAGATGGTGTATTATGAACAAGAAAGATATTGGTAACAACGTGAGCATCATTATCTGCCTCCTGCTTCCCCATCATAGAGAGCTTCCCACTACTTTTCTGACCTCCACCCTGGACCGTGGTAGTCGAGGTAGTTGTCTTGGCTGCCGAATTCTATATCACACTGTTGTTCGGATGCTGATAGGACCCTCCCATTTTACAGTTGTAGCCGCCATTGTTGTTGTTCTACCATCCGCGATTACCCCACGACCCAAATGGCTTGTTGCTAGCAAAGCTTTGACTTCGGAGTCTGAGAAAAGTTTCCCTAATAAGTCCCTGGAAAGCCTCATCCTCCTCTAGCAGCAGTACACTCATGCCTCTTATAACCCACTCCGATACAGTTGAAGCATGTAAGATTGGAGTTACCACTAGTCCCTCTACTATGCTCTAGCATCCTCCCTCACATTCTGCCACCATACTCCAGCCTCATCCCTCAGGTAGAACGCAACCTACTCTACCATCATATCTCCCGGACACTTCACAACCTCTAGCAAACTCTCCATCTAACAATGCCAATTATCGAGCAGTTTTGGATCACCGGTGCCCTCATAAGTAGAGGGGTGTAAGCGAGAAATAGTGGTGCTCAGCTGGGATGCGTCCACCAGTTTATCACCTCCTTTACCCACGTTCTTGAGTGCCTTTATGAGCGCATCTTTCTGCTCAATCATTCTGGCAATCTCATCCAGAGCCATCTCAGTAGCTTAGATGTATGCATCTGACCTCTTTGGCGGCATTTTAAGCTGATATAACCAAGAAATCGTACATAGCCTACGGCTCAAAATAAACAAACCATCCTCCAAGGAAGTACTCGACCGAGTACTGTGAAATACTCGGTCGACTAAGGGCTACTCGGTCAAGTACTGAGACTACTCGACCTAGTATCCTACTCCAGTAGCTGACCTCCAAATCATATAAAACATACTTGGTCGAGTATACATTGTACTCGGTCGAGTATGCCTCACTTGGTCGCGTACCCCTTTTACTCGACCGAGTGAGCACAACCAGTAGCTACTCCCTGGTACACACAAACTAACACTCGGTCGAGTGCTTGGTTACTCGACCGAGTATTCCCTACTCGGTCGAGTACCCGCCCTACTCGGCCGAATCATGCCAAAAACGAGCTAATTAATACGGAAAACATACTTAAACATGCATATATTATAGCCAAACATGTTACTACCCTCCAAAAGCCAAGTAATAACATATATATCATGCTCAAGTACTACCATGCTCAAGATACGCAATCACTTTCTTATTTCATCCAACAACTTCACAAGTAACACAGGTATAGATACAACACACATTACTTCAACACACAGCGATTCCCAAGACAACCCCCCCATGTTGACCGGCTCAAAGTTGTAAGGGCTTACATGCGACTTCGGGATGTCTCCCAAGCCTTTGCGGTAGCTCCAAACAACTCTTACCCGGGTTCATTTTAATTAGACTCTCTATGTTTATTTGGTTCATTGGTTTTAGGTTCCAAAGTCGTCGCTCTAATACCACTTTGTAACACCTCCACATACCAAGGTGCCTTACCAAGGACCACCCTAGCATGTGAAGCAGCTACCATGTCGGTTGCCTGAGGTTAGTATTGTTGGAGTTAGTGTCCTCCACAATAGTGTGTTTACATAATAAATCTCATTAAAGGAATATCATCAGGATATTTATTATTTGATCCTCGTCAGTTGATTAACGTAAATCGATAACGGTTGGCTGACCAGAGTTTGACGTTATTGTCGTGATACGGGGGTGATCAACTGACCCCTTTCGGTCGAACCTAAAGGAACAAACCCCATTTGACCACTGATTAATTGTATGATATACAATTCATTTAGTCCCTTGATTTATAGACTAAAAGGTTAGTCGATCTTTTTCTTCATAAAATTTATCCAAAATTTTTGGGCAATTTTTCTGATATTTTGGTGTTCTTGGGAGTGTTCCAAAATGCTTAAAATTTTTTGTTTCAATATTTGGGTAATTTTTCAATTATTTTGGATTTATTACTTAAAAGATATGATTTTACCGATTAAATTAGCAAAATACCACCAAATCAAACTAATTATTCATCATCAAATTAGTGAGGAATAATTTTGAGGTCCAAAATAGTTTGGACAATTAGTTTGGACTTAAATGAGATTTAAGAGTTGATTATTGATTTTTAACAAGTTAAAAATCGACTAAATCAACAAAACCGAGATGGATACCAACGATTATTAGATAGGGCAATTTTGGCATCATTTTATATCATTTTAAGCATATTTATTTATGTTGAATGAATGATTGTCATTTATTTAAAGTATTTATTTTGTTGTACCTAGTATGGCCTAGTTTATTTTAATCGTTATTACCCGAAATGAATGGGAATAGCGATTTGTTTGTAATTTAAATACGATCTCCTATCGTCGGTTTGTAATTAATTAATGGTTTTATTTATTTTATTAATTAATGTATAATAGGAATTGCTATGTAATTTATTTGTAATAGTTATTTTTACCGGCGTTTCCAAAAGACGGATTTATATCGAGACGAAGTCTATTTTTGGAAAGGTGTTCCAAATCCCACTAGAAGAAGCCCTTTTGTAAGATGTTCCTATGAAGAGGCAAGGGACCAAGGAGTTGGTTTCCGATATGTAATAGTCTAGTTTTTATTAACTAGGAGGCCATACTAGGATTTTTCATATTCTTGCTTGCTTTTATTTTTCGCGCATGCCAAAATCGCCATTCACATACATTTTATTTTCGCGATTGTCAATTCACGTCATTTACATTCACCGCCTTAATTCATTTATAGGGAATTTATGAATAAATTGACAAGATCTCTCACATAACTAAAATTGAGATTAACCTTACCAATTAGTAACACCTATGAATCCCTTGTTCATTAGAGCCACGCTCGCCCAAGCGGGGTGTTCTCTTTTTACCTCGGGTAAGTAGGGTGGTAAACGGTTATCACGCGCCAAAGTTGGTTGGACTCAACGTGCTATAAGACGGTCTTGTATTCCGGGGCTAGTAGATGGATTTAAGGAAATTCGTCAACCAAGAGTTCTAGAGGTAGAATTAGTCAACCGTTGACTTACTGAATTTACACGATATGGGATGTTTCGCCCAAGCGATGCTCATTTTTGATTAAAATTTGGGTCTTGGAATCATTTATATAATTTAGTGGGAGATCATTATATAAATGTTAAAACTTGTTAAAGATGTTTCACAAGTATAATTATAACAATGAATGTTAATATGTCCTTATTTGTTGTAGCATTTTAATTCGCAATGGCAACTTCATCAACTCCTACACTAGGCAAAGATTAATGGCTAAGATCCGTAATGGACAAATGTATCTTAAAAGATGATGGTAGTAACTTCCTTAAATTGGAATCCAACATCAAAAGTGTCGCGTTGTCCGACAACGTGCTCACTTACTTAACCGATGCCCCTCCCATCGAGCCCGGTCCAAGGGCTTCATCGACGGTGCGGACCGCCTATGATGACCATGTGAGGATGTCGAATGATATAAAAAATGTGTTGATATGGTCGATGTCCCCAAATCTCAAGCTTTCATGCATTTCCTTGAATGCGTACGAGATATTCACTCGTATGAATACTATGTTTTTACAAACACCAAAAGTCCGCCAATACGAAGAGGCGACACGCTTCTTTGAAGTAAAGCTTAAGAGGGGCTAAAAGGTTGGTCCCCATGTGCTAAAAATGACCGAATATGTCGACATCCTAGAGCGTCTAGGGCGTAAGATTCTTAAGACTCTTATGGTGGATCGCATCCTCCACTCACTTCCTTCCAAGTTTGCCCACTTTAGGGTAAACTACAACATGAATGGCATGAATAAGATGTGGGATTTATCTGTATGCATCCCTTTAATTTTAAGGATTATAACGAATTATAGAGTGATGATTACAAGTCATAAAACTAAATTGCATAAACAATAGCATAAAGGATTAAGAAATAACTTTCGGTCCTAGCTTTTATGGCCTATGAACAATATCGCAATGATATTCTCATATCAGTTACACCCAAGACGATATGAGATATGCCCTTGTTCTTTTGCTAGAATCGATCCCTCAAATTTTCTGTAAAATTAGGGTTTTGTGTTTTGTTGAGATGAGAGGCAGGAGTAGGTTAGAAATTAGGTTAAGAAAAATAAACTCCCCTCTCCCTTATAACCGTGTATTAGGGTAAAATAGGGTGATTTATTTTTCTTTCCAAAATCTCGGCCCATACATACGAAACAGGCATATCATCGATCGATCGATACACCCGTCGATCGACCATGTAATCGAAAGTATATCGATCGATCGATCGACATACCCGGTCTATCGACCATGTATATAACGCATTATTTATAAATTGTCATTTATATTATACCGCATTAATTAATACGGGTCAATAATAATTTATTATGACAATATCGTATAATTTATCATTAGCTGATTAAATATAACCGATTACATTTAATTACGAATTAACATATTAATTCGTCCAAGCTAACATTATATACATTAATTAAATATAACATATTATATTCAATTTACGAATTGACAGATTAATTAAATCTCACTAATATTATTTAATCGGCATTAAATAATCGTCTCATCAACACATTGACTAACTGTTTAGTCATATAAGGCATCAATGTGATTATATTTTCATACAATCACATTTCTCAAACACATCCTTTAGGTGTGACTTTTAGGGACCAGTTGATCACCGCCATCTGTATGATAATAACGTCAAACTTTCTAGCAAGCCAACCGTTATTAGGTAATCGCTAATCAACTGATAAAATACGAAGTATACCCTTGTGAACCTATAAGAGATTTATAAATGTTATCACACTAATTTGTGGAGGACACAAGCTCCAACAAACTCCCACTTGTCCTCACAAGTGTATGTGCAATAACCGATTTTCATATCCTAAAATTTCTCCCACTCAATGTAAAACAATTTGCAAATCCGTATTCACAAAGGTCGTATTTTACAAGTGATCTGTATCAAGAGTGGTTTCCCCGACTAGAGAGTAACTTAACTGATAAACGAATCATCATTCGAGCATGGCCATGCATTTCAGTTACAACTCCTCGAGTGGCCCTGAGAAATAACTATACCTGATAAAGGTTGGATATTTTCCTCAACTCGAATCCTGCAGATGTAAGCATAGTATGAAATGACCCAGAAAAAATCTACTTAGCCTCCAGTTACGGCAGACCGTGAGAAAGAAACCAAAGTCACCCAAAAACTGCCTTAATCTCAAGAGACAGTCGATAGTCAAAAGAATCGACTCTAGGAACACAATGGATGTCCTATCCACGACTTGGCACCAAATGTTTTTAAACACTTAGGACTCCATTACGTTGTCACATAAATTTGTCCTACGAGGTATCGTTATAATCTCGCATTTGTGATCGATCAGTCAACAGTTTGACTTATGGCTCGTTGAACCCACCATCAATCGACTGCACAATATAATAGCCGAGTTATCACTTCTTGTAGGCGATTACGGACCAAAACAAAATATAATGTAATTCAGTTCACTTTGTGGCGTTCAAAGTTGTCAGTACAATCCACATGAAAAACAAAATATTATAATAAAACGATGAAGTTATAAATAGTATATGAAAAAGATAATGTATCAAATTCATAATCAACTACTACAACTCAGGAACACGTTTAATTCCCATGGAAATAACGTGCTCTTCATGCTTATCAAAATTCAACGGTTCAGTAGTAGAATCTACTACAACACTCTGTCTGGAACTCTTCCAGCTGATCTCAGCACCATTAAGAGTGAAGATGAACCCGGACTGAGATCTTGAATCATCTCGATCCGTTTGGAAGCTAGCATCTGCGTAACCGATTGCGCATAGCTTAGAATCGCCTCCATAAGTCAATACCCTATCCTTAGTCCTCCGTAGGTACATGGATTCTTTTGGTACCGACTCGTCATACTCAATGCATATGCCACGTCTGGACATGTGCATATCATGGCATACATGATTGATTCTATTGCAGATGCATAAGGAACACGACTCATGCGCTCAATCCCTTCAGGCGTCGTGGGTGACTGAGACTTGCTCAAATGCATCCCAGACGTCATTAGAAGGTTCACCTTCTTGGAGTTGGTCATGCTGAACTTCTCAAGAATTTTATCCAAATAAGACTCCTGACTAAGTGATAACGTCTGTCGTGATCTATCTCGGTAGATACGGATTACCAAAATGCGTTGTGCCTCACCCAGATCTTTCATCTGGAAATGGTTCTTCAACCATTCTTTAACCGAAGATAGGAAAGGAATGTCATTCCCAATCAAGAGTATGCCATCGACATATAATATCAAGAATACAATCTTGCTCCCACTCGACTTGATATATAGGCATGGTTCCTCGACCGATCGAGTGAAACCATACTCTTTTATCACCTGGTCGAAACAATGATTCCAACTCCGAGAAGCTTGCTTAAGTCCATAAATGGAACGCTTAAGCTTGCATACTTTCTTAGGATGTTCAGGATTTATGAAACCTTCGGGTTACACCATGTACAACTCTTCCTCCAAATAACCGTTTAAGAAGGCGGTTTTCACATCCATTTGCCAAATTTCATAGTCATGAAAAACGGCAATCGCTAAGATTATCCGAATGGAACGTAGCATGACTACAGGTGCAAAAATCTCATCATAATGCAATCCGTGCACTTGAGTGAAACCTTTTGCCACTAGTCGTGCCTTATAGGTATCTGGTTGCGCGTCTACAGAACGCTTTATTTTGTAAAGCCATTTGCATCAGAGGTTTTACCTTATTAGGTAAATCAACAAGATCCCATACGTCATTCTCATACATGGAGTCCATCTCGGATTGCATGTCTTCGAGCCATAGCTTTGAGTCGGAACAGGCCATAGCACCTTTATAAGTAGCGGGTTCATTACTCTCTAGGAGTAAAACGTCATTCTCCTCGACCATACCAATGTATCTGTCCGGAGGATGAGAGACTCTACCCGACCTCCTAGGTTCCTCAAGAATATCAACCGTCTCATCAGTTGGAGGAACAACTTCCTCCATCCGTTCCTCGGTTATTGGTTCTGGAATCTCCGACAGCTCGAAGGTTCTATTACTTGTCTTGTTCTCGAGAAATTCTTTCTCTAAGAACGTCGCACTAGCCACAACAAAAACTCGATGTTCGGTAGGCGAATAGAAGTAATGACCAAATGTTCCTTTTGGATAACCTATAAAGTATGTCTTGACCGATCGCGGGCCGAACTTATCCTCGTGTCTCCACTTGACATAAGCCTCGCAGCCCCAAACCCGAATAAAGGACAAGTTAGGGACCGTTCCCTTCCACATTTCATATGGAGTCTTGTCGACAGCTTTAGTCGGACTTCGGTTAAGTATAAGAGCAGCTGACAAAAGAGCAAAACCTCATAATGAACCAGGCACTACCGTGTGACTCATCATGGATCGAACCATGTCAAGTAAGGTTCGACTTCTCCGTTCGGACACACCATTTAATTGAGGTGTTCCAGGTGGAGTTAACTGTAGAAAGATTCCACAGTCTTTAAGGTGTTGATCAAACTCATTTGAAAGATATTCGCCACCCCGATCTGAACGGAGTGCTTTAACCTTTCTACCCAGTTGGTTTTCAACCCTGTTCTGGTATTCCTTGAATTTCTCAAAGGACTCACTTTTGTGCTTCATTAAGTAGACATATCCATATCTATTTAAATCGTCCGTGAAAGTGATAAAATATCTATAGCCATCTCTAGCGGTAATTGACATAGGTCCACAAACATCTATATGTATGAGTCCTAATAGGTCACTAGCGCGTATTCCAACACCTTTGAAGGAAATTCGAGTCATTTTGCCAATGAGACATGATTCACACGTGCCATATGTAGAAAATTCGAATGCGGGAATAGTCCCATTATCGACAAGTTTCTTTACGCGTTTCTCATTTATATGTCCCATTCGACAATGCCATAGATAGGTTTGATCTTTGTCACCAACCTTTAATTTCTTATTATTCACGTGTAATACTTCTGTGGTTTGATCTAAGATATAAATTCCATTCATGGAAACCGCTTTGCCATAAATCATTTCATTGAAAGAGAAAATACAGTTATTATCCTTTATTAAAAATGAAAATCCGTCTTTATCAAGTACGGAAACTGAAATAATGTTCTTAGACAAACTGGCTACATAGTAACATTTATTTAAAAATAACTCAAAACCACTAGGGAGTTGGATTACATATGTTCCCTTCGAGACAGCAGCAACTCTGGCTCTATTCCCGACTCGCAGGTCCACATCACCCTTTCCGAGAGGTGTGATGTTTCTTAGGCCTTGCAAATGATTACACAGATGAGAACCACAACCAGTATCAAGTACCCAAGTTCCGAAACTTGCATGATTAATCTCAATCATATGAATATAAGATGACATACCAACAGGAACAACGCGGCCTGCTTTGATGTCCTCACGGTACACGGGACAGTTCCTCCTCCAATATCCAGTCTTGTGACAATGGTGGCACTCAATGTCACCGCCCTTGTTCTTTGCCTTGCCCTGTGAGCCACTAGTCTCACCGGGCCCACTCTTACCGTTTCCTGGCTTCTTGAATTTTGGCTTACCTACGCTTAGGTCGGAGCTTTGCCCTTACCTTTACCCTTGTTGGAAATCGTGAGAACATCCTGCTTCATGCTCCCACTCAATTTTATATCCTTCTCGGTCTGTACGAGAAGGGAGTGTAGCTCATGAGGACTCTTTTTCAAGTCATTCATGTAGTAGTTTGCCCTGAAAAGGGCAAAACCATCGTGAAGAGAATGAAGCATTCGGTCAATGACAATGCTCTCACTGATTTTGCAATCAAGTACCTCCAACTTCTCGACATTCTCAATCATGTTAGGAATGTGTGGGCTAACCGGTTGGCCCTTTTGGAGTTTCGCATCAAAGAAGCGACAGGTATGCTCATAAGTAACGATCCTCGGTGCTTTTGAGAACTCGTTAGTGAGCGTGGTGAAAATCTTGTTCGCACCTTGAGCAATGAAGCGTCTCTGCAAATTGGTTTCCATTGCAAAGATGAGTACGTTCTTTATCGCTCCCTCTTCCATAACGAAATCACTATAAGCAAGTGACTCGTTAACTCCCGCATTGGGGCCTGGGTTTACCGGTATTGGCTCAGTTAAGTACTTGAGCTTACCGTCAGCAATGGCAGCATTCCGTAGTTCTGCCTCCCAGTCCGCAAAGTTGGACCCATCATTCTTCAGTCGCGTGTACTGATTCATGTTGTCCATAAAACTTTCAGCCAGGACTCGCGTCCAAGTGTGGCACTAGGCATCGGGATTTCGTTATTTCCAGCCATTTGTTGTAACAGTAATGTAAACGTGTTCTACACTGCGAAAAGAAGAATAAATAATAAGCATGTGCATCAATTTTAATTTAAGTCTAATGATCTAATGTCATAACGCGAAGACTCAAGCATTTATACAATTGACCTTCCTCAAGAATTATATAAATGATCCCAAGACTCAATTATCTGTAAATTGATAAGCCAACCTTTTGGCTAATTCTCTTTGTTAGAATTCTTGGTCGATAAATTTCTCAGAATTCCATCTTTAGTCCATCATAATCACGAGAAACTCTTCGGACTATAATGTTGAGATAAACTAAGTCAACACAAACTACTTACCCAACGTAGAAGGGGTCATATTATGCCTACCGACGAAGAAGGGATTCATAGTTGTTTGCCCTTATAAAGACTAATCTCAATTTCCGTTTTAGAGGAAGATCCCATCAACTTTATTTTAATTCATTTTAAGTGAACTAATATCTAGCATGCGTGAATGAATAAACTAAGATGATGGCTTAATAAACATGTGACATCTGTATGTCTATGAAAACTAACAAACAACCTATATCTGTCAATTTTCATGCATTTTAGTAGGTGGTTTGGTTTTAGGCGGAATATGATGCAATAACTAGCATGTGAATGAAAAGCAATAAGAACGGTAAAACGTAAAAAAAAGTCCTAGTGTGGCCTATCCTATCAAAATGAACATAAATACAACTTTGGAATCCATCCATGGACCCGAGAAGCTTGTCTTGATGTTCCATCTTGATCCATGTAGCGGGAGTGAGCTCCAATCTCCATCTTTAGTCTTCTTTGAAAATTATAATAAATAAATTTACATAATAAACCTATTTATTACATTCTAATTTCAAAACCCAAAAACTAAAGAAAAATAAAGGAGATTCGAGATCTCAAATTACATTAAAAATTATGTTTCCATCATTACGAAAATATAATTTGACTAAGGCCACACTAAGTATTACAAATTACAACCGATTGCAAAAAATAAGTAAATAAAACCATTCAACGATTCATTCAACAAAAATAAAAGCATCAACTAAATAAATTAAACATTCATGACACAATTCCTTAATTATGTTGATTAATTTATCCAAACCACCTATTTAAATTGATCAAATTAAGTGACAATTCCTCAATTAATCACATTAATTTTAATCTTAATTCATATTAGACATGTAATATGAATTTAATCCATCAATATTTTAAACTGCTTTAAAATAAATAGGTATCTATGAATTATGAACCGCTTCATAATAATTAATTGGCCAAAAACAACAAAAAAAAATTTCTTTAAAATTTATCTCGGTAAAAACCGAAACAACCCAATAAAAATAACTTTTCTCGGTTTTACAGCTAAAACCGAAAAAAAAAAACAAAAAAATTTTTTTTTTTTTTTAAATCTGTCCAGCCGTGAACAGTAACAGAATTTTTTTTTTTTTTTTTTTCACGGCTGAAAACCGAAACAAACAAAAAAAAACAGAAACCCTAAAATTTTTTGTGTCTCGGCTGGGAAAAATTAATACAGCCCCCAAAAATTTTATCAATTCGGCATTATGCCCTAATTGCAAAAACATGATATTGATGAAAAAAAATCGTTTATCGTTGCTATTAACAAGATTGACATATTCATCTTATAATTTAAACATGCAAATTTATGAAACATGATTCTAAACAACAATTTAGAACCACTTATGCCAAAAACATTATAGCAAAAAACAATTTATCATCAAAGAAACAAGCAATTCCATTTACATGTCAATTTAATTTCTATTAAATCAACACATCTACAAATTCATTATATTATCATTTTAACCTATTAAAACAATAATATTAATAAATCAAATGGAATCAAAACAACAAAAAGAAAAACATCTCGGCTGACCAATCGAGGCAGTCGATCGACCATACTGCGAATCAAAAAACAGCAACGGCAAAAAAAAATTTATAGCCGAAACCCTAAAATTTTCGAGACCAATTTTGTTTACATCCAATTTTATGAAAATCATCAAAATAAAATTCGTGGCCTTGGCTCTGATACCACTTGTGGGATTTATCTGTATGCATCCCTTTAATTTTAAGGATTATAACGAATTATAGAGTGATGATTACGAGTCATAAAACTAAATTGCATAAACAATAGCATAAAGGATTAAGAAATAACCTTCGGTTCTAACTTTTATGGCCTATGAACAATATCGCAATGATATTCTCCTATCAGTTGCACCCAAGACGATATGAGATATGCCCTTGTTCTTTTGCTAGAATCGATCCCTCAAATTTTCTGTAAAATTAGGGTTTTGTGTTTTGTTGAGATGAGAGGCAGGAGTAGGTTAGAAATTAGGTTAAGAAAAATAAACTCCCCTCTCCATTATAACCGTGTATTAGGGTGAAATAGGGTGATTTATTTTTCTTTCCAAAATCTCGGCCCATACATACGAAATGTGGCATATCGATCGATCGATCGATACACCCTTCGATCGACCATGTAATCAAATGTATATCGGTCGATCGATCGACATACTCCGGCCTATCGACCATGTATATAACGCATTATTTATAAATTGTCATTTATATTATACCGCATTAATTAATACGGGTCAATAATAATTTATTATGACAATATCGTATAATTTATCATTAGCTGATTAAATATAACCGATTACATTTAATTACGAATTAACATATTAATTCGTCCAAGCTAACATTATATACATTAATTAAATATAACATATTATATTCAATTTACGAATTGACAGTTAATTCGTCTCAGCTAATATTATTTAATCGGCATTAAATAATCGTCTCATCAACACATTGACTAACTGTTTAGTCATATAAGGCATCAATGTGATTATATTTTCATACAATCACATTTCTCAAACACATCCTGTAGGTATGACTTTTAGGGACCAGTTGATCACCGCCATCTGTATGATAATAACGTCAAACTTTCTAGCAAGCCAACCATTATTAGGTAATCGTTAATCAACTGATAAAATACGAAGTATACCCTTGTGAACCTATAAGAGATTTATAAATGTTATCACACTAATTTGTGGAGGACACAAGCTCCAACATAAGAGTTATCACGAAATTCATGCACTCCTCACCCAAGCGAAGAGTGATATGTAAGCTAGTGGGATTGAAAAAGAGGATGTTTTAACCACGAAGTTAAAGAACATGTCCCTTGGAGTTAACAAGGGAAAGGGGAAGGAAACGTCTCAATTCAAGAACTGGTCAAAGAAACAAGACAAGGGGAAGGGAAAAGCCGTTGAGAATGGCAAACCCAAGGCAAAGAATGTTAAACTCTCTGAGGCCGAATGTTTCCATTGTAATGGGAAGGGGCATTATAGGAGGAGTTGTCTCAAATACTTGGAGGACCTCAAGGAAGGGCGTGTGATGCCTATTGGTATGATTTCCTCTCTTTATGTGATATACGTTAATTATGCTTGCACTTCCACTTGGGTACTAGATACCGGATGTAGCTCTCATCTTTGTAATCATTTGCAGGGTTTAAGGGACGTGCAAGCACAAGCAAAAGGTAATGTGGATCTCCGCATGGGCAATGGAGCTAGAGTAGCGGCCGTTTCCGTGAGGACCTCTGTGCTCACTTTAGCTAGTGGTCTATAGTTGTATTTAAATAAGTGTTATTTTTTACCAACTTTAACCAAGAACATCATCTCCATTTCCACGTTAGACGCGGAAGGCTTTTGTTTTATGATTAAGGACAATTGTTGTACTTTTTCGTTGAATGATTTGGTTTATGGCAAGGCCATTTCAATTAGAGGTATTTATGTTTTAAATGATGTTAATGATGTTTATCACGTGGAAGCTAAAAAGCTCAAAATGGGTGATCCAAATGAACCTACCTTTGGCATTGTCGTTTAGGTCACATAAACAAAAGGCGCATTAAGAGACTTGCTTCATCTAAAGTGCTCAAACCATTTGATTTCGAATCTTATGGTATATGTGAGTCTTGCCTTTTAGGCAAGATGACTCGTGCACCTTTTGCGGGAAAAGGGACACGAGCTAGTGAGGTTTTAGCTCTCATACATACGGATGCGTGTGGACCATTAACCATCACTGGGAGGTTTTCACTACTTCATTACTTATACTGATGATTTGAGTAGACATGGGTATGTCTACTTGATTAAGAATAAAAGTGAAGCTTTTGAAAAGTTCAGGAAGTTTCAGAATGAAGTAGAGAACTAATTGGACAAAAAGATTAAGACCCTACGATCCGATTGTGGTGGTGAATACCTAAATTCTGAATTTGATTCACACCAAAAAGATTGTGGTATAGTATCACAATGGACTCCTCCAAGCACACCACAATTAAATGGTGTAGCCGAAAGGAGAAACCGAACATTATTAGACATGGTTCGGTCTATGATGAGTCTAAACGAGCTTCCTGATTCGTTTTGAGGTTTTGCCCTCTTGTCTACAATATTTTCACTAAATCGAAGCCCGACTAAAGCGGTCGATAAGACTTCATATGAGATATGGACAGGGAAAGTCCCTCATTTGTCATTCATGCGCATTTGGGGTTGTGAAGCGTACGTCAAGATCAAGTCTGACAATAAGCTTGCACCCAAGTCTGACAAATGTCTTTTTGTAGGATACCCTAGGGAAACACGTGGCTATTACATCTACAATAAACACGAGAACAAAGTGTTTGTGGCTCGTGATGTTGTCTTCATAGAAAAAAAGTTTATTTCTAGAAGACAGAGTGGGAGAAAGTTTGAACTTGACGAAGTTCGAGAGCCACAAACCGATAATGAGGTAGAGGAGAACGTGGAGGATAACGTTCCCTCCTCCTCTGAGACGGTTATTGTTCCTAGGAAGTCAAGTAGGATTTTTAATTCACCTGGCCGCTACCTTGGTAACATCGAAGAGGATGGTGTTTTGTTACTTTTGGAAAGTGGCGAACCCACTACCTACAAATCGGCCATGTCTAGTCCCGACTCCTCGCTTTGGCTAGAAGTCATGCGGTCCAAAATGGATTCCGTATACAAGAACCAAGTATGGGACTTGGTGGATTTATCTGAGGGAGTGCGACCCCTTCAGTGTAAATGGATATATAAAATTAAGCTCGGCGTGGATAAACATATAGATGTTTACAATGCTAGATTGGTGGCAAAAGGTTTCACCCAAGTTCATGGTTTACACTATGACGAAACCTTCGCTCCAGTCGCTATGCTTCGGTCCATTAGGATAATCTTAGCGGTTGCCGTGTTTCATGATTATGAGATTTAGCAAATGGATGTCAAAATCGCCTTCTTGAATGAGATTCTAGAAGAGGAAGTGTACATGATACAACCTGATGGTTTTGTGGATAAATTTAACCCTAATAAGGTGTGTAAGATCAAGAAGTCCATCTATGGTCTTAAGCAAGCATCTCGGAGTTTAAATCATCGTTTTGATCATGTTATTAAACAATATGGTTTCACTAGAAGTGTTGAAGAACCATGATTATACATGAAGTTTAATGGGAGTAAGGTTGCATTCTTGTCCTATATGTGGATGACATATTACTCATCGGGAATGATATTCCATTGCTCACTTCCGTTAAGGAGTGGCTAGGGAATCACTTCCAGATGAAGGACTTCGGAGAGGCACAACGAATCTTGGGTATCCGGATCTATAGAGATAGGTTCAAAAGGATACTAGCATTGAGTCAAGAAGCTTATATTGACAAAGTTCTTGACCGGTTTAATATGAAAGACTCCAAGAGAAGATTTCTACCTATGGGCGAAGGGATTACTTTGAGCAAGTCACAGTCTCCCTCTACACCTAAGGAGATTGAACACATGAAGACCGTCCCTTATACTTCCGTTGTTGGGTCTATAATGTATGCTATGATTTGCACTCGTCCCGACGTTGCATATGCCTTGAGCATGACAAATCGTTATCAAGCCAAGTCTGGTGAGAGTCACTGGATAGCCGTAAAGAACATCCTTAAGTACTTGAAAAGGACTAAGGATTCGTTCTTAGTGTTTGGAGGAGAAACCGAGTTGCGTGTAAGAGGTTATACGGACGCAAGTTTCCAAACCGATCGGGATGATATGAAATCCCAATCCGGCTATCTGTTTATGCTAAATGGAGGAGTTGTTTGCTGGAAGAGCTTCAAAAAAAGCGTTACCGCGGATTCTACAACACAGGCTGAGTACCTTGCAGCGTCTGAGGCTGCAAAGAAAGTTGTTTGGATTCGGCAATCATGGAGGGACTAGGAGTAGTCCATTCCGCCAAAGATCCGATCACTCTTTATTGTGATAACAGTAGGGCTATTTTTTAAGGCAAAGAGCCGAAGTCTAGTAATAAATCTAGATACATTGAAAGGAAATATCATGTAATTAGAGATTATGTGGAAAGGAAGGAAATAAACATTTGTAAGGTTGGGACAGACGATAATATTGCTGATCCTTTAACCAAGCCTTTATTAAAGGCTAAGCATGATGGTCATGTCGTCGCAATGGGATTGAGACGAGTACCAGATTTTCTTTAGATTATGGATATGTAATAATTAGATAGTGTATCTCTTTATATATATATATGTGATAATCGCATTCATTGTGTAAGCATTCATTTATGAATCTTTTATTTAGTGTGACTAAATTTATAATACCTTGTTTATCTGATAAGGTGTGGAGACAATGTTGAATATTATTCAAGTGAATAAGATGAACATTGTATTTTGTCCCTAGTCACTTAATGAGGTGACATCTCGAAGTGACTAGATTGTAAGTCGATTGATGGTTGTTCAACACCATGAGGTCATACGTGATGACTAATCGATTACAAAGGCAGAGTGTGTGACATTTTGCCGGACAGTGACCATTTAGAGAGTCCCTTAGTTCTATTATAGACACCTGGTCGTGGCAGGGATCTCTAAGATGTTCCTATGAGTCGATTCTTTTGACTGGAGACTATTATCTAAGTCAGTGCAGTTTCTGAATGACTTTGGTTTTTGTCCTAGGTCGTACCGTGAAAGGAGGCCAAAGGACATCTTCTGAGTCATGATGATCTGTATTGGGCAAAGATAGATAGGGCATACAGGAATTGTCCACCCACATTGGGTTTCAATATCTCAAGGCCACTCGAGGAGTTGTGACTATAAATGCGTGGCCACGCTCGGAAGTAATCTATGTGAGATTTTTCCGGTCTTTTAGTCACACTCCCGATCGAGAAAACCACTCGCGATATGTTCATGTGCAAGTGCGACCTGAAAGACACCTTGCATTGAGTGGGTGATTAAAACAGACAAGAGAATTGGTAGCGCACATCTTGTGTCGGACAAGTGGGAGATTGTTGGAGTTAGTGTCCTCCACAATAGTGCGTTTACATAATAAATCTCATTAAGGAAATATCATCAGGATATTTATTATTTGATCCTCGTCAGTTGATTAACGTAAATCGATAACGGTTGGCTGACTAGAATTTGACGTTATTGTTGTGAGACGGCGGTGATCAACTGACCCCTTTCGGTCACACCTAAAGGAACAAACCCAAATTGACCACTGATTATTTGTATGAGATACAATTCATTTAGTCCCCTTGATTTATTGACTAAAAGGTTAGTCGATCCTTTTTAGAGAGATTTCGTGTTGCGAACTCAAGGCGCTGCAATTATTATTCAATTATGCGATAATTGAATAATAAATTTTATGAGACGGGTTTTAGTTAATTAATTGTTAATTCACTAAAATGTACTAATTGATTAATGTGATTAATATTAGTACGTAAATAATATGTGTAGCGGTACACGTATATTTACGGAGTGTTTTGAACAAAATTAATCGGGAAGCATTTAAACTTAAAACGACGTTTAAAGTAAAATTACACGTATTTGTGCGACAAATATAAGAACAAAAATGGACCCGTAAATGGGCATTGAACCGTGTAAAATAGAGTGTAGTGGATTTATAAACATAATCATTTCACTTTACTTTATGCTCTTCCCTAAATTACTTTTTGTTCTATTCTATGTGATGTTGTATTGGACATAAAAAAGAGCAAATGAACACTCCTCTCCCTCTCACCTACCCGGCCACTCCCTTCCTATTTCTCCATTCAATTGTTCATTTTACACTTGAACTTTTGCATGTGAAGAAAAATTATTCATCTCTCTAAAAAGTAATAAAACCATTTACTAAGATTTGTTAGTAAAACAAAATATTTATTAAGATTGTTAGTAATATTACAAATATTATCAAGGTTAAATTTAACAAGTATCTAGTTAATACTTGTTAGATTATTGGGTTTTGTTCTTGGGTGCATATTGAAGGAGATCTTCTAATTTGAAGATTTGTTCTAGGAGGATCGTTCAATCTTTTATTAGCACAAGAACAATCTAGATATGTGATCTAGATTGTGCCCATATTACCATCAAAATCAATGTAAGGAAATTGTATTTCCTTAATATTTATTATTATGCTTTTATATTTTCATGCATGTTACATAGATCACCATAGAATTATGAGATAATTTGATTTTTAATTAGAGAGTCTAATTTGGATCTACGATCTTTCAAGTATATCAAAAGTAACCATTTAGAAACATTTATTAAAGTATAACGTTTAGCGATTACATCGTCTCAAAGAAATACCAAAACGAAAGTGTATAAATCTCAAAACATTAAAGTCCAAAACATCTAAACTCGTAACAACGAAAGCTAGACTCGAAGTGATGACATTCTATCCTCGTTCCCGCAGCTAAAGACAACCATAACCTGTCACAATCTGCTCACCATCTCCGAATAGATCACCACAGTTTTACAAAACAACAACGGGGTCAGTTCACTGCATAATCAAGATAAGCAAAATATAAGAAACAACCATGACAACAACTCTACAATCATCCTCCAATTCCAATCATACCTCATATCTGACTACACGCTTAAGTGTGTAGTCCTGCCAGATAACTACCGCAACAGGTAATCCACACTGCCAGTGAGGGACCACAACCTTACCCACATAAGTCCCGCTCATCGCAACGAGAAACAACCCATGTCCATTAATGTGCACATCCCCCTTGTGATGGGAACCACAAGGGGCGAATCAAGGGCATGAAGCCACTCCCGCAAGTGACTCCACTCAGCTGAGGACGAATCTCACCAATATAGTCAATTCACCACAACTCCAATAATCAAGAAATAAAAGCCAACAACGATACTAATCATGCCAATACAATCATAATCATCTTAAATCAATTAAACAGACAACTGAGTAGGGAAAACCTACCTTAGAACATATCCGAATAAGAGTCTACAGCAGAGGCTAGAAACGCTCTTCTACAAATCCTTCACCTAACAACAATCACAACAATCTAATCACCACATGTAATCACCTCTTTCCCCAATTCCAATACTAGGGTAAAACCCTAATAAACAACTCTAAACAAATGGTATGGAACTAGTGACTTACCGACGCAACTGACGCGGGAGAGAGATGAACAAAGACTCACGAACGATCAAAGATCTTGAGAATGATTAAGGATGATTAGAGAACGTAGAAAGTAATTATGTAACACCCACGAATTTTCTGTTTTGGCATTTATAATTTAATTAGCCATTTTATTATTTTATTTATATTTTAATTCCGTTTTTTTTATAAAAACGCGGCTTTATATGTATAATAAAGTTAATATTTATATAAGTGAAATGGTATTATATACTCCACATATGAGTTCTTATTTGTTCATGGTCGAATCTTTATCAAGTTTCAAGTATGAAATGACTTAGTATATTTCATTTATGGGTGTACTTACTCATTTCCATGTTTCCATCATATTTCAAGTATGAGTGATTTATTCTAAGTAACTACTTGTAATGAGTCGTATTCTTGTGAAAATGTCATAATGATATGCCTTTTTGCTTGACTTATCTTTACGCCCTGCTTGTGTTGTTCTGGCAAGTGTGGTTTTGGTCACTTGTGTTGTTCTGGCAAGTGCGGTTTGGCCACTTGTGATGTTCTGGCAAGTGCGGTTTGGTCACTTGTGCTATTCTGGCAAGTGCGGTTTTGGTCACTTGTGCTGTTCTGGCAAGTGCGGTTTTGGTTACTTGTGCTATTCTGGCAAGTACGATTTTGGTCACTTGTGCTGTTCTGGCAAGTGCGGTTTTGGCTACTTGTGTTTTTCTGGCAAGTACGGTTTTGGTCACTTGTGCTGTTCTGACAAGTGAGTTTTATCATTGTCGTCCTACCGGAGGAATTATATTATATGAGTAGTAAATGTCTTGCTTGGTTATAGATATTGGTATATGTTTTTCAAGGCAAGAGTTATGTCTTGTGTTGTTTGTCTTGGTCCTATCGGATATTAGAGGTGAGCTATAAGCCCTCTAGTTGCGATACGATCGTCGGGATTGATGTTCCCATCCGTTCTTATGGTGAGATGCAAGCCATAAGTATGCATGTGACATTAGTAGCCACGTCCCGTGCAATGTTTGCTAAGTGGTTTTCTAAGTAATGGCTACAGTTTGTATCCTTGTAATTTGCATTGGTTGATCCCTTAGTTAACTGCTTCACATGTTTCGGATTCTAATCTCATATCTATTTTGTATTTCCTTGAAATGCGCGTTTTTGTATAAATGACTGTATTGTTATCTTTCATATTATTTAATTGTCTCACATGGTTGATTCTTTATTATGCTAATGTTGATCTATCTTGTTCCATCTCATTTAATTGCCATGTTTACACATAAACTTGATATTCATATCTTTTGTAAGTATCTTACATGACTTACCTTTTTTAGTTCTTTATTATGTTCGTTTCGACATTTTGTGGCTGGGAGAACATTGAGTTACTCCCCACTGACTGTGGCGTTCATGTTTACATGAATGACAGGTATTAGTTGGTGCATCTATTTGGTGAAGACATATGTGAGCTAGCGAGCACCTTGGATTAGTAGTCGATTTAGTAGGATTGCTTAGACTTACCTTTTATTGTATTGTCATTCGAGGGATATAATTTCCCTCACCTTGACTATCACGTTTGCATAGTTTAATCTTTATTTCCGCAAATCTTTATTTGTGTTTTGGATTTTAATGAATTCGCGCTTTAAATTTTTAAAAGTTTCAAAAATTTCCTAATTCCCGCTTGAATTTATAAGTTATGTTTTCCGCGTTATTGCGGGGGTTCACCTTCACCATTAGGTTTTGGTAAAATGAAAAGTAAAACTATTAAAACACGATTTATAACTTTAATCATCCTTAACCAAACTGCGGAAATAAATCCCGTCAGACCGGATACTCGGTCGAGTATTGAGAGTACTCGGCCGAGTAACCCCTTACTCGGCCGAGTATTACACTGCTCGGCCGAGTGTTCCTGGACAGTAGCTTGACCAGAAAACACATGACACATTACTCGGCCGAGTTAGCCCTATTCGGCCGAGTAACAGGACTCGGAAAACCGTTGTATTACAGGTACTCACTTGTACCCGCCCCGCTGACATCCCTAACTAAGACTATGTCCGTTGGGGTATACTATAGTAAATTGAGTTAATTGTGGAATGAACTCGATAATTATGAACCAATTATATCGGAAGTGCGATTGTGACATTGGAAAGCAATATAAGGCACGTTGAGACTCGGAACGTCTTCATCAGTTTCTCCTTGGATTGCTTCCTCTGCCTTATGAGTCTCTTAGGTATGTACTTCTTTCTCAAAACCCGCTAGCGTCGTTGCATCGTGCGTTCCACATTATCTCGCTGGAAGAACTTTATCGTACTCAATCTCCTCGGCCTCATATGAGGTATGATTTTTGTTTTTTATGTACATTTTTTCCGAGTAGCGGAACACCACAACCCTATAGGTAGCGGAACGCCATTGCTACCAATTCATATGCGGTTGGAAATAACCGCTTTTTACAAAATTCTACTTTTAACATGAGCATGACAACTCGGCATCTTGGTTGTTTTCTTTTGTATACAAGGACGAATTAAGAGTCGATGCACTTCTATACGTAAATTTTCACCATGGGTCATTCCAAAACCGTCTCCTTGTATTCTTAATGATATATGAAGATTATGGTCGTAGGCGGTTTTAATTTTAAGACAGAAATCGTATATTTTTTTGTATTGACTAGAAGTAAGGCTTTTCCTCATGCATTTTTTCAGATTTGATGAATGATTAAACACAAGTTAGAAGCTTTGCTTTCTACTAATCTTCTTTGCTTAGTGCTAGAAAACCCTATATTGCTTAATGCTTAGTGCTTAGTGCTTAGAGTTGGGTGATTCATTTGCTTAGTGCTTGGAATTTCCCCTTAGGCTTAATCTAGTGGCTTAGTGCTTGGATTAAGTCATATCCCAATTCTAATCACGCTTGCAATTCTATTACATCGTAGAGTTCAAGGTAAACCGTGGTTTTAAACAGTCCTGTCGAGTGTTCAATTTCAGTCCAAAAGTTTCTATCCATATTCTAGTCGTTTTTGTCACAATTAAATAGTCCAAATCACTGTTCAAATTCGAGTCTAAATTGTCCAAAATTCGAGTCTTGAGTGTTTCACTTCATTTATTCAATTAGTGTGTATTGTCAAATTCACAAATGGCTTAGCTGTATCCATATTATTATAATTTGGTATGAAACCGACCTGTCTCCCTTGTGACGGATAATGCAGGTCACAAGGAAGACCAACTGAAAGCAAGAGGGGTAAAATCAGAAAGAGAAGTAAAAATGTGTTGGATTTAACATTCTTTGTTTTGAATTTAGCATATACGTAATTTAAGACGGAAATCGTATATTAACACGTGTAAACATTTAGTAGAACGACATTATTTGTTCGGAGGATAGAGCACATCGAAATTGGCACCCCGAATCCCAAGAAACGTGGACCCAAGATCTAGCGGTGGGATCCTGAAAACCCCATCTACTATTCTACCAATACCACACACCACTGTGTCTGTCTACCCGCCATTTCTTTCCAGAACTCTCTCTTTTCATCAACAATGGCTCCCCAACTCAATTCAATCCTCCTCCCTCAATCTCCCGTTTTCCTCCGTAACGACTTCCCTCTCTGGAAACGCCGTCGTCTCAAACGCCCCGTACCGCCTCCACCGAAACGCCTACTCCTCCGAAACGCCCTTCAACCTCCGTCTTTCGACCTCTTTTCTCTCCTCTCCTCCAATTGGCTTCCGACAGCTGTCCTTGGCTTCACCGCCGGCGCCGCTGCCGTACTTTCTCTCTCTTCCTCCCCTCGCCGAAACCCTGCCTCCTCCTCCTCCTCATCCGACAACGCCGGCGTCGGCGGCGAGTGGATGCTGTTCACGAGTCCGACGCCGTTTAACCGCTTCGTACTTCTCCGGTGTCCTTCCGTATCGTTCGAAGGCGGTGAGCTGCTCGAAAACGTGAGTGAGAAGCTTGTGAGGGAGGAACGGCACTACGTTAGGTTAGATAGTGGAAGGATTGCTGTAATGGCGGATGAGGAGAAAGGTAGTGAGGAGGTTGAGCTTGAGTATCAGAGAGTTTGTGTTCCTGTGGATGATGGCGGTGTGATTTCGATTGATTTTCCGGCGAATTTGGAGTTGAGTGAGGAGCGAGGGTTGGATACAACGGTTTTGATTGTGCCGGGGACGACGCAAGGGAGTATGGAGGAGAGTGTTAGGAGTTTTGTTAGGGAGTGTTTGACGAGTGGTTTGTTTCCTATCGTTATGAACCCTAGAGGTTGTGCTAATTCGCCGCTTACTACTGCTCGGTGAGCTTCTTAACGCGATTTTTCTCCTGTTTTTGATGTAGTGATTTCTCTGTTGATTTGTTGTCGAAAGCATGTATTTGTTTTTGTTTTTGTTTCTGTTTCGTATGGAATGGGTGTAGTAGAGTATAATCCGTGCTATTCATTAGATTTTGTAGTGTATAAAATGAACACATGACTTCAAATAGAATGACCTTGGTGCTTAGTTAATTATGATTCATAAACTCGGAACCTAGATTCTTCGATAGCTAGGACCCGAGAAGTAGTTTCTTACTAACACTATGTTAGATTGATTTTATACATCTAGTAGTGATAGCGTTTTAAAGTTTAGTAAAACTTTTTCTGGCCGTCTCCCGTAGCTGCCTATTATTTTTGTGGAGATAGCGTTGTGATTCCTTGCGAATGGTGACATTGGAAAGTAGAACGTAGGGAAGCACTCCTATGCATACTAGCATGTTTATTAAGGAGAATATAACACCTGTTTTTCCTATTGCCCATGGGAAGAATGTTGTGTTTTGGTTGTGGCACATAGTCCTTTGGTACTCTTGTTGATAATATGATCGGTTAGTATGCTGCATACAAGGGAGACAATTGTGTAAGTGGTTATATGGCTTCAAGGAATACGTTTTCATGGGGTTTTGATCATGTTTGTTTTTCGATAGGAAGTGTAGATTAATATTGAACTGTTAGGATGCAGTTCTGCTCGTATAGTGATAGAATTGTGTCATTTGGGCTGCGTTCCATAATATTCAGCAGAGGATCTAGATACGATTTGCATATTCATTTCAATACTGATGTTGATAACGTGTCATTGTGAGCCATAATCACTAACCTACCTGTTGATCAACTGACTAAATTAGGTTTAACCTAGTTGACCTTTATGAGCCATTACCCTTAAACAGGAAAATTTTCTACCTGGTGCCGTTGGCGGTAACCTTTTTTTTACATATAAAAATTATAATCCAACAAAAGAAATTCAATTTGGAATTGTCGCCGTGATTGAACCTCTTTGCAAATGGCTATTCCTTGTGTCTGTTGTAAACTTACGGCATTTGATGAGTCAACTGCATGACTCAAATATTGAGATCCATGATTCTCTTGAAACTGAAGATGATACAGGTAGGGGGACGTGATATAAAGTAAGTATACATAATGTTTTAAGTGAAATAAAGAGATGGTCTAGACATAAAGCTAAAATATACTCCGTTATAAACTCACACTAAGTGCTTATATCTGTTTCACACGAGCCTCGTATTTGTCTTTTAAAGGGATGTGTCATATTGGCGAGGGTTGTGTACGGCTTTCATAATGGTATCATTTAATATGTTTCCTTTTGTGAAATTTGGGCCATGACAACACATCGCGACCTAGTTATAAAAGTTTGATGTTTATTGGGGAATGGGGGCTTTGTAGCCAGATTTTGAGCTGTTATTTGCTACAGTTATCCCGCAGCAGCAGAGGTCATGATGTCTTATTCCGAGGTGCAAGTTGGAAACGATATTGATCCTAGGGTTGTGTGTGAGGCGCATATGGCTCTTGAAGTGAAGAGTCATAAGTAAGCTATGAGGGTGTTCATGTCTATTATTGGCATCCCACTTGACACCCTTGGATAATCTAGAATTTTCGCAACTGTGCATTGAGATGCTAGTTTTCTTTGGTTTATCGTATTTTCATGAATTGATCTAGGCCAAAAGTTCTTACTTTCTAGTGTAGATCGCGCTTTGTAAAGGGCAGACAAGGAAAGAGCGAGTAGATTTAGGCCATTTAAGTTGTAGATTTGAGTACTCAATCCTCTGATTTGTAGTTTTCTGGTAAAGGGCCTTACATATCTGATGGCTACTTTTCCGTAACTTAATGTTTGACAATAACATCATGTTTGGTTCTGTGCAATTACAACTAGAGTATTATGAGATACTGTTTGAAGAAGATAAAGTGCATTTGAAGAGGGGACTGAGGAAAGACAAGTGTGACAGTGTAATTTAATACACCGGTAAATGTAATTCGGTTATTCAACTTCGACATATGTAAACAGCATTGCATGACTAGGGATAATCAATTGACTCCTAAAGTCCTGGCATACTACTGTCTTCCTTTGCTTGGTTTTTCACCTTAAACAACATTACCCCTGTGCCTCAACGACTCCCGCAAATTGCAGGGTAGGGGGGAGGGGTCGGATGTACACAACCTTACCCTTGTGTTAGCAACACAAAGAGGCTGTTTCGAATTACCCAAGTTGGTTTTTCACCTTATATCTCCTAAATCTCCTAAATAGGATTCATGAATTCTTCACATGGCACTTGCAGTTACATTGTACTCAACATTTATTGAACATCATGATTGTATGCTCCTCATTTTTCTAAGCTGATGATATGTCCTTATAAAATGCTTCTATAGGTTATTTACAGCTGCTGATAGTGATGATATTTGCTCGGCTATACAGTTTATCACTAGGGCAAGGCCGTGGTCTACTTTGACAGGGGTTGGTTGGGGCTATGGTGCGAACATGTTAACTAAATACCTTGCTGAAGCAGGGGAGAAGACTCCCCTCACAGCTGCCACATGCATCAACAATCCGTTCGATTTAGATGAAGCCACCAGGACATCTCTGTACAATGCTACTATTGACAAGAAAGTTACTGGAGGATTGATTGATATCTTAAAGTCAAACAAGGTAGGTTTCTAATAAATTAACAGCTAAAAAGACTTTTTTTTCCTTCCCGTTCAGCAGCAGTTTTTTCACTTTTTATTTCTCTTCTTCATAGCAGTGATATGAACGTATGATTAATGTTCTGCCTAATTGTTTTGATAAGAGATTTCTGTCTTAGGAACTTTTTCAAGGGAAAAGAAAAGGTTTTGATGTGGAAAAGGCTTTAGCAGCTGAATCCATTCGTGAATTTGAAACAGCAATATCCATGGTATCTTATGGATTTGGGTCACTTGAAGACTTCTATGCAAGCTGTAGCACTAGATCTATAATTGGAAATCTGAAGATTCCTGTGCTATTTATACAGGTGTGTTTTTCTAAGTAAAATATCTGAATTTATAATTGAGCAGGTATCTTTTAATGCACGTGCATGTTTATTGACTTTACATCAAGTGATCCACACAGTTGGGCATTCCCAGGAGTATGGCATGAATAACGTAATTCCTTGGATTGATGTTCCTTTTGCAGTTATGAACATGTATATTGTTTGTTTTTAGGCTAGTTTCTGTGATGCCTGAAGAATTATTATTTTGTGAAGTGGTAGATGAGGTGTTTTAACTTTAAGGTGAAAGTGAGATTAGCAAGTGTACTTTTATGTTCAGTCATCTGTTTGTGTTAGCTGTACTATGCCATGCGTTTAGTCTACATTTTTTTGAAAGCGTAAAGACTTCTCTACATTTCCATGACAATTGTAAGAAGTTATATATGGTTGCTTTCTATAGGTGATAGCATACAGGTAAAAGGTATAGGTGATAGCGTACAGGTAAAAGAGAGAGGGGGAGGGAGTTAATCAACAGGGCCATAAGATATGAGTATGTGCTACTATAATTCAAAAAACAAAAGGCGAGAGACGTCTCAGATCCAAAATTTGCCAAAGAATAGAAGAGAGTAGCATTTAGTGGGAAGCAAAGTATTGTTTCTCTTTGTTAGTTTGTCCATTTGCTTGGAAATAACTACGGCAGTTAATATTTCTGATGAGTTGTCCAAACTCCAAATATACCTGTTTGAATATTTTGTTCGACCCTTCTTAATTCTGATTTTATCACACAGTAACAGTGTAACACCGCTGCCTTGTTTGCTTTTCTTCTAGAATGATGATGGGACTGTGCCTCTGTTCTCTGTACCTCGCGCGCTCATCGCAGAAAATCCATTTACAAGCTTACTTCTATGTTCTTGTGTACCATCCAAAGTCACCGCAATTTCGTGGTACCAGCAAGTGACAATTGAGGTACTTCTTTCGCTTCTGGCCTATGCTTTTACCAATGTTGCTGGTGTAGGCGCTGCTTTAGGATTAATAGTTGCATCACTTGACACTTGTAGTCTCCTTATCCCTTTTAATATTTTTCCTTTTCATGGGGTACGAATTATTGTATTATGATATTGTATTATGCTCGGTCATAAAATTCAAAAAGTTTACACAATGAAGGCTGGGGGTGGGGCTCATTCGAAACTTAGGTCTTTGTTAGTTGTTGGATAATGGATATTGAATTAAAGTAGCTGTTGTAGTACATTTGTGCTGTTTTCATGAATGCCTTTGTGAAGCAAAATTAGAAAAAAGGTAATGGCTTTATTTTTCCTTCTAAAAATTAAAAATCAGACAGGGGTGACTGGATTTGAATAAAGACAGGGGTGGGTGGGGGTGGGGATGTCATCTACGCATTTCACAAAGGCACATCTGGACCAAAATACCGTATTTAATTTATTCTATGCGCAAGAGTTCAAATTTTACTTTTTGAAGTTGTCAATATAGTGTAGTTAAGTGCTCCAAGCGCATCAATGCTTAACCTTGTCTTCTTTTGATTGATAATAGTCCATTTACTTTTGATTTTATGTGAACATAATTTTCCCGTCTTAGTTTGGGAGTCATTCATGGTGTTTTCTGTATATGGGAGTCACACTCTTAGGCGTCCTTTACTCAATACTTTCTTGAAAGAGTAAAACTTCAAGGGAACTATTTATAGTATCCTTTTGTGTTGCAGATTTCATGATTTTCTTGGGATTGTTACGACTGAATTTGCTACGAGGATATGCTGTGTTTCCTTCAGTTTTATATTCTGCATAATAGATATAAAACTCTTGCTTTTGACCTTGCGATTCTGTAAGTATACTCTGATAAGAATCTATGTAACAGTGGCTGGCAGCAGTAGAGCTTGGACTTCTAAAGGGTCGTCATCCTCTTCTTCAAGATATTGATGTTACTATAAACCCTTCAAAAAGTTTAGCTCTAATGGAGGGTAGATCATCCGACACCGATAGCAGACTTCAAAGGTTGCTGAATATGTCAGAGGTGAATGGTTCGCATCCAAATTTAGATCCCGCAAACAAGATTCTCACAGAAAGTGCTCCAGCTGCTTCTTCTAACATTGATATACAATATAATCCCAATTCAACTAAGAATCAGGGTTCTAATGATGATGTTTTGACTGAATTGAATAGTATTCCCCCCTTCAGTGGCTCAGTAGATACAGATTCTGCTGGAGATATTGGAGCCACCCCAGAGGAAAGTGATAGTGGCCAAGTGCTGCAGACAGCACAAGTTGTTATGAACATGCTTGATGTGACTATGCCTGGAACTTTTAAAGAAGAAGAAAAGAGGAAGGTAATTGATTTTTTTTTTTTTTTTTTTTTAATGCGGCTGGTTAGTTGTTAGTCATGTTATCTAACTCTTCTCACTCTCACCTTTGTTGGCAATGTGTGAGACGTATTTGATAAAATATAGGAACTGATGATTTCTTCATGAGAATGCACATCCAACATATTTTGAGTATTTGACTTTTGAGTTTTGACTTTGGGTAAGTGCTGTGTTTGATTGTCAGTCGTTAATAGTCTGTGAACTTCAACGATTTTTGGGGATTACAATCAGTTATGTAATGGTATTCAAATTGTGATTACTTGCTTGAAACATACATACTTGGATAATAGTATGTCTTGTCATTTTTTCTGTGGTTTCTAGGAAGGATTTCTGGTAACTTGCCAATAAACTAGGTTAGGTCATAAGTGATGGGAAGTTCGCCTGTGTGCTGTGCACGGGTGTGTGTCTAGATTAAACACGCCTATTTCATAAAAAAATTGCAGTTTTTGGCTTAAAGTAAGTGTTGTGCTGAACATTTTACTTTTGTATGAAGTACTGCACTACTGTGGACATAATATTTTAATATGTACTATATATATCATGTATATGTTCAATATGCAGCAGATTCCAAAGACTAAGGGTGAATGAGCTTTTACTCAATGTCAACAGATTTATGTGTTTCTAGTACAATGTGCTGCTAAATAACATCCAGAACACATTAGTCTCTTTGAGATATGTTTTCTTCAACAACATCATTACCCCACCTCAATGCCTCAATGGCTCCCCCAAATTGTGTGGTAGGCATGGTTTAAAATCTCGGCGGAGACGTATCGTATCGTTCGAGATGTATCGGAGGCGGCCGAAGATATATCCCGATTCCCGAGTTGTATCGGGTAAATTTAAAATAGGAAAATATCGGCCGAGATGACCGATTTATAACATGTATCGGCCAATGCGGTTCGAAAGGGTCCGTGATGAACGAGTTATAATTTATATCGGCCAAACTTATGAAAAACTCTTAAAGTTGTATGACGGTGGTTAAATTGATTATTCTAAATAGAATGAATCTTAACTTTATATGAAATAGTAAATAGATGATAAACCATCTACAAAAGCTTGTAAAATAAATATCACCGTGATGACCGCGACTTGGAGAGCGACAACCGAGTCAAGGACGATTCCGCAACACCGTTGCTGTGACCGCAATCGCGACCGATACCACGATTTTAAAACATAGAGGTTGGGGGTCGGATGTACGCAATCTTACCCTTGTGTTAGTTACACAAAGAGGCTGTTTTCGGACGACCCAAGATGAAAATTATTTGACTACTGCATATTTCTTTAGGCTAGTCTACTGTTTGCCAATATAGCTAATGACGCATCTATTGTAGAATGTAGATCTGAAAAAGATATCCCAACTGTCGATTATTCACTCCTCCGAGCTTCTAAAATTGCAGAGCATACTGGATTACTGTTTTCACACAGTTCAACTTTACGCCGGTTACCTATGATTGAACAATGATGCTTGCTTGGTCGTTTGTTTAGTGAGATTTTTCATGTTGATTTTCAGGTTGTACAAGCTCTCGGTCGAGGAGAGAGCCTTATGAAAGCCTTACAGGATGCTGTTCCAGAGGATGTACGGGGAAAACTTACTACATCAGTATCTGAAATCTTGCAAGCACAAGGAAAGAACTTGAACCTTGACGGACTGCTAAGCATCAACCAAATAGCTAATGTATCTTCGGGGTTCAAGTCACCGATGAAAGAAAAAGTAACCAAACTAGATGCAAGTAACGAAAGTAGTGGGAATCCTTCAGATGATAAAGTTAGTGAAAATGATGGGAGCAACAAAAGTAGTAACAACCAAAGTGGTGTGGATGTGATTAGCGGAGAAAGTCCTGGTATTCAACCATTGGAAGAATCACCTATGTCTTCAGATATTCCTGCATCTAACTCGGTGAGCAGTGATAGTGGTGATTCGGATTTAGGAAAGGGTTCAATTGATTCAGAAAATAGTGAGGACAAACATGATGGTGATGCATCTGAACAAAAGGTTGGACAGCTTCCTGAATTTGGTGATGATGGGTCTGAGGCCACTGTAGAGTCAATCCCTTCTACCCAGATTCCTGGCAGCACCAAGTCTTTTGATGTAGATAGTGTGCAGATCGACAATTCCCAGGATGGCAACTCAGAAGAGCAGGATTTTAAAGAGATTAATATGCCAACACAAGTAGAAAACTCTGAGAATTCGTCCCATGAGCAGGTCACAAGCTCAGTTACTGATATTAAACCTGATGACACAAATCAAGTACCAGCATCAACCACGTCCGAAGGGCAACTATCAGAAAAAGTAGATGATGAAAGTGATGAATGTATAAGCAAGGATGAAAAAACTCTGCAGCCTCTGCCAGATCAGAATAGAGTTTCTGATGCTGAAAGCCCTAGTTTCAGTGTTACTCAAGCATTAGACACTTTGACGGGATTGGACGACTCAACACAGGTGGCTGTAAACAGTGTATTCGGTGCCCTCGAAGATGTGATTACTCAGTTGGAGGAGAAAAAAATTGAGAAAGACAAGAAAGGTGGTACTGAGAATCATGATGCCATAAATGGTTCAGTGCTTGAGAGGAATCATGTTACTTGTGAGCTCCAGCCAGAAAATTTATCAGATGGTACAGTTGGAATTTTTCTTGTCTTAACTCTTATGCCTGGTTTAGAATCATCTAGCGTTTGTTTTTGATGGTGTTAGTAGAGTTTGCTATAAATGGGTGAGAGAGAATAAATATGGGTGCATTCGTAAGGACATATGAAAAAGGCGATATTTTCTTTACTATTTTACGTGAACGCTACCATGTACGAGTAGTATTTTAGATGATCTGAACACTCTATGCCTTGTAGTCTTTCTGTGTTACAGCTGCAGAAGTCTTACTGATTCACAGCTTGATGCAGGGAAGGATCAAGAAGATGCATCCCTTCTAGATACTGAATTAGTTAGTGAGAATGACAGTGATAACAATGGGGAAACGGCTAGTAATGAGAATAACATGGAAATGAACCTGGTCGCTGACAAACACACAAGGATTAGTAAAATTCCTTTAAATCTAACTACAGATCCATTTACAAAAGGATTGTACAAGGAATATCTCAAGAATTATATCATTTCAAAGTTGCATAATGTGAAATCCGTCAACGTGGATGCTACTGATGGCTTATATCTTCATTATGTTCCCGAGGAGGGGCATTGGATACTGCTTGAAAACCTTAGAGGTATAGATGGTGCATTGACACACAATACCAAAGACAGAACGGATATTCCCAAGCTGCTTGCAAATGAAGATGACATCATTGAGCCATCATATGTTAACTTGGACAAAGATGGAGGGAGGGATACCATTGAAAAGTTGGAGCCTAAGGAAAATTTGGACTACAAACTCATGAATCATGATAGTAATTTAGACAATTCAATATCTTCTATTGAGGCCATTCTATTTGATGCTTTAAAAGTTGAAGTTAGTCGTAGACTTAGTGTGACAGACATGAAAGAAATAGAAGCTGATCTTGCGGCAGACATACAAAAAGTTGCCAAAGCTGTCTGTTTGGCCATTAAGCATGATGAGGAGCACAATCGGCGTGCTTCCATCTCTGGTGATGTTGATGATGTTCTGGAGAGCAGCTCGGTTAACGGAAACCATGTTGTAGAAGCAATCTCAAAAGCAGCTCGGGATACCAGCTACTTGAAATGGGTATTGCCTGTTGGGGTGGTTGTAGGCTCTAGTTTAGCTGCTTTGAGAAGTTGCTGTGATGGCACTCTGACCTACAGCGACCCTTCTAGAATGTTGGACTTGGTTAAAGATCAAAATAATTTGGTAGAACCTAAGGATCAAGTTCTACAGAAGGATGACATTCAGGTCCCTGTTGAAGGAAAAATATATGAGCCTGCTGTAGAGAACCCACTAAAAGAAGAGGGAAGGGTTACATTAGATTCTCCAGAAGAGATTAATGGGGAAAAAAGTCATCATCAGCTATTGAGCAAGGATAATCTCATGGTGGGTGCTGTTACTGCTGCATTGGGGGCTTCCGCAGTATTATCTACTCAACAGGTATTTAAAAATGTGGTTACTAAAGATTACTACCACTGTACCTGAATTTTCCATCATTCGGTTGCATGCAATGGCCATTCTGTTCTGGTTTCTGTAGTTATGTCTGTTCTTGACATGTGTGTTTATGTGGCCACAGGAGGGTTTCATGGAGGGTGCTGGTTCTGAACCTTATGCCAACTTGGAGGAGACAAATATGAAAAAGGAGTCTAGAAAATTAGTGGAGACAGGAGACAGTAAACACCAGAGCAATATGGTAGCAAGCCTAGCTGAGAAGGCAATGTCAGTTGCAGCTCCGGTGGTTCCTACGAAGGAAGATGGCGAAGTGGATCATGAAAGGTTTGAGCATCTTTTAACTCTTATGTGTTACTGTTATGTAGCTTTCTTTGGACTTGGAGATGTTTAATAATCCTGCATAAACAGGATTGTCAATATGCTTACTGAGTTTGGACAGAGAGGTGGGGCATTAAGACTAGTTGCAAAACTAGCATTACTTTGGGGTGGTCTTCGTGGTGCTATGAGTTTGACAGATCGGCTAATATCATTTTTACGTGTTGCTGAGCGGCCTTTGATACAAAGGTATGTGGGTTGTAAGTTTCTCCAATGCACTGAGAATGGTTAGTGACTGCATGAAGATTTGGCGGATCTATCTAGTTTCATTTTGATTGTGCATCTTGTTCCAGATTTCAAAAATAAATAGATTTAACTGGAATGAGACATATTACATAACCTAATAGGCTGGCAAGCATGTTGAGGTCATGGATAAAAGTTTTGCATGTTTTGTGTTTTTAATTGAAACAATATGGTGATGCCCCAACCCTCTGCCCTTCATATTGGTGATTTTCTTTATTGTATTAAGTACCAAGTTTAGTCCTTATCTTGGAATTGGTTGTTGTGGCCTATTCTCAGTCACTGCGCCACAAGTTATGGCTGATACCGCCTTAAAAATTAAAATGCGGTTATTGTAACTTTTGAAACCTTTACAATGTGGTAGCAATGCTTTGTTGCAAACCCAATTTAATACCAAAATTACATGTTTCCATGCATAATGATATGTTCTTCAAGTTTATTTAAGGCTTCCCAGTCCATTCAATTATTTTATTCGGAAATTGGTTGTTTTTGTTTGAAAGAGGCGGGAGTCATCAAAATGAATTATCAATTATATCTTTTCTAAAGTACCCAAACTCCCCAGTCCCCACATTAATACGTCTTGTAAGTTGGTCAAGCTATTAGATGCATAGTTTTGCATTTCGGGTTTCCAGTTTTCAGCAAAATAAAGTGAATTTTGTCTCTAAGGTGGACAAATTTTAGAAATTCATGTAAGCGCTTTATAGTTTGAACTCTCTGAAGACTCAAAGCCTTGGTTTAACAGAAAGTGCTTGGAGCCCAAGGCTCACTTAGGCACTGGCCAAACGCCTCAGTGCGCCTTAAGTGCACTTTATAGATAAGATGCAGTGATCAAGGCGCACTAATATGCAATGTCAATAGCTATTTTTTTCGTCTCCTTCATTTATTTTCCCCTTCTCTTTGGCACATTATCTCTAATGTTTGCTTTTAGATCCAGAAAAAAAGAAATTTTGCACAAAACTTTATCGAAATTAATAATTTGTTTGTAAATAACTGAAAATTGTGTGCCTCGTGCCTGTAAGGCATAAAGGCGCCCACCTTCACTTTGAGCTTTGCCGCCTCGAGCCCTCCTTGCCTCGGTGCTCCCCACATCTTTTAAAACTAAGCTCAAAGATCTAGCACACAAACTTGAAGTAGGGGTTTATTCCCACTTTGTTCTACCAGTTGGTTGGATGGTACAATACTACAAGGTAGTTATTTTGTTTGTTAAATAACCACTTTCCAGTCCATGGCCCGCGGGCTCTACACACACTTCTTTAGCGAGGCTCTCATGTTTCTTCTCGTTCTCAAAGTTATGCATCATATCAAACCAATAAAATAAGGCTAGTAAATATAAATTGGCATTTTTCCACTTGGCGGCCTTGAGGTTTGACATGATTCTACTTTGGTGAATCGAGTCTTGAGAAATTTCCCACCTAGATGACTCACTTTTGAAATGTTTTTCCAAATATTGGAAGTCAGGCTTATTGGAAAAAATATAGTATATGATACTAATAATCCGTTTGGTATGCTTGGAGGAGATATAGATCAAGAATGCTAAATAGACAATACCTTCTCATGTGCCAAATTGTACCCATTTTTCCATTACACTCAAGAATAGTAGTACTTTAACTAACTTTTGGAAAGGTTGACATCTAAATTCGTGTCAATGATCAAGTTCAACTATGATATAGAAATTAACGGAAAGATTGTCTGATTTTCCATTACACTCAAAAATAGTGAGTTTTTTATTAGTCTTGGAAAGATTGGCTGTTTTTCCATTAATGTTTGAGAAAATTTCCATCTTGGTAACCTGGAAATTAGGAGGCGTTGAGAACAAACTAATTGTTCGACCTTGAGTTTTAGGTTGATTCAATTAGGTGACTTGACATTTCACAAAGAATACTTTGGAGGCCTGGGTTTTAGAAACTTCTCAGTTTAGTGATATAAGGTATAACGCAATCAAAATTCATTTCTAATGACGATTTACAGCTCATTAAACTAATAAAGTGCGAGAGTCAACATTAAATAAAATATTATGGTAGATTTCACATAAATTTCCAAAAGAACTACATGATGATGGTTTAGAACTTCTGAAATCCGAATGAAACACTTGGTCCCGAAAGTGGGGAACAACTCGAATCTTAGGTCACTCCGGTAAAATAGTTGAATCCCTAGACCACAGAAGTGGAAACTTCCCTTGTTCTTTACTGGTAGTTCAATGTGTAGCTGGTAAGTTTTCTCAAATAGCCGAAGTTGTCATTGTTGCAGAGTGAGCTGTGTAATGTGTAGTGAGTGATTAGAATATATAGCTTACTTGCTTTATTTATGGTTTTGATATGCAACCAGAAAAATAATAAACTTCTGGTTCGTCCCTCTTCTGTACGGCTCGCCAGCTCGGTTAGGGGTGTGTGAATATTTTGCATCAATGATTGACTATCAACTGTGTTTCGGAAACTTCTATGTTCTCAATAGATTGCATTTAGTTACATTGTGTTTGATACAACCATTAGATATTGATATTAATATACTCTTGCCAAATAAACATAATGAATTCCTAGGGTTGTTTACTTGTGGCCTAATCAGACGAGTATTACTGGTTGTGTAACCATTTATTGAGATGTCAGCCAAAACATATTTCTGCAATCCTTCAGGGCATTTGCTGGCTAAAACATATACATTGGCATGTCAGCTCAGGCAGCTCACATGTCCTGAGCAACCAGTACCTTGGGATAACCCTGCTGGTTTCCCGCATGTACGGGGGATTTAGAGGGAAATTTTTTTTCCTTCTGTTTTTTCTGTTACCTTGTTTCTGAACGTATTCCATGTTTAGGTGTTTGGTCTTGTGTTTACCGTACTCTAAAATCTAGTTTATTCATTACTATTGTTTGAGGTTTAGGTATTTAAAAGGATTATTTCTTTATGCGTTTTGATCTGTTATGCTCTCGTAATTTATCTTTCTGCTGTTTGAGGTGTAGATTGGTAGTTATGTTTCAGAAAATGATAGTGTGGTGGAGTATCTCTTTAGTGCTGCTGACAAATATCTATCTTTTAGGATACTTGGATTTTCCTGCATGGTAATAGTTTTGTGGTCCCCAGTATTGGTTCCATTGTTGCCCACACTTCTCCATAATATGGCAACACATAACTCCTCTGGAATTTCTGAGTTAGCCTGCATTGTTGGCCTCTACGCTGCTGTAACAATTCTAATCATGCAGTGGGGAAAAAGAATTCGAGGTTATGAGTACCCATTGCAGCAGTATGGCTTGGATCCTATGTCGTCAAGAAAGGTACTCCGTATTGCTTTAGCTGCTCTCTGATCAAATATTAAATTTGCTTGAAGTTACCTACATCTCTTTTATATTTTCTAAATTCAAAAAGGTGATACTTGTGATTGCATTTTGGTAACATTATGAAGGTTGGATGGATATCTTTGGGTTCAATGGCTGTTTTGGTATTATTTGAAATTGATTAGGTTTATAATCCATTGTCTGCAGAGTGAGATTGTTCGTCATATTTCTGGATTGTTGTACTCAGTTGTGGTGTTATTTTTTAATCTGTAAATTTGTGGCTGAGAAAAGTGGTTATATGCTCTCAATATGACTGCTATTTTCCTAGGCTCACTTTTAGTGCCTGTTGCTTCTTATATAACAAAATTGAATTTAAACTCACGTAAATTAACATAATGTAGGCTGCATCATTCTCGTCCATTTCTACCATAGTAGATTAAATTACCAAATATGATAAATCATAATGTCGAAGGCCTTGAGAGTCCCCCGCCTCTAGATAGAGAGGGAGGGTAAGGCTTTTGGGTTTTTCACGTTAAAGAGTTAACCAATGGTTTTTCGACTCGGACACTGCAGTGGAAGTGTGCTGAGGGGGTAGGCTTACCGCGTATATCGTACGCTAAAAACTATTTTGTTGCGCAACTTAAACGATTCCCCCCAAGCTTCATCCTGGTCATAGCGAATAATTCTATGCAGCCTCCAGTCGGAATTTATCCTTTTGGTTGTCATCAAAGGATTCAGAAGGGAGGGACCTAGGAATAAGAATAGAGATAAATGAACATTGATCTGCATTTGAAGTCTTGCACTTGCATGAAATTGCGCATATGTTTATCCTCTTTTTTAACGGACTGGCTCGCCTTACATACAGATGCAAGATTTTCTGACAGGCTTGGTAGGGGGAATTGTACTAGTTCTATCAATACAGTCTGTAAATGCTTTTCTGGGCTTTGCCAGCTTCTCATTGCCAACAAATCTCTGTTCATCTTCCTTGAATCTTACTGCCAAGCTCAAAGCATATGGGCAGTTAATTCTCTTAGCCAGTCGAGGACTTCTAATGGCAGCTGGGGTTACTTTTGTTGAGGAATTGCTTTTTAGGGCTTGGTTGCTGGAAGAAGTTGCAGCTGACCTCGGTTACCATCCTGCAATAATTTTATCTGGACTTGCATTTTCTTTATCTCAGAGGTAAGCATCTACCATTTATATGTGAAAAAGTGGAAATCAAGGACTAAATAAAGCAAAATGGCTCCCTGAATTCGTGTGCTTCCGATATAGTGTAATAGTAGTTTGTCCAAGCTAACAGTTTTTATTATGGGTCACCCGGATACAACTGTCTGTTTAGACTTTAGGCTGCCTATATGAAGCCTGCCTCTCACCTTGCTGTAGATTGGAGGTTTTGTAGGCACTAGGATAATGTTGTTGGCTGTAATTCTGTGTGTTGATGTAATGATGCCATCCATACTAGCATGAATGTTCTGAACATCTAAATTGTTATATTATGGCAGATCTGTGTTTGCCATTCCGGGGCTGTGGCTCCTGTCTGTGTGTCTTGCTGGGTCCCGGCTTAGGAAGGAAGGAAGCCTTTTTACCCCCATTGGTCTACGCACTGGGATTATGTCATCGAGTTTTGTTTTACAAACGGGTGGTTTCCTGATTTGCCAGCCACGATCTCTGTTATGGGTTGCCGGAATGCATCCTTTACAACCATTTACTGGGGTGGTCGGGGTTCTCGTTGCTTTGCTGTTGGCAGTGGCTTTATATCCAAGGCAGCCTGGCCTATGCGGCAAAGTTCCTAGGACTATCCGAACATGAAAGTTACTGGTGTGATACATAAGGCAAATTTGTGAGAGCTGCAAGCAAATCTATCAGATGGGTAATGGTTCGTTCAAGACATTAGTCATGTAATTATAGATAGAAAGGAAATTTTGTAGTATATGAATCACAGTTTATAAAGCAAATATACCATGTTCGTAAATAAAGCTGTCGGTGTTCTTTTTCTGTAAAAATAAAATTCTGCAAGTGAAAGAAGATTGATTAGCCGCTCAAAACAAAATTGTGTTGCTCAGTGTTACGCGGTGCCATAGAATCAAAGATGGGACGCTGATCTTTCTAATTCATTGGAGGTTTAATCATGTAGGCATCCTCCAAAAAGTTAAAAAAATAAAAGTTGAGTTGAGTTATTGGTGGGAATTGAAACTGTTTATATGTTGATTTGGGACACCGAGGTAAGGAAAATGTCCAAGGTTCTGCTTGATGGAGGCGGAGGCTCCTTAAGCAAGATTATGTTTTTGGAGGATTGCAATAGAGTGGTAAGCCTGATAGAAAGGCGGAGTGTTGTTGCTAGGGATGACACTTGGTCTTGTACGTTATTATTCGATTTTCATTTTTGATCTCAATGAGGTCGGGTTTTATCAGGTTTGAAAACTTGGCTCAAATTTTTCGACAATTGGATTAGAAGCGTATGTAATGTGGACATGGATTCAGGGTTTGGGTCCTATACCTAATAGTACCTATTATTGGAGTTTTAGAAATAAAAAATAAAATGGCCATGACCAAACAAGCAGGCATTGTTTGGGGTTCAATCAACACAAATAAATTGTGCGCATGTATCGGAATAGTAACCGAGGCACCTTTTGTTCCGGATCATTGAATGTCATAGAAGTATCCCATTTATCACCTGCCATTTTTATGCATGTCATTATATAGATGGATATTGGTCGAAATTAGGCCGATATGTCTTTATGTCTCCCTTCATACATGGGTGTTTCGGCCAGATATAGCGGATGAGTTGTTTAAAAAAGAACACAATGGTCTCATAATAAAATTCTGGCGCAACAGAAAGAATACGTCAGGTAGGGACGGAAATGGGACCAATGGGAGTAAAGAACTAAAACTCAGAGACTGATGGAACACCAAACACCTTTTTTTTTTCTCACCAACACATTGGAACATAAGTGTTCCCTCCACAATCATAAACAACGCCGCGAAGAGCAATACAAAATGGACAACGGAAAGAAGAAACATAAATGAACACCGAGGGTTTTCATTCACGACTACAATCTCAAAGAATTTGAGTTATTTTCAACAACTAGCAGAGAACGCGCTCTTCCATGCATTTTCATTCACCAACCCAACACTTCTCACCCCTTCTCCTTCACTCATCGATGGCATGCGGAACTGACTCAGCCTGAAAATCGAGTGTATGGCAAAATTGTTCAGTGCTATTTTAAGTGCAATAAGAGAGATGATCACAATCTCACATTACATAAAGAAGAAACTAAAAGAAAACTGTAAATTCTCGGGTTTCTTTTTACCTGTTTGCGGTATTTGAGGGCATAGAACATTTCAAGGTAACGACGAGCCTCAAGGCGGTCAAGGTTTGAGACATACTTCCAGAAACCGTAAACACCAGCAAGTGTGAGCAGCCTATCAGAGTAAATCTGCCATGTATATCTGCACAAGAGGTGAACCGAGAACAGGTTAGGATTGAAAGGAGCACAAAAGTTCACTGAAGTTCATTGATACAAGGTAAATGTCAATATTAGCTAAGTTATAGATCGTGAAGTTATCGAGGTGTGTTATTAATAACCACGGTTCAACACCAGTCGTCATTAGCGCCTGTGGTTCCCTTTACGTTAAAAATAAGGAATAAAAGAATAAACATATGCAAATAGCTGCTTACTTCTCCTCAATTCGCTTAAGTCCACCCAATGAGATAGCATCCCAGTGAGAAGGATCAGCCTTGCACTTATCAAAGAAATTGACAAGGAGATCAGCGGCCTTGTCTCCATGGTACGGGTCAATGTGGAATCCCGATTTTCCATTGACTATGATCTCAGCTGGGCCACCATGGCAAGTAGCAAAGGTTGGAAGTCCACAAGTCATTGCTTCAACAACAGTCAACCCAAAGGCTTCATAGTAAGCTGGCTGGACGAAAGCGCCCTTAGTGTCAGCAATGTACCTGTATAGCTCACCATTCCTAACACGGTTCATTTGAGCCGAGATCCACCTGAACTGGCCATTCAAGTTATACTGGTCAATCAGCTCATACATTTTCTTCATCTCTTCCTTCTCTTCTGTGTCCTTGGATTCTTTTCTACGGTCACCAGCGACAACAACAAGGTTGACGAGCTCTCTCAGTTTTTCATTCTTACCGTACCATTCAACAAGGCCAGTCATGTTCTTGACCCTGTCTAGCCTTGCCATTGAGAATATGATTGGTTTGTTTCGGTCCTTCAGAACACATCTGTTTACGTTTGTTAAACATAGATCAGTATTAGACTCAAAACACTAAGTCTCTTGTTAGATGGTCTTAGAATGACTTAATGAAAGGCTGCGTCACAATTGAAATTTAATGCGCACCAACTGTTACTATGGTTGTTGAAGCATGTAACATGAAGGTTAGGAAAAAGAAAACTTACATGTGCTCTTCATTTTGTACATCACTGTAAAGCAGCTCCTCAATTTCAGGATGGAGGGCAGTGAGTCTTTTCTTCTCTTCAGTGTAAGGGAAGTAAATAGACATATCGGCTCCAGGCGAGACTATGTTGAATTTAGGGTCGAACACATCGACTCCATGAACAACTCGGTATAGTCCAGGAAGGGTGAATGCCATGTGGCTCTCATATTGCCCAACAGTGTCTTTGCTGAAATAATCAAAAGATCACAATATAATCGAAGTTAGGATTTGTTCATTAAAGAAAGAATTTTACGCTGAAAGTTGTAAGTACAATCAGTCATATGGGCTTACTTTCCAGCTATCTCTTGGAATGTACTAGTGATGATAAAGTCAGTGTGATTCATTGCGATCAGGTCAGCAGTGAACTGGCACGAGAAGTGGTACTTCTCCTCAAATGACTTCCAGTAGATATCCGAGTTTGGATACTTGGTTTTCTCCAGAGCATGAGCAATAGTACACTGTAAAACAGAAACCCCACAAATTCAGCAAGTTTAGCCCTCAGAAACACAAGCAGAGTAGCATGGTCAACGAAAGAATACAGTCGGGTTGGGTCTACAGACCTGTGTAACTCCGAGCTTGTGGGCTAACAGAGAGGCAACAATGTTACCGTCACTATAGTTTCCGATTATTAAATCAGGCTTAGCTTGAAGCTCTCCCGTGACTTCGTTTGCAACATCCTGAGGGAAGACTAATTAGTATGAAACTCTACAAGGAAGTAACTTGATGCTAACAGGAGGGTTTGTATTACCTCAGTGTAAGTCTCCAGGTAAGGCCACACTTCGAATCGAGAAATCCAGTTCCTGACAACGCCCTTTTCCGTTCTAAAGGGTACTCGAAGAATGTGCGAGTGCTCAGTTCCAAAGACCTTCTCAAGACGCTGACCACAGGTGGTCCCGACTGCATCAGGAAGTAGACGGGTTACAATAAGGATCCGAGGGACAATGTCAAGCCCTTGTTGCTTGATGCGCAGAAGCATCTCGTGCTCCAAAGCACGAACTTGATCAAGGATGTAAACAACCTACAGATAAAAAAATTAATCAGACTACTACTCCAAATTTAATGTTAACTGTGTTAAAATTACATAGCAAAAGGCTAACAGGATACCTACCCGGTTCATTTTCCGAATTTTACAGATTTCTAATTCATTAATTTTGATATGTGAAGATACTGATACGACTTTTATTAATAAAAATGATCTTTCACCATATATATTTAAAAAAAACGAATACCTGGCCACCAGTGTCAGGGTAACCAAGGACATTGGCCTGGGCAAAGTAGCCATGTGGCGAGAGAATGACAACGTTGAATACCATCGGTATCCTCCCAAGGAATTTCTCGAGCGTGCATGAATCAGGAGCCTCAAGAAGATCTAGAAGAAGTTGAATCATGTCGAGCACTCTCTCGGCAGTGTCACCCCAGCCTCTCTCCAGACCGATTTCCTGAAATTTGTGATCGAACTCAGAGTAGGGTGTGTCTGGAGCAAGGGTGCTCAGAAACTCCTCAGCCTTTCTTATCACGGCTTGAAGGGAATCCAGATTTTGGATTCGGTCATTCACCATCATTGTCTGAAAAATACAAGAGAAGATTACAACTTTAGAAAAAAAGGACAGAAATGAATGCGATATTCCTGAAAAGAGCAGCACACTAGTTTAAATCAACATATGCATCACTTTATTCTGATGGACTTGACAATGACATGGACACTGACATTACGAATGCGTATATGAAAACCAATAGACTTTCAAAAATCAGATTCCAAATGAAAATCAACAAATCAAGTTGTAAATCCTGGTGCGCTAGTGTATCATGGCATTTTGCAGGTCATGACCTGAAAACTGAATATGTAGTTCAAGTCAGGTCAATTGCGTCGGATTGAGTTCTTTCTGATCGGGTCAATTCAGGTTGAGATATTCAAGTCCAGATCGGATTTGGGTCTGACCAATTTAGATCTGATTAATTTTGAAAAACCTTTGAACCTCTGACCCTCTGAGTAATAGCAGTTTTACCAAAGTTATTAAAATTTAGAGAAAAGCCGAAAATAATACAGTACTTATCAGCTTATATATGAAGAACAGAACACTCAGTAGCACCCCATTCATAATGATCTAATAAGAGCTGGTTCATCAAAATACAGTAAAAGCAAGAAATCAAATATACCTTGCCCTTGTAGTGGTGCATCCTGAGGAAATCGAGCAAAGGGCGCATGCTCTCCTTGTCATGGAACATCTTAGCAGAGAGGTGCCTGTTAAGGAACTCGACACCATTTCCAATGGACTTGGAAAGTGTTGGGCGCGGGAATGAGGCATTGAATGGCTCAAAATCAAGCTCAAGCACAAAGTTTCCATTAGCACTGTCAATGATTGAAGAGAAAAGAGCATTTCAGATTTTTGGATGATGCATAATTTCAAAAATATACGTTGTACAAAGTTGATCAGAAGACGAAGAAGATTGGCCTTGAACTTACGTTCCATTCACCAATTCCTCCTTGAAATGAAGGAACTCGGAGGGGGTCAACTCCTCAACAGCAAGAGCATCAACATTGACCCGGATGTACTCCCATACACCGGGCCTTGGACGAACAGCAAGTGTGATCCATGGAGACAACACAATTGCTTCCTGAAATCCACAGTTTTGCCCATTAAACAAATATAAGAAAAACAAATATTAGGAACAATTTTTTCGCTTAACGTTCTTCCTAATACTAGAACAAAAATGTATCCCTCTACTTATTTTCCCTATAACCCTATTTACTAACTAAGCATTGAAAAAATCGTTCCCTCCCTTTTCCTTCAAAGCCTTCTACGTCCAAACACGGCATAAGGATCATGATCTAGTTGCATGCACACCCCCGCCAACGACAAGACCTTACACTCGATAAAGATTTGAGGGCGAATAACACCCTAACATAACCCGCCATATAAAACCATCACTTTAACATGCACATGCATACATTTATGTGAATTTAAAGGTACTTATATAATACGGAGTATAAGAAAGGTATGAACTGAATACCTGGGTGTGCCTCAAAACTTCACCAAAGGGACCATCAGCAAGCTTGTTCTTGTCTGACATCGCTTCAAACTCAGACGCCACCTCATGAGCTTGCAAAATCCCCTTTCCATGACTTGAAATTCTATACAAATTTATTTGATTTTAATTTAAAAGTGGTTAATTTATCACATTATAAGTGATCCATCAAATTAAACAAACTTTTCCTAAAAAGAAACATATTGCATACACAATCCAATACCCAAAAATATAAAGAGAAAATTTTAATACAATTAACAACCGATTTCTATACATGCAAGTCATAAAACATAAATACTTCTGTAAGACGATTTTACACAAATTTATCGTAAAACGGGATCTTGTTGTAACTACTTTTAGCCACTAATAGGGTTGTGTTTGGATCCATTGTACAACTATATTAGTGTAAAACCGTTTTTACAGAAGACTAACTCGCAAGCTAGCACAAACATTAAATTACCCAAAAACCAAAAATGACATTTTTTTTTTGTTTTTTTCAAAACCTTATAGATACACTCAATTATACTGAAATAAATTCCAAAAACAGAATCCTTCTAGTTAAATGCAAAAGACATAAAAATGAAAAAAAAAAAAAAAAAAAAAAAAAAAAAAAAAAAAAAAAAAAAAAAAACATACAACAAAAATTGAGCAGAAAATTAATTAGTCGCAAATAACAAAAAGGGTAAACAAATGACTAAGACGTTTGAAATAATACCTAGAAAGGAAGGAAAGAATTTCATTTCTTTGAGCAGTGAGAGTTTCATCCAAACGTTCTTTGAGGCTAGGAACCCTGGTCAATCTTCCTGCCATTTTTCCTTCTTCTGTTGTTTCTTAGACAATTAATTACCTTCAATTGCACACAAATTTACCTACTAAATTAACCCAATAAAAAATTATACATAAAAAATTACCTAATCCTGTAAGATCAGTGACAACAGAAAATATGATGCTGCACACTTTTTAACAGGATAGTGTTGCATCAGTCAATTTAAACAATTAACAGTAAATGGAATATTTAATCTTAAAAAATGATGATTACTAATTAATTAATTAATCAATTAATTAATACTCCCGTATTTGTTGGGTTTATCTAGAATGGTCAAGATTTTCAACACTCACCAACCTCAAACCACTTACTACATGAACTACTTTACTCACTACAACAATAGTAACAATGTTACGCCCAGTGTCTCAATAGCTCCCGTAAATTACGGTCAATTGTTAGACATGTAAGTGACTATAAAGATTGAAACTTTTAACTAAATTATGAATTGGGTATTGAAAATTAAAGCATAAATGAATAATATATTGATGCATGTAAGAAAGAATTAAATAAATGGAGGAATCTTACTTAAATTGGTAAGAAAAATAGATTGTTACTGTTGGAGAAAAACAAAGAAAAAAGAAGAGGAATTTATACAAAATGTTGCATGAGTTTTTGGTGTGAGTCCATAGAATTTAACGTCAAAAATTAATGGTAAGGTCAGTTTCACTACCAATTCCAATGCAAAATTCATGTTTTTTTTTAATTAAATTAGTTGCATATTTCAAGGGAAAAAGCTGATGTCTTTTTTAAAATTTACTGAATCAATGAGGAAACTGATCAATCAGTGATCACAAGGGAGCAAATGCCATGCATGTAACTTATGTAAGCACATGGTTTTGTTGTAAAATGGTTTGAAAAACAGGGGATTATTATAGGGGGGAAAAAACAAGGGAAATTTGAGAAAAAAAAGAAAGAAAGAAAGAAGAAGAACACAAATAACTCACCACAAAAATGGTTAATGGTGTGAACTGTGAAGAAAGAAGTGAGTGAAGGGATGTGTTATTAGAAGTAAGAGGTTTTGTGGGATTTTATAGGAGAGCATCAACAAACAGGGTCGCTTCTATACCAAGCAATTCATCTAAATATTACTCATTTGTTCCCATTAATTATTTACCGATTAAAGTTTTCTTTTATATGTATAAAGAAAGAGTTTTGAGTTATAAGGGTGGTTTTGATATTGAAGGGTTTAAACCTCGGCCATGAGAATCACATTAGTCGTGACTTTATTAACTCATAACCTTTGTTTAAATTCCATCGGAATTAAAATTCCGTCAGTATATTTACCCTTTTTGGGTTTGACATCTGCTTTCAAGCAATCAATGTGATTCTGCCATTTTGTGATACGAGACTTCTACACCTTTTTAAAAAAATTGTTAGAAAATAAAATCTATGTTCTGGTTATAGTAAAAAAAAATTGATGCATTTGTGTTACTTGGTGATCGACTTTTTGTTTTTAATTATATACTCCCTCTGTCCTGGTTATTTGTTGACATTTTTTTATTTTTGGGTGTCATTTATTGTCATTTCTATTTTAAGAATGCGCGAAAGTGGCAATTTGCCACCTTAACTTTAGTCAATGGTGAAATTAGGCTCCTTAAGTTTCATTTGTAGCAATCAAGTCCCAAAACTTTGATCAAAAGTGAAATAAACCCCATTGTGTGATTTCTTAAGAATATTCCATCAAAATGAATTTCATAATCGAATTAATCAAATAAAAATTTTAATTTTTATAATCTTACAACTTTTATACAATATATAATTGTAATAGCTATTATTTTTGATAATTTTACAATTGTTAGACAATTTAATATAAATGTTAGAATAGCTCATTAATTTTTACCATATTTTTAATTTGTGTTATTATAGATGAATGTAAAATTATTGTTTAGGTGAATAATTAATTTTATATAAATTATTAAAAATGAAATTATTAATTTTTATTTGTTATTGGTTGTTTAATATAAATATAAAAATGATTTTTTTGTTGAATTTTAAGTAATTATTAAAAATCGGGGCTGAATTTCACTTTTTGTTAAAGTTAAGGGGCTTGATGGCTACAGTTGAAAGTTGAGGGGCCTAATTTCACCATTGATCAAAGTTAAGGGGGCAAATTGCCAATTTTGCGTTTAAGAATGTATTTGATAAGTAATTTGATCATTCTCATTCAATTTGTTCCACTTGTCATTTAGTTATTGGTCTTCTCCTCTTTCCTTGATCTTTGTGCCAAAATCAAAGGATAACAATTGACCAGAACGGAGGAGGGAGTACTATATATCTATAAAGTTATGAGAACTTAAAAACAGAAAATTAAAAAAAATTAAAATTTATTCTAAGTGTGGACCTCAATCAGCATCCAAGTGTCAACTGATTGTCGCTCTTTAAAAGAAAATATTATTAATCTATTCCGAAAAGAAAAATGTAAAATAGTATTTTTAACAAAGTTTTTAAGGTCCTCTTCTTTTGGACTTAACATTTCAGATCCTATAAGTTCAGTTAAGTTCAGTTCAGATTCTATAAGTTCAGTTCAAATCTAATAAGTTTAGTTCAGATCTTATAAGTTCAGTTCAGTTCAGTTCATATCCTATAAGTTCAGTTCAGAAGAATTCAGATCCTATAAATTTAGTTCAGAAAAGCTATATACGGACTTACGGAGTATTATTTTTAAAGACCGATACAAAAACATTTGACATTAATTATTCGATACATACATTATTATTTTAAAAAAAATCACTCCTCTCATTAATAATTTCAGCATCACAGTAGATTCGGGCATGCTTGATAAAAAACGGAATAAGGCTATGTATTAGGTACGAAACAACATAGTCAAAAACATTTGGCGAGTCAATGGATCTGTTGTTGAGAGTGATAGTGAAGATGAAAGTGATGAGGATTATGATAATATGGAAATAAATGGTTAGATAAAAAAATATAATATGTGATTTATTTGTTATCGTAATGTAATTGTAGTAATTTAATGTATGAATAAATCAATGTATATAAAGCGGAAAAATGTTATTATTCTACCGTGTGTTTTAGACTATAATTTTTTTATCAATATTCTCTCTTGGCAAGTAATAATATTATATTAATAATGATAATAATATTATATTGTAATAAATTTTTTTTCGTCGCTGGGAGAGCTGGATACGGATGTTGTGGCTTTGCTCAATCGGATCCAAAAATTTTCTATTTCTCAGGATGCAGGGGTTTGCGCGGCCGCTTATATTTTTACTAGACTTAACTTTGTTATCGCCAAGGGAGTGGGGACCCAGATTGTATCTCGGTTGCCCACTAATTTCTTGTAAAAAATTTGATTATTTTTAATACAAGTTCATGTAAACTTTTACTTTTATAATAATAATAATAATAAAAAATTTCATGTAAACTTTTACTTTTATTTTAATGAAAGCTGCGCGCATCTTATAATAAAAAAAAAATAATAATAATAATAGTTAAGTAAAATAAAATAAAATAAAATAAAATAAAATAAAATAAAGTTAATTTAAGTTCGACTCATATAAGTTCAGTTCAGTTTAGATCTTATAAGTTCAGTTCAGTTCAGATCATATAAGTTCAGTTCAGATCCTACAAGTTCAGTTCAGATCCTATAAGTTCAGATCAGTTTAGATCCTATAAATCCAGTTCAGTTCAGTTCAGATTCTATAAGTTCAGTTTAATTCAGATCAGATTTATTTCAATCCAAAAGAATAGGGCCTAACTAACACAGATCACATACTAATAAGTATGCCAAATTTGTGTCCTCTGTATATATAGTTATTGTGAAAAAAAATATGGGTAGTTATTGTGAAAAAAAAGTATGGGGTTTTAGATTATTTTATCGACAATAGTAAATGAAGCATAAACAGTGAGTAGTTCTTTTCGGTTCAGCTGTAACATATTTTAATATATATCGAAAGTTACGAAGATTATCTACCATAGTGAGAAATTGATCATAGTGAATGAGGTGTTTGCCATTTATTACACTCCTATTACGGAATAAATCAATCAATCAATCAATCAATACATATATATAAAGCAGAAACTTTTCGAGCGATATTAGAGAGTCCAAATTTTTTAGAAATCCTAACAAGAGTAGATTTCGAAAAAAATTAAATAAATAAAGTTATCCTAATAAAAGTAGATTTCTTAGTATTTAAAACAAATTTTAATAAAATTATCCTAATATAAGTAGATCAAATATATTTTAATAAAATTATCCTAATATAAATATAAAATTATCAAACAGATAATAGAAATTCATAATAATAGTTCAAGTTATCGTATTTATTTTCCCCCACTTACGGTCTCATACATTTTTATTTTGTATTCTCGCATCAAAATTCAAGAAGCTGGCGGATAAAAGATGAATTTATTTTATAAAAGTGTTATGTGAAGATGATGTAGTGTAATCTTACGTAGTTACACGAAATATAAGTTACGATTTTATCAAAAATGTAATCACTAAATAATCATTGGAGTGTGTGTATAGAAATCATAAACATAAATGCCTCCATATACATTCAAGTTATCAATACATAAAACATTTTACTAATCTATATATGTTTCTATTTTTGTTTAACTAATTTACTTTCTATAAGAATGTGGAGATCATTAGATGAAGGAATGAAACCGAGAAAAACTGAAGTAGAATTTGAGGGTTTAAACAACTCCAAGCTTTTGTGTAACAATGGAATAACTCATAGTGTTATTCATATGATGAATCAATGATCGGTTCGTAGGTGCTAAATACTCAAAATACACTATGTAACTATATGGTATATTAATGTCATACACATTATTCATATACTATATCTCATATTTCATTATAAAAATTAACTGAAACCTAAAAAACAAGCTTAAAAGATAACTGAAAATTCGGAGCCGATCAGTTAACCGATTAAATAAAAACTGCTTTTTAAACTAACCGGAAAGATAGTTTTTTTTATAATATGGCATAAAAGGACATAGTAAGTACTCCATATTTAATATTATAAATTGAAGTATTAAAAAAAAATACATGTAGCTTATTTCTTACATGCTTCACTTATTTTGGTAAATAATTTATCCACCAAATACTTACAAAAAGAAGATAAATGAAATTTTGGTCAGATAAATTTAAGCTTATTTTTTTTCGAAACAGAGTCTAAATATGAGATTTTTAATTTCATGATCTCTCGACCTTCATAATATCAAATTAATTTCTTTTTCTATTTTTTTTTTTTTTTTGCCCATGTTTACTTACTTTTGAACCTATTGTTAAAAGTTAATCTCATGTTCCATTTTTAATTTTATAAACTTGATTAATAAAATAAATAGCTATTGGTTCAGAATTAATATTAGCAATGAGACATTGTAACACAAAGTACGTATATATATCATAATCATGAGAAATAGAATAAATAAACAATTGGTTCAAAATAAGCGTTCCATATAAGAAAATTGTTAACTCTACAATAAGAAAAAACAAATTTGATCAAAAGGAAAATTTATCACAATTGTCCATCCAATTATATATCTTTTGTCTTGGATGCAAAATAATATAAATAAAGTTTCGTACTCAAACTAAATTTTAAGTCATGTCAACCATGGGTGTTAGCTAGGCATGGGTAAATAAAATATCAGAAATATTTGAAAACTATAGAGTAAGCGATAATATAACATTTATATGGAACAAACTAATTCAAGATCTACACAAGTTGATCTATGGTTTTGAAATTTCTTACTTGTGACAACTAAAGGCATATAATTTTTCTAATTAATATGGGTATGAGAAAGCCTACCTTTATCCTGTTTCCTCGCCTGTATGACATCCTTGTTTTTAGGAGTCGCTTTTTTTCCTATTATTCGAGACTTGGTAGAATATTTTAGTCCCGTTAGACTTTGGGAGCAATTCATTATCTTTTAGGAATTTCACACTAAATGTACGTCATCCTCTTCGCAATGATCCTATGTATTGTTTTTGCAGAGTCGTCAATACATTAGTTTGACCATGATATTTGACATATTATTGGTCAAAGTTATAAACGACGTTTGACTCTTGAGAAGCAATGGGAAAGATGTTCATTAAGAAGGGAAGGGAGTATACATGATGAATTTTTTAACATAACTCATAATGGTATATTTTACCAAGTGTGGTATGTCGGTTCTGTTGTTGAGGAACATCAACTCTGTAAGAGGTCTATCTAAAGAGACATTGTCTTATTATCAATCGTCTTGGGAAATTCGAAATAGAAAGGAAGATAATTACGGGTTCCAAAGTTGGCAAAAGGTACTAAACCAAGCATATAGGAATGACTTCCTCGAACACAAATATTCCTTTCGTTCTTAAGCGGAGACAATATACATTGAGGCTATGCCACGCTAGACAATAAACAAGAGTCGGGGACAATCACTTAATCATGTTGGAATTTATGTGCGGAAACCAGTTTTTAGTAATGACCACTTTTACGTAGAAGCGTCAAGAATAACGTCATCTAAGGGATTAAGGTTCTCATCGTGATAGAGACCAAATGTATCAAGGCCAAACGAAGGACATTATTTACAAAGAAGTTTTCACAAATTTATCAAATTATGTGTCGTATTATATATTTTGTATGACGCTTATAAGGACAAGTAGTTTTAATTGTAAATAGCTATTTCTGTTAAAAACCGATGAAACGTGAGATTATAAGAATAATAACTCTACAACCCAATTATATCTGTGAATGTTATACAACTGATATAGTCAATACCAAATGCCAACATTTTTGTTGCGTTTTTGTGAGGGGAACTGATGATTAATCACTTCTCATCTAAATCAACTCTCGAAATTTTGTTTGCTCTCATTACTTTTTGTTAAAAATTTAATAGTTTTCTATTACCAGACCATGGTAATTGGTAAGGTAAACAAACGTTTCAGCGTTGCCATAAAATACTAACTTGGTAACTCAACGATTTTAAATGATGTCATAAAACTAATAAATGATGTTGCCCCGTGCATTCTATGCAATAGAATCACGGGTATTTTTGATTGTTGTTTAGAGACCAATAATTCTGTTAGAATTCAGTTTGGATTTGATGTTGCGAGAAGTTTATAAAGAGCAAATACTCTTAATTGTAGATATATAATCAAGGTAAAATTATGTTTAAGAGATCTAACATTTTCTTTGAACACACTATATATAATTATGATAATTGTTGTTTTACGTAATATCATTCAGTTTTACGTAGTTGTTGTAGGTTAAAATAATTTACAAGACTCATAAAAGTCTGTCTCGGTTATTAAGAATTATTTTGGTGAGTTGTACCATGTTTACAAAGAGAGCGTTTTTTATTGAATTAAAAACCAATTGTGCCCGCGACAATGAAAAAGCAAAGTACATATTATAACTAAATCACTTGATGTTATAAGTACTATTGAATGTCAATTTTTTAACGGTAATAGCACTAATAATTCATCAATCAACTATACCAACCATGAATTTTTTTCATCAATGATTCAACATAGTTGGACTTTTTGGTTAACTTAAAAATATATTTTTACAGATAATTCTAATAGGAGCCCCGTGCATCGCACGGGCTTTCCAACTAGTACATATATATAAAGCAGAAACTTTTCGAGCGATATTAGAAAGTCCAACTTTTTTAGAATTCCTATATATAAAATAAGTTTTATATAAAATTATTATCATTATCCTAATAAGTGTAGATCTAGCTTTTTTCTCTTAATAATTTATGAGAAAATTATCCTAATCGGAGTAAATCTAATAATTTATGAGAAAATAATCCTACTAGAAATAGAACCATTATTTATGAGAAAAATAATACTAATAGAACTAGATCTAAAAATAGGAAAATAACTTTATAAAGAATATTTATTTTAGAAATATTTATAAGGCAAAATGTCATTTAATAAACGTATAAAAGTGTTAAAATTGCCTACATTTTATAAACATAGAATTACTCTTTGTGAGAAAAAAAATCCTAATTTTTAACAAATATAAAATATTGTCAAAAATCTAAGTTGTTCGATTTTAACTACTTAGGGAAACCCGTGTTGTAATAAAGATAATTATATTTTAAAACTTTTTTGAATATTTAAAAGATTTACAAAGATTCGAGTTGTTTTTTTTTTTTTGAGGAAAAGATTCGAGTTGTTAATTATAACCAAACACGTAATTATCTTTAACAAAAACTTTAAAAAAAAGCTGATTTTTATTTTAAAAAAATAATTCAGGAAATAGTAACATGTCATATTAGAAAAAAGAAGTAAAGAATGACATTTACTTAGCATTTGGCTTATACAATGGCGGTGGAATGAGAATAATTTCTATAATGACTATATTAGAAATAAACAACTACAACGATGGCATAAATAGTTTAAATCCGACTTTCTATGACGTATCAAATGTGTATGATTAGATTACCAATAATATTCACATAAGATTAAAAACCAATTGAACGACCATTTAATAGTCAAGTTTAATCTTTAATTAATTACATTCTGGTGACCTAAAATATTTAATAGTCAACTTTAATCTTAATTAATTATATTTTCAGTGAAATAAAGTGCAAAATTGGAGGTTAAACTACATACAAAATAGAATAATCAACATAATATTGCAAAAAAAAAATGGTTAATTTGTTATTTCAACATATGTTTTAAGTATTCCATATAAAATACTAAGAATGTTATGTATAGGTCACTAAAGTGGATTGTCAAAATCTTAAGGCACCAAAGTGGAGTTATGCAAACCTCGAGGCACTAAAGTGGAATTAGGCTAAAACTCAGTTACTCAGGCCACCAAAGTGGAAATACATCTTTTTTGTAAATGGTTAACCATGAGGTATCTCGTATGGATTTAATTAGTTGAATATAAGGTACTCCTTAGTGTAATAAACTAGGTCAAACTTATAAGTTTGACGTTACGATAAAAACAACTAATTGCATATATATTGGTAAAGAAGTGAAACGATTGTACATATGTATTTAGTAATTTGAAGTCAGTTTCTTAAAATTGAACCTCTTTTCTGAGGATTTGCTTATTTTGTTAGCTGAATAACAATGTAAGATAATGAGACTTGATTTTGTTAATAAATGACATTTCAAATAAACAAAATTGAGTTATAATTTTAATAAAATTAATCTTAAACTAATCGAGTTTAAAAGTAGTATCCTAATATCTTACTCCCTACAATTCACACAAAACTCCTCATTTGCTTTTTCTAGATCAAAGTTTGAAAAGTTTGACCGTAATTCACTCAAAAATACATTTCACATCTACAAGTGGACAATAGGTTATGTAGATGATGAAATTACCCTTAAAAAATAGTCCCAGTTTAGAAAGGTGAAACAATGAATGAGACAACGCCCATAAATGAAAAAGGTAAACAAATGACTGAGACAGAGTGAGTAGTTTATAAGGAACTGAAAATTAGGATCTGATAAATTAGCTGGTTCACTAAAAAATGTTTGACAAACTAACAGGTAGCTGATGCCTTATTATTGGTAAATAGCATAGAAAGACATAATAAGTACCCCATATTTAATATCGATTTTTCTAATGTTTTCCCTAAGGGCACACATTAGGAGTCTAAATAAAGAAATAATTAAAGAAATATTATAAATTGAAGGGTAGAAAAAAAAAAAGACAGGTAAGTTTATTTCTTCTCACATGCTACTTTTATTCTGGTAAATAAGTTACTTACCAAATGACAAATACTTATAAAAAAATAAAGTAAATGATTTTTTTGGTAAGAATGAGCTTAAGCTTATTTGTTTTGCAAACAAGGCTTAAATATTAGATTTTTCCATGATCCCCTAACCTTTCTAATATCAAATTTATTTCATTTTAATGTTTTTTGCCCATGTATCAAAGCCACACGAAAAACATTATTTACAAAAAAAAAATTCACAAATTTATTAAACTATATATATTTTGCGTAGACTTTTTAAGGATAAGTAGTCTTATTGTAAATAATCAAAGGCTACTTCGCTTAAAAACAGATAGTGAGTGCGATAAGAACGGTAACACTATAATTATTCAATAACCCAACGATTTTAATGAAGTTATAAACTAATAACTAATGTTGTCACATATGATAGATACAAGGAGTATAATTATGACACCTATTGTTTTACGTAACACCGTTTAGTTTTACTTAGTTGTTGAAGGTTAAAATAATTTGGAAAATTCATAAAGGTATGTTTCAGTTATATAGGGTTCATTTAGGTAATTTGCACCATGTTTATGGACATGCATTTGTATTTAATTAAAAACTGATGGTACCTGTAGTAGCGACGTACTATAACTATGTCGCTTGATGTTTTACAAATGATATGATTACTACTAATTAAACAGCAAACCTTTCGTGCTAAAAGCAACATAGGTGATCAACTACAACAAACCACGAACATTTGTTTCATCAAATGATTCAATATAGTTAGACCTTTTTTTTTATCAAGTTAAGCATATATTTTAAAGATGATCCTAATAAGAGCCCCGTGCATACGGGTTTCCAACTAGTTATAAATAAAAATGAAGTAAAACCTGTTGTTGAAGTTGAGTTTGTGCACCAACCCGGAAAGGGTAAATATGCAGTACAAAAAGTTATTACAAATCTGCTCACAATCCTACAGGATTCCCATTATGTGACTTGTAAATGCAATTTGGAAATAATTCAAATTAGGTAAAATAATTAAAATAGAATTAATAATGCATTTAATAACATTTTGCTAAATGATGCCTAAATGCCTAGATGCCGTGGCATTTGGTACTAGTACCAAACTAACACAAACTCCAACTTCTTTTTATATCCAAAAATGAAAGCATATCATAAACCTTCATTATTTTGAACTTGTAACATTAATAGAAGTGACCTATACCAATTACTTACGTCTTCATTTTATTTTCTCTTTTGTTATTTCATAGACTTTTGCAGAGATACAATTAGGTAGGGAAATGTCTAATCTTATGTTGGATTTATGATTATAAAAAATGATAAGATATGAGGATTTTTTTTGAAAACATATTGATTATAATTTTCTCTCATAATTTTTAGAATTGCTATCTAGCTTTCTCAATTTAAACATATAAGTTGTAATACAAAGTACGGTTATACAAAATTTGGATGTTTATACATATATTTTTTTCTTCGGTTTTTCTATCCTATGCCCACTAGGCATAGGATAAGAAAACAAAAAAGGAAATAATTAAATGATGTTTTTATGTGAACTTGCAATATTTCATTATTTTTACTTTTCTTTACAAGAAATATATTTATTTCTTTCCTTTTTTATTTTCTTATCTAATGCCTAATGAGCATAGGTTAGAAAAACCCTTTTTTTTACCCATATGAGATGAGAACAATAAAAATAAACATTTGATTTAATATTTGTGATTCAATCATTAAGTCAAGGGAGGTTTGGTGACAAATTTACAATAAATGTGAAAAAACAGTTAGAGTCGGACCCTCTCGGTATAGTTAAAGTCATCCACTAAATGCAAGTTATTCATTTAATTTTCATATTTTTTAACGTAACTTACTAAAATTTTAGAATCTGATTAAGTTGAAGGATTGCATGTGAACTAGTCCAATTCCTCGTAAATTTGTGTTTCACCCTTAGTCGACTTGCTTGGAATGAGAGTGGTTACTGGTGGTTGTGGAAGGGAGTAATGAGAGCTAAAATAAGAAGAAATAGGAGAAGATTAGTGGTTACTGGTGGTTGTGGAAGGTAAAAAGAGGAGGTGAGGGAGGAATTATTACCTCCATATGGAGATAATGCATTACTTGGGGGAGAGGTAGAGAACAATTACTCCCTTAATGGAGCGATTATTACACTATATTTTCCCATTTCTATCTATTTCTATCTCTAACACCCATCAATTCCCTCCATTTTTTAGTTCATTTTAGCTCTATTACTCCCTTAATAATTACTCTCATTCCAAGCAAGTCGACTCTGTTTTTTAGATTTAATTTCAACTCATTTCAGTTCAGTTCAGTTTAACTTGATTCAGTTCATTTTAGTTTATCTCTTCATAAATTAACTCGTACTTCATTTCATTTCAATTTAATTCAGTTCATTTCAGCTTTTTTTAATCGAAAAAAAACGAAGCCTAATTATATGAACAACTAGTCTTGCTATAGATGGATATATCTATCTATAGCTACAGACAGGTCAAATAGATTGAAAGTGGTGACATTTTTTGCCCCCACCATCCTATTTATTGCTTGTCCTATTAAGAATATGATATTATATTTAGCTAGTCTTTAGTTATAGACGGATATGTGTTGTCTATAATGGGATTTTGTGTTATATGAAAGACACAAACATTAGCTTAACGAATTTTGGTATGCCTTGATTATGCAATACATAGGACTCTATGCTAAAGTCAGGTGTATAGTCAGTCTTAACTAAAAAACACTGTTTGTAACATTAGCATTTGCCAACTTTTAAGTGTGATTGATAGTTAACGTACTCTTCTCATAATAATTTTAATAAATAAGAATATAGCTCATAAATAATTGTACTTAAACTTTTGTAGATACATACATGTGCTTTGTGGATATGATCCAAAGACAATGTTAGCTAATCATGATCATATTTAATTTATTATTTTAAGAAGAAGGAATAAATTTAGTCTAACATATAATTATTCCATTAACACTAATAATTGTTTACTATTGTATTCCCTAGCTTTTGTTGTTGTCGTCTAGGTGACAATATAAGTCTTTTTGACTAGGGAAAAGGAGAGGTAACGTTACTAACAAAATAACATATAAATAAATCATAAAGTTGAAAGAAAGTGACCCTAAAAGAATTTATAATAAATAATAGTAATGTACTATATATAATGGTTTTACTCCGCATCTTGTATTATATATCTCATTTATTAATGTAAATACGACTAGTAATCAGAATAACATACTATAACAGAAATCGTACACGGTACACTACAACATATTTTTACACAAGACCAATTGAAATGATTAATTTGCAAATTTAAGAAGGGATTGAGGTATAGAAAGGTGGAGTTATTGTCTTATTGATAATAAAATTAATTTACTATAAAAAAATTGTAAAATATGTCTATTATTCCAGCTACTCCTTTAGTCCAAATTATTTATTTATATTTAATTAAAATAACACTCATAAAAAAAAAGAGAGAATAAATAATTGAGAACGTGAGGAGTACATTTCTATCTTCAGAAGTTTTTACCCCTCTAAATGAAGACCTCGTCACACAAATGGATAAAGTTGAAACAAATTATTGCATGGCAGAAGTTAGTATAGTTGGGTTGTTGGAGTATATACTTTTCCAGGCCCGATAACGGAACTTATTATGGTATATTGGTATCAGAGCCCATAGTCGAAAATAAACTAAAACAGATATTTGGGCATGAAAAATAGAAAAAAAAAACTGGGCCAGAAAAATAACAGTGGGATAAAAAGACTTAAAAAAATCCAATCTGGCTTATCAGGGACCTCACATGTGAGGGGGAGTGTCACAAGATACAAACCACCCATGATAAAAAGCGCATGTGAGTATCCTCACATTTGGAAAAAGAGGAGAAAGTTGTCTATCATATAAACCAAGGAGTTACTCCACCCATTGTCAATTGGTTTTGGGATGGAACCTCCTGGATTTATAAGTCGACTCTCTCCTCCATGCAGTGCGGCCTGACCGATAATGAAACTTATCATTATTCAATACCAAATTACCAATTATTAAAATTTATTCTCCTATTCTACATCACCGTCCCATTGTGAAAATGGCACAAGAATTAAGAAAGTGAGTTTAGATCACACAAAACGGACAATGGGACAGTTATGTGAATAGACGGAAATGGAATTGAATTTGGACCACACAACACTTACCAAAAATAGACAATAGGACAGTTACCCGACTAGACGAAAATGGACAATAAAACGATTATCTAAAATAGGAGGGAGTATTATTTACAAAGAATAAAAAGATAAATAAATAATTAGAACAACAGTACAACTCCATTTTAGATACAACTGATTGAAACAAAGAGTATTTAGACGTAGGCACGTAGCAATGTAGTATGCTTATGAAAGGCCACTAGTAAATGGATAGATAAAGTATACCGCTACTCATACAAACTTATTTAATATAGCAACATAATAATTAACACGTAAATTTGTAAGCATGCATACCTGAAAAATTGATACTTGAAAATGTGAATGCAATAAGATGGAAATCAATCAGTAAACAAAACTTTGAAAATGGATGAATTTTATAAATGTTACTAATAATGTGTATTAAGATGAATTAAAAATAATTGGGTATGATGAATGAAGTGAAATTAAGTAGTGGGGGCTTTAAATAGTGGCGTAGTCGGTGTTCGTTGGTTAGGAAGGTTAAACATCTATTTCCATGAAGGTAAGACACCAAAAAAATATAACCAACCAACCAACCAACTTGGAATTCAAGAAAGATTACTGTGTTGTATTACTAAAACCATTAACACAACTGGTTTTAGTAGGTTTACCCACATTTTTCAGCTCCTAGTTTACCTATATCTATACATACTGAGCTCACTGAAGTCAATTACTAGTCCATACTCCGTACTTCCTATATATAATAGCACAAATTGTCGTGTGTTGCGGATATATCTATCATAAGAACTAGTTTTATACCCGTGCAAATTGCACGGGATTGTTATTTAGGTGGTTGTAAAAAAACGTGTTAATAGTGGTTGCTCTTTAAATGAAGTATGTATCCAAAATATCTAAAATATAGCAATAATAAAGTTGTATCTATCGAGAGTATATATATTAATATAACAATAAGTCAATAACTCCACGAAAATACCAAAGCATAACAATAAGCTGTTACGGTGTAAAATCATAAGTAAATTGTACTATAATTTCTCGAAAACTTCTTTACAAACTACGTTATTTGTTCTAGTGGACACGCATTTATCATTATCGCAAATCAGAATCCTCAGTCCTTTTTTGCTTGTGACTCATGAAATAGCCACAAACTTGTAAAGGTGAATTGGTCTGAATAGTAACATACCCGTCCAAATTGTTAAACCTGCTTTTCATTTAGTGCACGTTTGTAGAACCCGTGTAAGTTTAAAATAATTTTAACCCAATTTTCATTTAGTTTGTTAATTAGTAAAATAGGACAAAATTAAAATCGTCACTCGTGCACATTTTAAAACGCTCGTAATATTATTAAAATATAAGACACACTATCAATAACGTTATTTCTAACTAACAAACAAAAATTGGTCTTTAAAAGAAACCAACTTTAAACCACCACGTACGGCCATATAAAATAATCTGATATAATTACTCTAATAATCCCATGTAATTGCACAACCTAAGGCCATATAAATTAATTCTAACATGAAAGGATATATTTTTTTCCACCTTGTGTAGCGACACACCATAAAAACTTTTATAATTAATTGTCAAAGTTAACGCATTTTTAATGAGACAATATTCCTTTTCAACGAAATACATGTGTTGATAATAATTCTTTTAAAGCTCATAAATCATACTTCTATCAAACTTAACTCAAAATACTATTACCGTTTAAAAATATGCTTCGTTAATCAAGTACTTCGTATGAAGATAGAGTTTCCAGCCTCTTTAATTGTTGATTTTAGCATCTCTAACAAAAAACTCATTAGTTTAACTGCAAAACTATTAACCTTGTAGTACATAGATAGTGTGCTTTGGTAGTTAAACTGGTGATTTTTTATACATCATTAATGGTTGATTTTAGCGTATATCTTGTGCACTACATAGAAATCAACGTAATATATTTATATAGATATTAGGTAAATTTATCATCGTAGTACATACTAATTTACGTAAAATAATTATCGATGTAGTATATATTAATAAATTTGTACAATACAATTATTAAAATAATTGTCAACGTAGTACGTGTTTAGTAGAGGAGAATGAGTATGTGAAATTAGAGAGAATAGATCAGAGAGAAATAAAAGAGAGAAAATGGGAGGAGAAATGAGAGGGGTATAATTATCAATAATGTATCGATGAGTAAAATGTGTCTTTATCGAAAATCAAAGACTTAATTTTATCATGTCATAATTGCGATTATAACTTTGAATTATAAATTCATTACCAATAAAGAGATTCATTATCATTATAGGCATAATAAAGATATCGTGATTTTTTAACTACACATTTCGCATCCAAATTATATTCCTCCATACTTGTCATTTATCAAATGAAAATATGAAAAAAATAAATAAAATATTATCACATTGTTATAATTTACAATATATTTGGGAAATTTCTTTGGGCCAACCTTATTTAGTCTATCACATACGCGTTTATCACTATATTAAATAACATATTATCAACTATCATACCGTCAAACTATTTAACCCATGCAAAATTACGCGGTACTACGTTATAATCAAATTTGTGTAAAGGAGTTTTATTAAAATTTCGGATTTCCAATGAGCCTATGAAGATATTATCTTGTCTAGACCTATTAAAAATTGCCTTGACCTGTTTATCTTAGGCCAAGGCAAATAAATCATAACTTGCGACCTTATTAATCTCTTAATTTAGGGTCAAAATTTAAACCTGACACAATTAGTCTGATAGGCAAAGATAAGTTTATTTTATAGAAAGAAAATTAATTAATGATTCAATTAATAAGGTGTTGAATTAAGTTCTATAAGCCATATATTTTCAAAAACGTATATGTATATCTAAAATGAGTACATATACTAATAATTTCGTGATTGATATTGTGGAGTATTTTTGACCTCAGTCTATGTCTTGTAAATTTTGAGCCCGTCACTCTCAAGTAATTTATCTAATATACATGGTTTGCGAGCTATCATATATACCCGTGAGTTTACCCTAGCGTCACAGGGTCCCTTAGTCATCAAAAAAATTGCAAAATAATATTTAGATAGAGAGAGTATACTTTTAAAATTTTAATTTATCCAATAAAATTTTAGTTATAATAATAATAAAAAAATATAAATACAGGATGGATTTTTGAACTTTTTAGGCGACAGATATGTACGGTGATGATATTAAAAATAGACTGCTTAAAAACATGTCCAATAATAAACATGGGTCATTAACCCATTAGTTTAAATACATGACCAACCATTAAAATTAATTAAAATCCCTACTTTGCTCACGTTTCCTCATTCATTAAGCAGTCAATCTTCTTCTTCAACCCTCGGGATTTAACCCTGACCTACACCGGAGTAAATTCCCTTCTCATTTCACTCCGTCTCACCTACGCAGTAGACTATTTCCATTTCAAGATCATCGGAACACCGGCTAAACACTATATTTCTCAATCTCCTTTTCTTTTGATCCTTCATAAATTTTTCCCATATTTTTTCGATTTCGATAAATTTTTTATTTATAGTCTTTTATGGCTATATTATTCGGGTTCGGTAATTTTTTTTTTTTTTTTATCGAAGTATGTCTGGGTGTTACTATTTAACAAAATTTAACAATTGATTATTTCGGTAAATATTCGGATATCAACAATCAGATATATCCGTAGTTCCTCGGATCAGGCATCGAAAATTTTGAACTTTAAATCGGATATCTGATTCACGTAATTTCAATTCAACAATTTTTTCACTCCTCTTTAATTATTTTCTAGTATTTTTAAATTACATTTTTCGTTATATGTTTTCCTGGTATTTTCATTTTAAAAAAATTATTGCCTATTATAAGAAAGTTATTTTTTTTGTAATTTTTGCTCTATTATAAGCAAATTATTATTATTTTTTCGGTGATTTATGCTCTATTAAGTTGATAAACTGAATTTTTTCACTTGTTGATTTTGTTAATTTTAAATATATATATTTACCCATTAATGTTTAATTATTTAAATAAAACTATAAACTCTACTGCTCCGTACTATTAGGAGTAATTGATTGTCAAATGTCAATGGTATACATAAAGGAGTTTATTCAACAAAAGATGTTGGATAATTAATTCACATACAGAACATGGGGCCTAAAAATCAGGAAACTAAAAACCGCCTTTGACCTATTGACTTTTAACCACAGAGCGACACGTAGGCTCTGTGGTTGTTCTTTTAATGAATAGGATTGTAAGTTTTTAAATATATAATTATTTTGGCCGAATTTAAGTTGATTATCATTGTTCACATATCAAGTCTCATTTATAAAGCATAAACTATGTGAAATATTGCTTAGTTATTATGAGTGGTAGGGTAAATTTCAAACAAAATTAATTCTCATCAAAGACGTGGGCCCTTGAACTTCCTACTTTTAAGGATTGCTCGACAAATAAGCTTTGTGGTTGTTCTATTAATATATAGGACTAGTCTTAAACCCGTGTAATTTTACAATTGATTATTATTAAAATGATCCTTATTAATCCTTCCACCGATTATTTGTTTATCTGTTTTATTTATGTGTGTCTCATTTATTTGTTTACTTTTCATTATTGCAAATATTTTTGAAGATTAATTTGATCATCTACATAACCTCTTATCCGCTTTGTTACTCAATAATGAGACCCGCAAATGGTTCCCTTCTCATTCATTTAATTTTGTGCCAAAATCAAAGTTAAACAAATGACCGGAATGGAGGGAGTTATAATTATTCGTAAAATATTGATATTTAATATGTTATTATTGATCATATGACTGTATTTTTACAACTTTTTTCGATCGTAAAATCGAACCCTGCTTCTAATGACAATTAAATTAACACATTTTCAATTATTTTGAAATTTATTTCAAACATTACTTATTTGAATATTTACTTATACTGTCTTAAACTTTGTAGATTAATGATTTATTTACTGATAAAGACATGCATGATTTATTTAGAAAAATATTTACGTTTTTTTCGTTTTTAAGTTATTTTCTGCTTCATCATTGTTTAGTAGTTTTTATTTTATTTTTTTAAAATTAATGGGTTTCATACATATTATTAGGATCCTACTATTAATAATAAAGTCTTAATATTATGTAGTATCCTCATTCTGCTGATAGTAGTTATACATGGTGATCTTTTTCAATGAATACATTTTTATTTTTATTTTTTATTTTTAATTAATGTTTCTCTTTTTTGGTTGTTTAAATAATTTTTCTCCTTTTTTACGACATTAATAGGAGATAAATATTTTTTTAATCCAGTACTTTCACATTTCTTAGCTGGCTATTTAAAAAAGATATTTTTATTTTTTATTTTTACATTATTTCAAATTTTTTAATTTTTTTTTTATATTAGTATTAAGTCTCGATTTTTTACATTGACTTGTAACAATTGGGCACTTTCACGACCACCTTTGGTCTAAAAACTTGTGAAGTAAATTTAGTTGATTTTGTTGTTGTAAAAAGTTTACGTATTGGGACCTTAACTCGAAATGCTATATGAACCCGTTGCCTTGACCCGTGACTTGTTGCATGTATCATGCATCATGCATGTGACTTAGACTTGTGACTTATGGCCCGTAATATTCGCTTATTTAAGACCGATTATATCTGACTTAAGTTTAAGACGGTTCAACTTTCACACATCAGACAAAAATAAAAAGCATTGAAATTTGTAAAAAATTGTCTCATATAGAAATGAGTGTTATTTTTTTATTCTTTGAGACGAATATAACCGTCTTAAAAAAGACCTATTATATACTATATAAAAATATAAATTTAGATCGATGTTATATTAGTATGGGTTGGTCCACGTATAAATTCAGGAACCAAACTACTCCCTACAAACCTACCTCATAGTCCATCCGTAATGAGTACTCTATATATCCGAAAGACTAAAGAATTAGGAACCCAAGTTATCATGCCCATAACATCTTAAAATCCTTCCCTTGCTTGTATAAAATTGCCATAAACCCTACCTACCTTTCCACAACATACAACTCCGTACCTTTCCATCTCCCCTACTCATTTGATTTCCGTCTCACCTACTCCGCTACACTTGTCATTTCAACATCATCCGAACACCATTTAAACTCTCAATGTCCCGATCCCTTTCTCTAGTTGGGATCATTCATACAAAGTAATTTTGCATCCGATTTCTATAAATAAATTTATGTATATATGTAAGTATTTTTAGTCCATATTTTTGGGTTTCTATATAAAATTTACTTTTAACAAAATATTTCTTATTTTTTTGATTTAATTCAATTTATCAATTGATTTTTATTCATACGGAGTACATTTTATATGTGAATGTTTACTCATGAGCGCTTGAACACTGTAGATCTAGTGACTTGTTTAATTTTAATGTCATATGTGAATATTTTTCATGATAATACTTACGTATCTAATTTTTTTGGCGTTATTTTTCTGTATTTTTCCCGATAGTTATATGAGTTTTTAAAAGACCGTTGAATAGTTTTCCGGCTTTTATTTTATTTTTTATAAACGCTTTTAATTTTTATTGTATTTAATTTGTCAATTGTATTTTTTATTTTGTAAATTTATTAGAGTAATATTTATATCATAATTAATTTAATGATAAAAATTATTAATAATTATTTTATTCAAGTTATTTGCTAAACAATTCACATGAGTCTAATTTGTCAATTGATTGTTCTAGAGGGAAATAAAAGAGTTTGGAGAACATGGTAGGCCACCTACTTAGAAAAAATAAAATTATGTACTTTCAACCACAGGCTGACACATCAGCACTGTGGTTGTTTTTTTAATAAATAGGATTTGTGATGGATTAAATATTTCACACATAAGTGAAAATAAATTATATATTTTAAAGAACTTTAAAGAAAAGTGATGTGAAAAGGTAGAGTTAAGGGATCAGTTGATAATGTATAAAATCTGAGTTGGGTTGAAGGTGAGTTTGTGCAATGAATAAACAATACTCGTACTAAAATTTGCTGCTAATTTAAATAGAATGAAAAAGGTAGTTTCTCATTAGTTACGCGTGATTAGTAATAAACTTTGGTAAATTTTGAAAAATTCATTGTCGAAACTCGATCGGGTTTTGTTGTGAATCGATCAGACGAGGCTGAGTGGACAAATCCTGATGACATTATCATAGTTGGATGTTGCTTTACACTTAAGAGATAAGTTTGTTTAATAATGTACTCCATTATATATAGTATGTAATCCGCACCATGATTAATTGATTATGTCTGCTTAATTAAGATTATTGTAATTTTTATTATCTTTGGTCCAATCGGGTTTATTGATTGTTGTTGATTCGCTAGAGTCCATGATTCCGTTTGCTGTTTGGCAAAATAGTTGTTTTGGGTCATTCATGATTTCTTCAAATTGAATATTTATGGAGGATGGAAAATGTGTGTACGTACTTTTCCTTTTAGGCTGTTGCATGTACACAACATATTCTTACATAACATATTCTGCAGCTACTATTATTTGGTTCACAAATATATTGTACTTAGGGTCTTATACAAATTTATTATGAGTATAAAATAGATTCTTCTACTAGTTAGTTACTTTTATTATCCACTAAGAGCAACTCCAATAGTGGCCTGTTTGGCAAAGGCCATTTCATTTGGAAATACGGATTTGGCCTGTTTACCTAATCCTGTAAGAGCAACTCCAATAGTGGTCTGTTTACCTAATCCTGTAAGATCAGTGACAACAGAAAATATGATGCTGCACACTTTTTAACAGGATAGTGTTGCATCAGTCAATTTAAACAATTAACAGTAAATGGAATATTTAATCTTAAAAAATGATGATTACTAATTAATTAATTAATCAATTAATTAATACTCCCGTATTTGTTGGGTTTATCTAGAACGGTCAAGATTTTCAACACTCACCAACCTCAAACCACTTACTACATGAACTACTTTACTCACTACAACAACAATAACAATTGTTACGCCCAGTGTCTCAATAGCTTCCGTAAATTACGGTCAATTGTTAGACATGTAAGTGACTATAAAGATTGAAACTTTTAGTTGTATTTAAGGACTTGCTTGCAATTATCAAAAGTATTCAAGCGGTATGCTGACCATTGGACACAAAAAATATGCTCATGCTTATAAGCAAGTGTAGTTCTACCAAGCTACATACTTAACTTGTAGCTTAACTTTTAAATGGTAAAAAAAGTAATTAAAAAATCAAAAAATAATTTAAAATATACTCCCTCCTATTTCCTTATATCTTCCCCTTTCTTTTGGGCACAAAAATTAAGAAAGAAGGAATAAAGTAGAATAAAGTATTGTAAGTTGTGAAATTTATAGGTGAGAGAAAATAATAAAGAATGGATGATGAATAAAGAATAGATAAAGTAATGAGAGTTGTTGATTTTTTAGGAGAGAGAAATTAATAAAAAATGAATGAAACTTACCAAAAAAGGAAAGAGGGAAGATAATCAAACTTGTGTGAAAAAGGAAAGAGGGAAGATAATAGGAAATTGGAGGGAGTATGATTTATTATTATGTGGGGTATTGCAAACTACAATATGTTATAGTTCATCATTGGAGAACGATGTAGCTTAGAAGGTATGTTGCTTAGAAATATGATGTGAAAAAGCAAGCTACAAGGTCTTGTAGTTTGCCATTGGAGTTTGCTCTAATATAAAAATGTTGCTATCTTTTTATAAAAGCATCTTATACAAGATTAAGCGATACTCTAAATTGACCCGTTTACAACCATTGAACTGATCCAAGATGAATATTAAATTCAGTTGACGTGGTAACTAAATTTTACCAACCAGATTGACAGTTTGCCAAAGTCTAGTTACCTCCAAAAATATGACAATCTAGCTAATTACATTTTGCATTTTTCTAGCGTAAGAACCTTACAATAAAATAAAATCAAATAAGAAATAAAGCACCACCAAAGGTAAATTTTTTATTTTTTTTAATAAAAAGTAGTCGCTTTTAATATACTCCGTACGTATAGATTTAACAAAAATATGCCCTATAGCTGGTTCATTGGTTACTAACGTTCACCCTGTTGAGTCCTTAGATTAACGAGCGTGTGGGGTCAAGACCAGCCACATGCATTGTCGTCTTCGGGCATCTCCAAACTCCATCCATTTGAGTATATGACCCTTTTTTTTTACTACTCCCTCCTCCCGGTTATTTATTTATTTATTCCTTTTCAGAGTGTTTTAGTCAATTATTTGCCTTTTTATTTTATAAATATCTTTAATAGTCAATTAGATCCTTTCACACTCAATTTAATCTACTTATTATCTTATAATTGTTCCTCTCTTATTTCCTTAGTCTTTGTGTCAAAACCAACGACAAATAAATAATCGAGACATAGAGAGCAGTTGATTTACGCACTACGTACTTGTTTGTTATTCTATCCCAAATTATATAAATTGAACTAAGTTAGCTAGGTTTATAAAGTACGTACAAGATTCAGAGTTTTCTTGGTCTTGTTGGGTACTATCGTCGGTTTGTGTATGATTTCTCTAAGATCGTAAGGCCGATGACTCAACTAATGAAGAAGGAATCCAAGTTCGTTGCACCGAGGCTTGTGAAGCTATTTTTCAGGAGTTGAACGAAGAAGAGGTTGACTACTGCTCCTATGTCGACTCTAGCAGAAGAAGGTGTTGAGTTTGATGTTCACTACGATGCACCTAGTTGTGACTAGGGGCTTCTATTTCAGGTCAAAATTCGGTTTTGGCTCATTCGATCCGTATTTTGGACCATGTTATGCATGTTTTAGCATGTTAAAGTCATAAAACAGATAAAAAAACATGGAAGAAGGGGATTAATTACACTCTCATACTTACATGCAAAAGGGATATTTGACCGATCTAGACCTATAGATCGTTCAATGGTGATCAATTTCGCAAGACCTATTGCTAGTTGATCGAGTTAATGTTTGAAAACGCGTCAAACAAGAACTAGGTTGGAACGAAACGCGTCGATCCGAATAGCATAATTGCAACAACAATTCTGTTTCTTTTCTTATTCAATATTCAATTCAATGATCTGACTAATACATTGTCAGCTATTCGGTCTTTATAGGACTCGAAAAAGGCAGTCTTTCAGGTCACATAAATATCTTCTAAAAATATTATTTGCTAAATAAGATAACATAAATTAAGAAAGGAAATAACAATTAATTGCATAATAAAATAACACTAGATAATTGAGATCTCGTTTTTGTAGTAAGAAACGTGCACCAACAACTTTATTTGTATCAAGTATCAACTACTCCAGTACCAGAACTGCAATAAGAGCATTTTTCCCCATTGAAAAATACTGTAGTAGGAAACCCATCTTGAATTGGAATATGGATTCCATTGATATGCGCCTTAGTAAAGGAAATAACTGACTATTGGAATAAAGATTCCATTGATACGCGCCTTAGTAAAGGAAAGAACATACTTTGTTTCCCAAGGCCATAGGATTTGTTGGTTTCTGCCATTAGTTTCTATAGTTGGATAATTAAGGCATGGACATTGTTCGCTTGGCACAACAATTGAATCCATCTCATAAGCAAGCATCTTCATCAATGTGTGTATTGATCGTTTCCATTCTTTTCAATTAAATTGTTGTCGTTTCACCCTTCTGATAAGCATCTCATCAATGGAGGTGAATCTGTGACTTCGTGTAATGGCCGGTATGAGGAGCTCGTCAAGAGCTGCTGGTGGCATAGGGGAGGCGGCAGTGATAGTGGTGGATGGTGACTGGCGAGTGGGGGTAGTTAGAGTGAGAAAATTTAAACAAATAATTGAATTGGAATAAGAGAAAATGAAGTCATTAAAATAAAGGGTTATAATAGTCATTTCCGTCCATGAAAGAGTAAAACCCGTCAATGTATGAGCACCACCCTTAATTAATCCTCAGGGTCGATGGATCAAAGACTAAGACATTGGGAAGCTACAAGGACAATGGCCGAGCCAACCACACGCTCAATGTGGATAGCAAATATCAACAGCATGATGCTTTGGCTGATGCAAACGTAAGGGAGAAACCATGAACCGCATCAAGGGAGTTGTTGTACGCCATAGGGGAGCTTAAAGCCGAAACATGACTCGTTACTGAAGCTGATCATGAGTGAGTATGGGCAAACACGAAATGCATGTGATGAAGCATCGTGAAAGGCTTTGCCGTGTGCGCCTAAAAGAGGAACGTGATGAGCCATTAGGGATTGCGTGACATAGTGTGACGATCCGCACACTTGAGCCCTTAGATTTATTTTATGCTTATGTAATTTCATTTTCCTTGTACATTTGTAGTAAGTATTTTCTTAGTAGTTTTAGAATAGGTTTCCATAAATAGGTATATCGCTATTCTGAACTAAACTTGTAAAATCAATGTTTCCTGCTACCAGGATGTAAATATCAAATTTCCCTCTTTAGGGAGTACTAGTGAATGAAAATCTACTTCTTACCTTGTGCCTTCGTATTGCTTGTTGTTGCTTTGTTGTGAACGACTCTTAGCCTTCACTTTACTAACAAGCCGTGTTTGTGGGATCGACACTAGGATCCCGACTCACACCCCGAGACCCGAGTATCGTGCTAGTGGGCGATCCCTGGCCTCACTAGTACGAAGAGCCTTGTCGCTTGCATCTTGCCTAGAGAAGGGGCAAGGTGCGCGCCACGGTCCGGCAAAAGTAGCGGACCGTGACATTTGGTATCAGAGCCCGGTCTTCGGACGGGTTTCTGCAAGCCGCATTTGTTCATCGAGATCGAGAAAATGGGCGAAACAATCGAGGACCGTGTGGATGCCTTAATGGACACAATCGATGTCAAGCTTCCGAAACTCGAGAGCATCGTTATGCGGATGGCTGCGAGCCTCGAGGAGTTGCAAAAGACGGTTTGTGACCTTGAGACGAAGGTGGACGGGATGGACACCCGCATCCAAGCGATCAGTGGTGCGATCCCCGACGATCGGGAGGAAGAGATCAATCATCTGCATCGAAAGGTCGAGATGTTAGAGAACACTTGCGCCACGCTCGTGAAAGCGGTGGCCAATGACGGAAAATCTGTGGGGAGCCATAAGGTGAAGGCCCCTCCACCTCGTGCCTACGATGGGGCGAGGGATTCGAAAGCGGTCGATAACTTTATCTTCGATATGGAGCAATACTTCCGAGTAAGTGGGCTCGACGAAGACGCGGAAGTTGTCACGGCAAGCATGTATCTAGTCGACGATGCCAAGATGTGGTGGAGGGCTAGGTACAAGGAAATCGATGCGGGCACGATTACGGTGACATCGTGGGCCGACTTCAAGAGGATCTTGAAGGATCACTTCTACCCCGAGAACACGGAGTTTGTTGCTCGGAAGAAGTTGAAGGAAATCAAGCACACCAAATCAATCCGGGAATATGTGAGGGAATTCTCAGCGTGCATGCTCGAGATTAGCGAAATGTCCGAGACGGATAGGACATTCGAGTTCATTGACGGGTTGAAGAGGTGGGCACAACAAGAGGTCATGAGGCAGAATCCCAAAACTCTGTCTTCGGCCATTTCGGCTGCGGAGCGCCTACTCGACTTTCACGGAGAGCGAGAGGCACCAAGAGTTGTGGCACCAACGGGGAATATGGGTGCATCACAAAGTGGGTACAATGGATAAAGGCCACAAAACAGCGCCATTTCAGTTGGGAACAGTCGGTTCCGCTCGCAAGGAAGTCAAGCCCAATCGGCGAGCACTACAAACTCGCCCTCAAGCTTGTCTTCTAAGGCGGGAAATGTTGGGGTTGGTGTCCTTAACAGTTAGTGCAAGGACTCATAAACCTCTAAAAGGATCAAAGGGCATACTTTGGTATTATTATCAGTTGATCCACGTTTATCAATAACGGTTGGCTTGCTAGATAAGTTTGACGTTATTGTCATACAGATGGCGGTGATCAACTGGTCCCTAAAAGTCACACCTATAGGATACGTTCGAGAGACGTGACAGTATGGAAATACTGTCATGTAGATGCCAATTTGACTAACCAGTTAGTCCGAGTTATTTGACCAGTAATTAGTCAAAATGTGATGTTGAGATATTATATTTAATACGGATTAAATATCATGGGCTAAGGCGAATTAACCAGTTAATTCGTAAAATTAAATATAAGCGTTTTATATTTAATTAATGTATATTGAATTAATTATACAATATCGTCTTTGTCGGACACGTTTTAATACTTCAACTAACCCGTGTTATTAGTTGATGTTTTAATAGCCGATAACCGATGACGATTTATAATAAACCGCGTCATATACATTTAGTCTTTTGGGCACGGACTACGAGTTAAAATGAAGAGGAAGTGGAAGCCCACTTCCCCATGAGGGCTCTCGGTTTTGGCCGAAACACACAAAAGGAGAGCTCCTCTCCTTTTGTGACCTAGACAATTCATTTTACAAAAAACTAGGGTTTTGGAGACAGTTTTCTCTCTGAAACCTAGATCTCACATCTCGAAAACCTCACAACAAGTTCTCTCAATATTGCAAGGCAATCAGAGAACACCATCTAGCACAAGGGCATATCTCGGACAAGTCTTGGGTGCAACAATTAGGAGGGAATCTCGTTTGATTTCTGTTCTTTACGCCGCACTATAAAGGACCCGAGGTTAATTCTTGTTTCTTATCGTTTCTCTATTGTTCTTATGTTTTATGACGATATTCGCATGCTAAATTTACGTTATAGTCCTAAATTTAGAGGGTCTTATACGGATATTACCCCACAAGTGGTATCAGAGCGAGGCCACGTAAATTTTCTATGTGTTTTTCATAAAACGTTTTGAGACGATCATGTTTTGTCTAGAAAACCGTGCGGCTGGAATTTTATTTCAGTTGTTTTCTGTTTTTTTTGTAAACCGTGTCATGTTTACACACGGCTGATCTTTTGTTTTCGATTTGTTTTTACATATTGTTGTTTTATACGGAAATTATAACAATATGTCATGTCTTGGCAAATCATAAAATTGTTTTGATGTGTTTTTGATCAATTTTGCGAATGCTTTATTCATCAAAACTGTTTTCACGAGGGTTTTAAGTTTTCAGAGACTTTTGCACTCGATCGACCACGTTTTTAATCGATCGAGTAGTTTTATGTCTAGTTTTTTACTCGATCGAGTCCCTGTTGTACTCGATCGACCCCTTTCTTAACCCTACTGCTCGATCGAGTTGTCCTCGTACTCGATCGAGTAGTTTTGCTGATAAAGGTACTCGATCGACCACCAGTTTAGTCGATCGAGCACTTTCTGTTTAGCAACCTTCTCGATCGACTTGCAGTTCAGTCGATCGAGCTCTTTAGTTCCTCGATCGAGCACTTATGTCCCTGGATCGAGGGATTTCCGTTTTGACAGCTTTGAAAATTTGTTTCCTTTGATTTAAATTTTCTTTTGGCCTTAATATGTACTTTATACGGATATTGTACACTCGCTATGATTGTGAAACGGTTCACACACGTACCATTAAGTTATTTTAAAGCGTATTTAAAGTAACGGACTGTATTGGATTAAAATTAAATGATAGAAGCGGTTTTATCACATGAATTTTAATCATTAAAAGGTGGTTTGGATAAATTTAACATAATTACGGAATTATGTCACGAATGAATTTGTTTTTAGTTGATGCATTTTTATTTATCGTTTTGTTGAATGCCTTTTATTACGTATTTATTTATTTTGCAAACGGTTGTAACTTAGTGTGGCCTTAGTAGAACGTGTTACCGTAATGATGGAACACGGTCTTGGTTGTATTTTGAGATCTCGTATCTCCGTTTTGGATTTTTCACTTGTAATTACAGTTTTTAATTAGAATGTAATTAGGTTTATATTTTGTAATTTTAATTGTAATTTTTGAGAAGACCAAAGACGGAGACCAGATGCTCACTCCCGCTAACTGGATCAAGATGGAACAACAAGACAAGCTTCTTGGGTCCAACGGTGGATTCCAAAGTTGTATTTTGTTCTTTTTATTAGGATAGGTCACACTAGGAAATTTTATTTACGTATTGCATTCAATTTTTATTTTATTTTCATGTAACGATAGATTGCATCATATTCCGCCTAAAAACCAAACCACCTAATTATTGCATGAAAACTGACACATATAGAGGTCACGAGTTAGTTTTCATTGACATTCTCATGTCACACGTTTTTTAAGCCATCACCCAAATTGATTCATTCACGCAGACGCTAGTTATTCGTTCACTTAAAATGAATTATAATTAGGTTGATGGGATCTTCCTCGTATAAACAAAAATTGAGAACGGTCTTTATAGGTCAAACTCCAATGAGTCCCTTCTTCGTCGGTAGGCATAATATGACCCCTTCTACGTCGGGTAAGTTGGAACCGATTGACCTATTTTATCTCAACACTATGGTCACTCGTACGATCCTGTGACTTTGGTGGACTATAGATAGGATTTACGGAAATCTATCGACCAAGAGTTCTTCCGGAAGAATTAGCTAAACAGTTGGCTTATCAATTTATAGAAATTGAGTCTTGGGATCACTTGTATCATTCTTGAGGGAGATCAATTATGCAAGTGCGAGAGTCTACATGTTTAAAATGAATTTTAAATAGACTTAAATCACCTCGATGAGTTGCTTATTTCGTTTTGTTTTTCTTCCTTTTTCAGTGTAGAACACGAACATTTAAACTGCTAATAACATAATGGCTGGCCGTGAGGACGACCCAATGCCAAGTGTCACTTTGGACCGTGAGTCCTGGCTTCGGATCTTCATGGATCGGATGAATCGCCTACTCGATCAAGAATGATGGATCAAACTTCACGGACTGGGAAGCGGCATTACGGAATGCTGCCATTGCTGATGGGAAGATCAAATATCTGATTGAGCCCATCCCACCAAACCCAGGCGGCCAGGCCCCACGGCTGAAATTAACGAAATCGACAAGTATAACGATTTCGCCATGGAAGCGGGTGCGGTAAAGAACGTACTTATTTTTGCAATGGAATCCAATTTGCAGAAACGCTTCATAGCTCAAAGTGCAAACAAGATTTTCACTACACTCACTAGGGAATTCTCAAAAGCACCGAGAATCGTGACCTATGAGCTTACCACTCGCTTCTTTGATGCGAGACTCGAGAAAGGGCCAACCAGTTAGCCCACACATTCTCAAAGATGATTGAGAATGTCGAGAAGTCGGAGACCTTGATTGTAAGATCAGCGAGAACATTGTTATTGACCGCATACTTCACTCACTCCACGATGGTTATTCGCAATTTAGAGCGAATTACTATATGAATGATTTGAAGAAAACTCCCCATGAACTGCACTCCCTCCTCGTACAGACCGAGAAGGACATGAAGTTCAGTGGGAGCATGAAACAGGATGTTCTCGTTGTGTCAAACAAGGGCAAGGGTAAGGGCAAAGTTCAGCCAGGCCTAGCAGTAGGCAAACCGAAGTTTAAGAAGTCGGGATCAGGTAAGAGTGGGCCTGGTGAGGCAAGTAACTCATCAGGCGCGACAAAGAGCAAGACCGAAAACATGGAATGCCATCATTGCCACAAGACTGGGCATTGGAGGCGTACATGTCCTGTTTATCATGAGGACATAAAAGCAGGTCGCGTTAAACCTGTTGGTATGTCTTCTCCTTCTACTTTTATTCATATGATTGAGATTAACCACGCAAGTTACGGAACTTGGGTACTTGATACTGGTTGTGGTTCTCATCTGTGTAATCATGTGCAGGGCCTCCGAAATCTCAAGCCTCTCGTAAAGGGTGAGGTTGACCTGCGTGTCGGGAATGGAGCAAGAGTGGCTGCCGTCTCGAGGGGAACATATGTGATCCAGCTTCCTAGCGGATTTGAGTTATCATTATATGATTGCTATTATGTACCCAGTCTTTCGAAAAACATTATTTCAGTTTCTGCACTTGATAAACTTGGTTTTTCATTTGTAATAGAAAATAATGCTTGCATTTTCTCATTACACGATATGATTTACTACAAGGCGCTCCATGAACGGAATTTATGTTTTAGATCAGACCACGGAAATATTACACGTAATGAATAAAAAGTTAAAGGTTGGTGACAAAGATCAAACGTATCTATGGCACTGCCGTATGGGACACATAAATGAGAAACGCGTAAAACAGCTCATTAAACATGGAGCTATCTCGGCCTTTGATTTTCAATCATTTGGCACGTGTGAATCATGTCTCATCGGTAAGATGACTCGGATTTCCTTCAAAGGTGTTGGAATGCGCGCTGCTGACCTATTAGGGCTCATACACACGGATGTATGTGGTCCTATGTCAATCACCGCACGAGAAGGCTATAGGTATTTCATCACTTTCACGGACGATTTAAGTAGATATGGCTATGTCTACTTAATGAAGCACAAAAGTGAATCCTTTGAGAAATTCAAGGAATACTGAATAGGGTAGGCAGAACCTATTAGGTAGGAAGATTAAAACACTGCGTTCGGATCGTGGTGGCGAGTATCTTTCTCACGAGTTTGATCAAGACCTAAAGGATCGTGGGATTGCCCTACGCTTAACTCCACCGAACACCTCGGTTGAATGGTGTGTCCGAACGGAGAAATCGACCACTACTTGATATGGTTCGATCCATGATGAGTCACACCGTGTTGCCTCGACTCGTTATGGGGTTATGCTCTTCTGTCACCTGCTCTAATACTTAACCGAAGTCCGTCTAAAGTCATTGACAAGACTCCATATGAACTATGGAAGGGAACGGTCCCTAACTTGTCCTTTATACGGTTTGGGGCTGCGAGGCTTATGTCAAGTGGAGACACGAGGATAAGCTCGGCCCGCGATCGGTCAAGACATACTTTATAGGTTATCCTAAAGGAACACTTGGTCATTACTTCTATTCGCCAACCGAACAACGTGTTTTTGTTGCGGCTAGTGCGACATTCTTAGAGAAGGAATTTCTTGAGAATGCAAAGAGTGATAGAACCTTCGAACTGTCGGAGATTCCAGAACCAAACACCGAGCAATCATTGGAGGAACCCGTTCCTTCAATCCCGCTGCCGTGAATATTCCTGAGGAACCTAGGAGGTCGGGAAGAGTCTCTATTCCTCCTGACGAGATACATTGGTATGGTCGAGGAACATGACATAGATGACGTTCTACTCTTAACGAGTAGTGAACCCGCAACCTATAAAGGTGCCATGACTAGTTTCGACTCAAAGCTATGGCTTGAGGCCATGCAATCCGAGATGGACTCCATGTATGAGAACAACGTATGGGATCTTGTTGACTTACCCGCTAAGGTTCGTCCCCTTCAATGCAAATGGCTTTACAAGATAAAGCATTATCTGGAAGGTCAACAAGACATCTATAAAGCACGACTAGTTGCTAAAGGTTTCACCCAAGTGCCAGGTTTGCACTACGATGAAATCTTTGCACCCGTAGTCATGCTGCGTTCCATTCGGATTATCTTAGCGATTGCCGCTTTTCATGACTATGAAATTTGGCAAATGGACGTGAAAACCGCCTTCTTAAACGGCTTTTTGGAGGAAGAGTTGTACATGGTACAACCCGAAGGTTTCATCGATCCACAACATCCTAAGAAAGTATGCAAACTTAAGCGTTCCATTTATGGACTTAAGCAAGCATCTCGGAGTTGGAATCATCGCTTCGACCAAGTGATTAAAGAAAATGGATTTACTCGATCTGTCGAGGAACCATGTCTATATATCAAGTCGAGTGGGAGCAAGATTGTCTTCCTAATATTGTATGTTGACGACATACTCCTGATTGGGAATGACATACCTCTCTTAACTTCGGTGAAAGTATGGTTGAAAAACCATTTCCGGATGAAAGATCTGGGAGAGGCACAAAGAATTCTAGGCATTCGTATCTATCGAGATAGATCACGACGGATGTTATCTCTCGCCAGAGTCTTACATAGACAAAGTCCTAGAGAGATTCAAAGATGACTAACTCCAAGAAGGGGTTCCTTCCTATGGCTCCAGGGGTGCATTTGAGCAAGTCTCGTGCACCGAGACACCGGAAGAGAAAGAGCGCATGACACGGATTCCATATGCTTCGGCAATAGGATCAATCATGTATGCCATGATATGCACACGCCCGGACGTGGCATATGCATTGAGTATGACAAGTCGATTCCAACAAAGATCCAGGTGAATCACACTGTTAGTCATTCAAAGAACATTCTTAAGTACCTACGGAGGACTAAAGATTGGGCATTGACTTATGGAGGCGATCAAAAGCTATGCGCAACCGGTTACGCAGATGCTAGCTTCCAAACGGATCGAGATGACTCGAAATCTCAGTCTGGATTCGTTTTTACTCTTAATGGCGCTAGATCATTGGAAGAGTTCAAACAAACTGTTACAGCAGATTCTACGACTGAGTCCGAGTACTATGCCGCGTCTGAAGCTACAAAGGAAGCGATATGGATGCGTCAATTCTTACATGGGCTCTCTGTAGTGCCTAGTTCGAATGACCCGATCACCATCTATTGCGACAATAGTGGTGCCATCTTCCAAGCTAAGGAGCCAAAGTCTAGCAACAAGTCTAGACATGTACAACGGAAAGCTCATCTAATCCGGGATTACGTGGAGCAAAAGGAAGTAGTGATAGAAAAGATTGCTACAGATGATAACATAGCAGATCCTCTCACTAAAGCATTACGACAAGATAAGCATGAAGGGCATGTCAATTCCATGGGAATTAAACGTGTTCCTAAGTTGTAGTACTCTTTTATGGATCAGATTCATCCTCTCTTGTACTCTATACGACATCATCGTTTTGATATTTTATATATATATTTTGTTTTTCATGTGGAATTGTACGACAATTTTGAACACCACAAAGTGAACAACAAACATCATATCTTGTTAGTCCTTAATTGCCCACATGAGCCGATAACTCTGGCAATTATTTTGTGACGTTGGTTGATGGTGGGTTCAACGAGCCATAAGTCAACCGGTTGACCGACCAATCACAGAGGCGATTTATACGGATATTTCGTAGGACACACTTGTGACATCGACGTGGAGTCCTAAATGTTTTATAACATTCGTTGCCTGGTCGTGGATAGGACTTCCATGGTGATCCTAAGAGTCGATTCTTTTGACTATCGACTGTCTCTTGAGACTACGGGAGATTTTGGGTGACTTTGGTTTCTTTCTCACGGTCATCCGTAACAGGGGGCCAAGTAGATTTTTTCTGGGTCATTTCATGCCGTGCTTAGATCGGAAGGAGTCGAGTTGAAGGAAATATTCAGCCGTTATCGGTACTCGATATTTCTCGGGGCCACTCGAGGAGTCAGAATCGAAATGCATGGCCATGCTCGGATACGGATTCGTTTTATCAGTTGAGTTACTCTCTAGTCGGGGAAACCACTCTAGATACAGATCGATTGTAAAATACGACCTTTGTGGATCCAGATCTGCAAATTGTTTTACATTGAGTGGGAGAAATTTTAAATGAATATGAGAATCGGTTATCGCACATACACTTGTACGGACAAGTGGGAGTTTGTTGGAGCTTGTGTCCTCCACTTAGTGCGGATAACGTCATTGCACATACACTTGTACGGACAAGTGGGAGCTTGTTGGGGTTGGTGTCCTTAACAGTTAGTGCAAGGACTCATAAACCTCTAAAAGGATCAAAGGGCATACTTTGGTATTATTATCAGTTGATCCACGTTTATCAATAACGGTTGGCTTGCTAGATAAGTTTGACGTTATTGTCATACAGATGGCGGTGATCAACTGGTCCCTAAAAGTCACACCTATAGGATACGTTCGAGAGACGTGACAAAGATGGAAATACTTGTCATGTAGATGCCAATTTGACTAACCATTAGTCCGAGTTATTTGACCGGTAATTAGTCAAAATGTGATGTTGAGATATTATATTTAATACGGATTAAATATCATGGGCTAAGGCGAATTAACCAGTTAATTCGTAAAATTAAATATAAGCGTTTTATATTTAATTAATGTATATTGAATTAATTATACAATATCGTCTTTGTCGGACACGTTTTAATACTTCAACTAACCCGTGTTATTAGTTGATGTTTTAATAGCCGATAACCGATGACGATTTATAATAAACCGCGTCATATACATTTAGTCTTTTGGGCACGGACTACGAGTTAAAATGAAGAGGAAGTGGAAGCCCACTTCCCCATGAGGGCTCTCGGTTTTGGCCGAAACACACAAAAGGAGAGCTCCTCTCCTTTTGTGACCTAGACAATTCATTTTACAAAAAACTAGGGTTTTGGAGACAGTTTTCTCTCTGAAACCTAGATCTCACATCTCGAAAACCTCACAACAAGTTCTCTCAATATTGCAAGGCAATCAGAGAACACCATCTAGCACAAGGGCATATCTCGGACAAGTCTTGGGTGCAACAATTAGGAGGGAATCTCGTTTGATTTCTGTTCTTTACGCCGCACTATAAAGGACCCGAGGTTAATTCTTGTTTCTTATCGTTTCTCTATTGTTCTTATGTTTTATGACGATATTCGCATGCTAAATTTACGTTATAGTCCTAAATTTAGAGGGTCTTATACGGATATTACCCCACAGGAAACTCTACTGCTTCCACGACGAAGAGACCGTTCGCGTGTTTTGTGTGCAAGGGTCCTCACAAGATGGCCGATTGTCCGAGCAAAGCGGAGTTCAATGCCATGTTCAAGGAGATGCCGAAAGGGGCTCAAGAACGTCTTGATGGGGCGTTGGCCGACTATCACCAAGAGTGTAACGAAGACTCGAGTGATGGTGAAGACCAACCACGGATGGGCTCACTCCAACGGATCAGCGCGATGGGGAAATACGAAGATTCCTCCGCCAAGAAATCCAACGGGCTCATGTACGTGGACTTGATGGTGAATGGGAAGCAAGCACGAGCCTTGATCGACTCGGGCGCCTCCCATAACTTTGTTACGAAAGAGGAAGCGGATCGGTTGGGGCTAGTTCGCGGGATGCTAACAAATGCCGCCGGTCAATGGGAAAATGAGACGCGTCCAAGGAGTGGCTAAGAAGGTCGCGGTTCAAGTGGGTGAGTGGGCGGGGAGTCGACTTCACCACCGTTCCGCTGGATGACTTCAAGTTAGTACTCGGGATGCGCTTCTTCCGTAAAGCATTGGTAGTATTGAAACCAAGTGACGGATCGATGCTACTAATGGGGTCTATCGTAGTGAATACGGTGAGACGGCGACGAAGACAAGGGGCGAGATCGAATTTCGGCTATGAGGGTGATACCGACGCCAAAACAAGGGATGCGACCTTGGAGAATGCCTAAAGGTTCGGTGGAGCCGAGGGCGAACAAGACCCAGGCTAACTACGATGCTAAGTGGCCGGGGACGAAAGAAGAGTCTACCCTCTCACCGAGGAGTAGACAATGAGGGCCGAGATGCCCAAAGAAGTAGGCCTCGTACCATCAGGGGCCGCGTCGATGTGCTGAATCGACGTCCTGGTTTGCGGGTCGGTCGACCCAAGAGAGAAGGCCTCGTACCATCGGGGGGCGCGCGAAATGCCGATTCGGCGTCCCGGAGATCTCACATTCCCTTGAATGCAGTCAAGTGACGAGAGACAAGACGAAGGTCCGTTGGGGCCGATGATTGGAGAAAGCCCGAGAGAGCACTTTTCAAGTAGCGGCAAAGTGGGCGTTCCCGAGAGACAAGGAGCACGTGGTGGACTTGGAGAACATGATGTTCGGCGCTTCTATGTCAAGGAACTCCACCTATCCTCAAGGGGACGAAGAGGCCAGTCATTGTTTTGGGACGAAGCGCACATTCAAGCCGAGTTGTACAAGCCAATCCCCAACACCGCATGGACAAATCGAGCTCACCGAGGATGTCTCACCAAGCACCGTTCAAGATTTTTGTGTTGCCGAGGGCGGCAACAGATTAGGTGGGGGAGAGTGTGACGATCCGCACACTTGAGCCCTTAGATTTATTTTATGCTTATGTAATTTCATTTTCCTTGTACATTTGTAGTAAGTATTTTCTTAGTAGTTTTAGAATAGGTTTCCATAAATAGGTATATCGCTATTCTGAACTAAACTTGTAAAATCAATGTTTCCTGCTACCAGGATGTAAATATCAAATTTCCCTCTTTAGGGAGTACTAGTGAATGAAAATCTACTTCCTACCTTGTGCCTTCGTATTGCTTGTTGTTGCTTTGTTGTGAACGACTCTTAGCCTTCACTTTACTAACAAGCCGTGTTTGTGGGATCGACACTAGGATCCCGACTCACACCCCGAGACCCGAGTATCGTGCTAGTGGGCGATCCCTCACTAGTACGAAGAGCCTTGTCGCTTGCATCTTGCCTAGAGAAGGGGCAAAGGTGCGCGCCACGGTCCGGCAAAAGTAGCGGACCGTGACACATAGGCACAAGCCCTGGTCATGGGGGCATGTAAAGGCCAGATCCTAGAGACTGTCCTTGGAAAAAAAACTCAAAAGTAGTGAAATTTTGAAAAAAAATAAAGAATTATTTGCTCAAAATAAGTATAGCATCCAGTGCAAAAGAATACTATAATGAAACAAGTTCTTACAGGCTACAGCTAAAAAAAATATATAACTTGCCGTGAAAAAAGAAAAGGAAAAGACATACTAAAACAGAGATACTAAAAACTACTCCCAAGTCCGTAACAAGATAGTACCATTGAAACATTAGGCTATCAGCATCGAGCAATACAATATTTTGGAACGTAAGGGTGTAAATCTATGAAAAAATATAGGGAGTAAATTTTTGTATGGCAATACCTAATAATAGCCTAGAAATGTATATTAATCTATACAGTAACTTGAAGGGTAGAGTTGGAGGAAGTCTTGGCTTTTTCTTTCACCATTGTTTGCACAAAAAGCTCTCCAGCTCTGTATGATGACCGTACCTACAGATCACGGAATAAATTACTAAGAGCTGGTAATACTCACTGGCATTCATTCAGGCAGTGACTAGAATTAACTATAGGAATTATACCAATCACCACCTTAACAGTTAATATGACTAAGATATGGTTGAGAGTTGAGACGGACCAAAAAGGAATACGTTAGCAAATGGGTGACACACATTTTGATGAGTCTGCATGCTGCACTTGTAAATTACTACCGCTATTAGACATCAACAATTTACTCCAAGATCAGGATAGAAATCTGACAATGCTAGATTGCTAGCTATGCAATTTTTTTTTGTAGTCACATAATTTTGCAGGTCGTGATCGAGTAGGGATTGAAGTACAGATCAAATGAATCTTCTAGGTTTGTAGCAACATGCAGCTGGCCAGCTTGAGAACCGTAATTTACACTTTTACAGCTTCACTAGGCCACTCGAACTTAAGATCTATCTAAATTTTCAGTCAAAGCAGACATATATCATGCAGATTTTAAATGAGGGGGAAATCAATTACCAGAGGACCACTGGCAACATAGCGGAAACCTATAGCTTCTCCATACTCCTTCCAGAAAGCAAATTTTTCAGGGGTCACATATTCTTTAACTGTGAGGTGTAGAGGTGTTGGCTGCAAGGGAAAAAAACTAAATTAAATCCTCAATAAATAGGTATATACACCATTTATCGCAACCACGACAACAAAGCCTTAGTCCCAAAATGATTTGGGATCGGCTAACATGAATCATCCTTAGTCACAAAATAGTTCCAAGATATAAAAAAAATGTAAAATGTAGAAGAACAAAATACGAAAACACTGATAGAATACAGAATTTCACTCCTCAGTTCTTTGCAAAATAGTTCCAATGTACAGGCATACAGCAAACAATTCTTTGCAAAAACAAACAAAAAAAACTCATGATGGATGATGTTGAGAGTTCCTACTGAATATGTTTGTCCTACATTGATAAAGCAGGAGAAAGTAAATCACTATAAATCAATGAATTAGTCTTGCCAATTATATTGGTTTTAGGATGAAACCTCCTTTAGGCTTCCGAAGTGGACTTTATCTTCTCATTGTAGGTGTGGCCCATCCTTATTTTACGTGAAATTTTACATAAATCTTAAAACATAGAAGAGAAATAAAAAAGCAAATAAGGGGAAAAGACAATAACAAATAATGTTCACTAGCATTACCATCCAGGGTGGAACCGTCATAGTTAACATGAAGGATTGAAGGTTGCTCACCTGTAAATATTGTCCGAGTGTTAGAATATCAACATCGATTGCTCGTAGATCAGCCATAGCTTCCTTTAACTCATCGTCGGTTTCCCCGAGTCCCAACATTATAGAAGTTTTTGTTATCATTCCTTCCTTGCTGATTTTGGCATTCCTTAGCACAGATAAACTCTGTTCATACCTGCATTACATTATAATCAGTAAATAAGAATTGTCAAGTGATGTCGTAAGTGAAAAAGACCCTCTTTCTGGAGAGGCTCAATTTAGGACCATGACTCAGTTTTGACGGAATAAAATGTCTAATCTCATTGGATGGATAGTAGGATTACAAGGCAAGAAAAAAGATTTTAGCATGTCAATGGAAAATTCAAATCTTGTTTCTCAGTTCTGACAAGGGCATGAAAATAACCACCATTATACATGCAAACGGATCAGAATATGATTACTCTGAAACGTAGAATGGTGTCTGGTTATAAATTTCCATCTTTTTTAAAGAGAGGTTAGTAGCCAAGTAGTAGTGCACAATCAAAAAAATCAACTACCTGTGAAGTTAAAGTTTCAAACAGTTCTAGTTCTAATAACTTGCAAGTACTTGAGTAGGCAATCTGTAGATTTCGGATAATGGTCCCTACAGATCCATTGTACACGTAATGAAAGTCCGGCGATTAATATGCAAGTAGTGCTGCTATGTCATCAGGCCAAGTTTGGCTTCAAATGACCATTGACATGGCATAATACAGGCTGAAAAACAGCCCCTTTAGACATGGGCTAACAGGTTGACATCAGAAATGAAACATGGAACTTACCCTGCCCGAGGATCTCTAACAATTCGCTGTAGACGCTTAACTGTCTCGACATTGTGAGCGAAAACATCTAAACCTGAGTGAACTAGAGCATCCACTGCCTTCAAGTCTCCCCTAAAATCAGAGGTCAAACACTCGACCATGATATCAGGCTTGAGTCTCTGCATTGTCAAATTTATTTTTCCTGTAAGGTACACGTTTTCAAACATAGCATGGCTAGAATAGAAGATAACTAGAACGAAGCCCTGGAAAGCCATCACATAAAGCAAATAATATTTAAGGCACCGCAGTCAACACTTTGATGTACCTTCATGGCTTTGACTGTCTGGACAAAATGATCACTTCCACCATCAGGCAAATCGTCCCGATCAACACTTGTTAATACAATGTAATCAACCCTGCAACATACACAATAATACTCTCATAAAACAGAATAAAAGATAGGGGTACTTAAATAAAACATCGTCTCTTCACCAGCAAGTTATGCCAATAACAGCCTACTGATGTAGGGGCACCAAGACAGGGTTGTTAGAGTACTAGCACCAACCACAGACTCGTTGAATGATAAGCTCGACTTATTAACAGAGCCCGTTTATAGAATGTGCTAAGAGTTTCACGGCCATTTGGCATCTAGAGATGGAAGGGTTCTACTAACAAACTATTAGGCTAACAGCAAACTCACAAGTGTCAAGTCTCCAACATGAGTATCAGGACAAATGAACAACCTAAATGAACAACCTGTGAAGTCTAGATATTTATTAATCCTCAACCATGTCAACCAGACCTAATGCAATTAACAGAAATTCTGGCAAATATTCAATGCTATGACAACACTAGAGTGGACTCAAGAGATCGCGTTTCCAGTGAAAAGGAGATGACATATCCTGATGGACAAATCTTTCAAGGACAGATAAATGTCAGTTTTAATGATAAAACCACAGACAACCCACAATGTCAATGCAACATTGTGGTACACAAAGTGTAATAAGTTACTATGAAGCAGAAACAATCTACAAAACTATAACATCAATATTGCACGAATCCTGGTTTTACCTAAGAAATTACAAGGTGCTCTATATTATTTCGGAAACTTTCTGATCATGTCTCAAAATACTAGAGACGACGCCAGAAATAAAAAGAGGCATATCCCTAAATGTCATCACAATTGAATAGTATTTTCTATATTGAAGTGAAACTACTCTTTCTGAATAGCGGCTAGACCAACATTCCAACATGTACAGATTTGACGAAAGACGGTTCTTCTGAGCTGAAGCATGTTTTTTTACTGTAAAAATAGTGACGCTGGTCGCTGGAGCACGTTTAACCCAAAATTGTGATATGAAGTGCTCTCTTGGTGTAATTGGTATTCGTGAAGATCATAATATGATGTGTTCTGGTACAATGACCACATCCCTTAGCATTATATCTCAAGGTTTAGGTAGGACCAAAGATGCGTGATGCGGCCAACCGATGGGGTCAAACGAGAAGGATGATGTGAGCAATAATCAAATTGGCGCGCAGCAGCGCTCAAAGGAGGGAAGGAATATCGCTTTTGAGAAGCCAAAAATGCATATTCATGCACATGGGAAGGAGGATGGTTGTATCAATGGGAAGAGGCCACCTAATACGATACAAGACTCGGATACAACAACAAATAATTCACCACCCACCTCCCGAAGTGCTATCCGAGAGGACCACCGGCACTGGAATTTACCTAATAGTAACCGTTATCACTCATCATAGGACCGACATTTTATGCGCAGAGTACTATTTATAGGAGTACAATAAAGTAGAAGGGTACGGTATGAATTTTGCTAAAAAGTGAGTTAAGGTGATGTATTCCCGTGTGATGTAATTCACCGCAAAACATTAATGCCATAGCCTATCAATTTCTCTATAAATTGAACAGCTATTTCCCTATCTTTCCTGTTTCCTTCATTTATTCTTTCCACTATTATTTAAGTGATATCATTTGGTATCAGAGCAAGAATCCTCTTGACCTGTGCAAACTCCATTTTCAAAATTAGAGAAAACTTAAGAAAAAATCCCAAGAAAAACTCCAAAATATTTGATTCTTCTTTTTTCTGTTATATAAAAACCACAAAAATATCAAAACCAAGACCAAGTATTATTAAAATCATGGTGGATCCAACACTAACTGAAGAGGTGGAAGAACTAAAGGCTCAACTAGCTCAAGTAATCCAGACCCTGGCAAATCTGTCACTCCAACCAGGAAATAATGGTAACAACTTAATCAGATCTCCTACTATTAAATTCCCTATCTTTAATGGTGATGATATAGAAGGATGGATGTTTAAATGCAATCAATTTTTTTCGGTGGCTGATGTGGACGATGCTATGAAGGTAACCTATGTGTCAATGCATCTTGAGTCTAGGGCCTTAGCATGGCACCAATCTTATACTAAGAGTAGAACCCCTGGGACTCCACTGAGGTGGGAGGAGTATAAGACAGCTATAGAGGCTAGGTTTGGCAACCCCCATGAAGACCCCATGTCTGAACTGCTAGTTCTCAAACAATCTGGGTCAGTACAATCTTACCATGACCAGTTTGATGTTTTATTAAGCAAATTAGAACTACAACCTGCATATGCACTGAGTTGTTTTATCACTGGGTTGACTGATAACATTGCTGTGATGGTAAGGATGCTTAAACCCAAAACCATTCAGGAGGCCTATGGATTGGCTAAATTACAAGAAAAAGCCTTGGGATTGAATCCTAAGAACAACTTCAAAAATAACCCATCTACATCTAGCTACAAGAACACCACTTATACACCAAACACCCCTGTAATCCAAGCTGCAAAAACAATCACTCAAAAAACCAACTAACAGCACACCCCATTTAAAAAACCAACCACACCTGCTATAACCTACTCTAACAAATTTAAACCAGCCAATCAGGAATATGAGGAAAGGAAGGCCAAGGGCCTATGTTTTTCATGTGATGAGAAATATACCCCCCAACACATTTGTAAGAACAAAAGACAAGTGTATGTGTTGGAATCTGAAGAAGTGGAAGAAACTGAGGAAGAGGAGAAAAATACAGTCGAGCAGGAGGAAAATGATGGAGAATGTGCTCAAATTTCTGTATATACTTTGGCAGGACACCACCACTGTCAAACCATGAGAATCCCTGCCCAAATTGACAAGAAAATATTGAGTGTACTGGTTGACAGTGGGAGTTCCCACAATTTTGTGGACATGGGAGTTGCTAACAAGCTTGGGTTACCATTGACACCAATCCCAGTTTTTAACATATCTGTGGCAAATGGTGGAAAGTTGTCTTGTTCTCACAAGGTCCAAGGGCTGCAATGGAAGATCAGGGACACTAGTTTCTGTGCAGAATTTTTCGCCATTCCTTTGGGTGGGTGTGATGCTGTATTAGGGGTTCAATGGTTAGCAACTTTGGGACCCATAACTTGGGATTTTCTGAACCTTACCATGGAATTCCAACATCAAGGGAGGAAGGTTATGGTGAAGGGAACCAGTAAAACCAAGGTGAAAACCCCGTCCCTGAAGTATATGGAGAAGGCAATGGTTGGGGGTGCTCAGGTAGCCATAATGCAACAGTCCCCTGAGGGAGCTGAGTACTTTGCAATCCAGCTATCCTCTGAATCTGAGGTTCCATTAGAGATGCAGCAGATCCTGGACTTGCACCCTGATGTATTTGAGGAGCCAAAAGGGCTACCACCATTGAGAGAGGAGCACAACCATAAAATACCCCTGAAACATGGTGCTGAACCTGTCAACATAAGACCGTATAAATACCCAATGTTACAGAAGGATGTAATTGAATCCATGGTCCAAGAATTACTGGAAAGTGGGGTCATTAGATACAGTACAAGCCCGTATGCCTCACCCGTGGTCTTAGTCAAGAAGAAGGATGGTACTTGGAGAATGTGTGTGGATTATAGGGAGCTCAATAAACAAACCATCAAAAACAAATTCCCTATTCCATTAGTAGAAGAACTTCTTGATGAACTACATGGGTCTAATTACTACACCAAAATTGATTTGAGAGCTGGATTTCATCAGCTAAGGATGCAGCCAGAAGATATATATAAGACGGCTTTTAGAACTCATCATGGGCACTATGAATACCTAGTCATACCCTTTGGCCTGACTAATGCTCCATCAACTTTTCAAAGCTTAATGAACAGAGTATTCGAAGATTATTTGAGAAAGTTTGTTTTAGTATTCTTTGATGATATACTTGTATACAGTCAGAGTTGGGAGCAACACTTATACCATGTTAATGAGGTGCTTAAAATCATGGGAGTAAACAAATTGTATGCCAAACCCTCAAAGTGTTGCTTTGGAGCAAAAAGTCTGGAGTACTTAGGCCATATAATATCAGTAGAAGGAGTGGCTACTGACTCCTCTAAAATAGTAGCTGTAAAAGAATGGCCTACCCCAAGGACAATTAAGCAATTGAGAGGCTTTCTAGGGTTAACTGGTTACTATAGAAGGTTTATCAAGGGCTATGGGATAATCAGTAAACCCTTAACTAACCTTTTGAAGAAAGATGCATTTCAATGGGGCCTTAATGCACAAGCTGCCTTTGAAGGGCTTAAATCAGCAATGGTGTCTGCTCCAGTGCTAGCACTACCAGACTTCTCCCAACCCTTTGTTGTGGAGACTGATGCCTCCGGGGATGGCATAGGGGCAGTCTTGATGCAAAGTCACCATCCCATTGCCTACATCAGCAAGGCCCTATCCCCAAAACATCAAGCAATGTCTATATATGACAAGGAGCTGTTGGCAATCATCCACGCAATCACCAAATGGAGTCAGTATCTCACAGAAAGGCAATTTACCATCAAAACTGATCACCAGAGCCTCAAATATCTTTTGGAGCAAAGGATAACCACACCAATCCAGCAAAAATGGCTGACCAAATTAATGGGTTATGACTATGAAATCACTTACAAGAAGGGCAAAGAGAATATAGCAGCAGATGCTCTCTCAAGAATCCATAGCTCAGAAATTTTTCAGCTATACATCAGCTCTTTAAGTACTGATTTATCAGTCTATACAATCTTCATGGGAGAAGGATGACTATCTGGCTACTGTTATTAGCAATCTCAAGAAAAATCCAGCTGCACATGGAAAGTATAACTGGAAGGGTGATCAGTTAAAGAAGAATGGGAGGCTGGTTGTTGGTAATTTTGATAAATTACGGGAGAAGTTGATTTCTATGATGCACGATACACTACAAGGGGGACACTCAGGTATGGAGGACACTTACCAAAGACTCAAATCAAAATTTTATTGGAAGGGAATGAAGCAAGACATTCAAAACTACATACATCAGTGTTCCATATGCCAGCAGTGCAAGTATGATAATGCTGCTAGCCCTGGTAAACTACAACCTATTCCTCTTCCAAATACTGTATGGACTGGTATTAGCATGGATTTCATAGATGGGCTCCCAAAGTCCATGGGCATGGACTCCATCATGGTAGTGGTGGATAGGCTAAGCAAGTCTGCACATTTTATACCTCTACACCACCCGTATACTGCTACAGAGGTAGCTCAAGCCTACTTTGATAACGTGTATAAATTACATGGAATGCCCGAGGAAATCATAACAGATAGAGACTCCCTATTCCTCAGCAAATTCTGGCAGGAGCTTTTTTCTATCCATGGAGTTAACCTACACTTGACCTCTGCCTACCACCCCCAATCTGACGGTCAGACGGAGGTCTTAAACAGGTGCTTGGAGACCTATCTCAGATGTTTTTGCAACGAGGCTCCTAAAGACTGGTGCAAGTGGCTGCCATCGGCAGAGTATTGGTACAATACCTCATACCATAGTGCTTTGAAAACCACACCATACGAGGTTTTGTACGGGCACCCCCCACCTTTGCACCTGCCATATATGCCTGGGGATAGCAAAGTGGATGCAGTTGATAGAACATTGTTAGCTAGAGAAGAGGCCTTGCACAGCATCAAGTTGAACCTTGCAAGGGCCCAAAACAGAATGAAACAACAGGCTGACAAGAAGAGGAGTGACAGGGTGTTTGAACCAGGGGAATGGGTGTACCTCAAACTCCAACCCTATAGGCAGGTTACTGTGGCTAACAGAAGCAATCAAAAATTGGCCAAAAGATATTATGGTCCATATCAGGTTCTGCAGAAAATAGGGCCTGTAGCTTACAAATTGGCTCTCCCACCAGGCTCCAAGATACATCCCACCTTTCATGTGTCCCTTCTTAAAAGCCACTATGGACCTGCTCCCACAGCTGTTATTGAGCCAAGTGATGCACCAGAGGAACCAGAGTTGGTCTTGGCTAGAAAATTGGTGAAAAGAGGAAGGATTAATGTCACCAAGGTGCTGGTTAAGTGGGCTAATTCAACCCTTGAGGATGCAACATGGGAATACTTATATGATCTGAAGAAAAAATTTCCTAATTTTGATCCTTGGGGACAAGGATCCATTCAAGAAGGGGGTATTGATGCAGGCCAACTGATGGGGTCAAACGAGAAGGATGATGTGAGCAATAATCAAATTGGCGCGCAGGCAGTTCAAAGGGAGGGAAGGAATATCAGTTTTGAGAAGCCAGCAATGCATATTCATGCTCATGGGAAGGAGGATGGTTGTATCAATGGGAAGAGGCCACCTAATACAGACAAGACTCTGGATACAACAACAAATAATTCACCACCCACCTCCTGAAGTGCTATCCAGAGGGACCCACTGGCAGCTGGAATTTACCTAATAGTAACCGTTATCACTCTGTCATAGGACTGACATTTTATGCAGTAGTACTATTTATAGGAGTACAATAAAGTAGAAGGGTACGGTATGAATTTTGCTAAAAAGTGAGTTAAGGTGATGTATTCCCAGGTGATGTAATTCACTGCAGAAACATTAATGCCATAGCCTATCAATTTCTCTATAAATTGAACAGCTATTTCCCTATCTTTCCTGTTTCCTTCATTTATTCTTTCCACTATTATTTAAGTGATATCATGCAGTTATGATGAAGGTATATACTGCAAACAGACGGCATTAAAAACTACATGATAATCCAACTCTAGTGAAGATAGACATGGTTTAATGCAAAACATTGGCAGTTTGGCACCAAACATGCCCTCGGTTCATATGAAAATCATTATACTTTAGTAAATGAGAAAGAAATACGTAGTACTCGGTAGTAAATAAGAAGAAAGAGGAAGAAGAGGTAGAGTTGAAAGGGGTTAGTGATACGCACCCCCAACTGACAACAGCTTTGGCAGTGTTTTCGGGTTCCATTGGGTCAGGCGGCGCAGGATTCCTACTTGTTTTAACGGCACAAAATCTGCAACCACGGGTGCAAGTATCGCCAAGCACCATGATTGTGGCAGTTGCTATTCCATCCCCACCTCCATTCCAACACTGAAATTATGCCAACCTATGCTTCATTACTTACACTAATCAAACATTACAACAACAACAATAAGGAAGGAAGGAAATCTAATCTGACCTCACCAATATTAGGACACTGAGCTTCTTCACAAACAGTATGAAGATTTAACCTTGAAAGAGAATCCTTAACCTCATCAAACCTTTTACCCTGAGGAGCTCTCTGTCTCAACCACTCAGGTTTCTTCACATTTGGGTCTCTCCCTGTATGTTGACCCATCCCCATGCCACCTGGGTATGGTGGGCCCACCTCCTTTTTCATTGTAACGTCCGCCGCCATTAATGTGGGTTCCTTAGAGCTTCTTAGTGATGCAACAACCATGGTGAATTTGGGTTGGGGGAGATTGTTGGAATTGGGTGCCCGTTTTGGGATTTGCATTGAGATTGCTGGGTTTAAATTGATTGATTGGTTCATCATTGTGGTTTGATTGATTGTGTTGTAGAAATTGTACCAATGAACTAATGAATGAATGAATGAATTGGATGATCAATTCAAAAGGTTATGGTGTTGGAAAGTGGTTGAGTGAGTTGGTTTTGTTTTTGAAATGGAGCTTCGAAATCTCCGTCCCACGACTGTGTAAATGACTTGTTTTCTTTAAGAGTACGCATGATTCAATCACAAAGAAAAATATAGCCAGACTTGCATTAAATATATCCATATAATAATATAGAGTAGAGTCCGTTTTTGAAATAATGCTCAAAAATAAAAGAATTGTCGTTTTGGGTCGGTTTTGAAAACAATTGTCGAAATGGTGTCCACGTAGGCTCGTTTTTGACGAGCCTGTAGGAGGCTTAAACACGCCATACGTATTGGCGTGTTTATTTCAATGAACAACGCCATTACATATGGCGTGTTTAGGCGATCAAAAATTCTAACCAAAGTCGATGTCGAACAACATAAGCAAAGGAAACACGCCATACATAATGGCGTGTCTTAAGATTAAAACACGCCATACGTAATGGCGGGTTTAAGCGACTTTATTTTCTAGCCCAAGTCCATGGTCGGGTTTTTGGAAAGAAAGAGAACCCGCCATTACGTATGGCGTGTCTTCTCAAAGAAACCCGCCAATACGTATGGCGTGTTTAAAGAGAATCTTTTTTTTTTTTAACAACTTTGTTTTTCCCGTCACTTTCTACCACAAAACACATACCATTCACCATCTCCGCTACTCAAACTCCCCAAACGCGATACCAAAAACCTCACTCCCCTTCTTATTTCTTCACCTCACACTCATCTCCTGGCGAATCTCCCATGTATCTCCCATTATATTGGGTTTTTGCTATTCAAATTATACATTCTACCTAATTAGCAAGGTAATTTAATTCTTTTAACTTATTTATTTTCATCTTTTGAATGTAGATTTTGCTTATTTTGTCTTCATTGTTAGTAATTATGTTGTTTTGTACCTATATCTACAACTTATATGTGTTAATTTAAGGTAGTTTAAAAAAAGCCCCAAATTTTCGAAACCCTAATTAAATTAGGTAGGATGAACGATTTCTGATTTTTAATTGTTGTTTAGGTATGTATTTTAGGAAAATTAGGTTATTGGTAGTTGATTAATACTAAATTTGTTCAAATTTTTTTTATAGAATGGAAATTTGTGATTTTCCTCTTATTTGTTATTGGGATGGAGAAGTGTTGGAGCAAAATGGATGTGTAACCTATAGAGGAGGGAATCAATGTTTTATTCTAGCTAGTACAAAGATGACATATCTTGAATTAGTTGAAGAGATTTATAAGGGAATCGGTGTTCAAAGTTTGGGTACTCAATTGAAGGTAATGATGAAATTTCCGAGTGCCGGGTGTTTCAAAATTGTTCCTCTTAATAATGAGGGAGCCTTTAAAGCGTTATGGGCAAGTATTCGTCATTCACATGCTCCTTCAATGGACATATTTGTAGAAGTTTCTACTAGTCAAATTGTCATTCCTACACCAAGTATTAGGCTAGATGATGTTGCTCAATTTGTTTCACTTGAAACTAATTACGTAAATGAAGGGGAATTTTATGGTAACTTACAAGGTGATGAGATTGATGAGGAATTGGCAATACTTGATGAGAATTTGTTGGCAAATGAAGAAGATGGTGATGATGATCTTGTCTTTGCTAGTGCTCCCATCGTTGAGTTTAATAAGATTGATCAATTAGATGAGGATGAATTGAATAGGCGGAAAACTTGGGAAAATATGGTAAGATATGAACATGGGAAAGAGTTTGCGGTTGGACAAGTGTTCCCAAACAAAGCTTCACTTAGCGATGAGGTGACATCATATTGTGTTAAAGCAAATCAATTTTTCAAAGTTGCCGAATCCAAGCCTAATACTATTACCTTCAAATGTGGCCGGATTCCTACACCATGTAATTGGCGGTTAAGGGCTACACAAAAAGACTTTCATTCTGAAGTTTTTACCATTGTGACATACAAAGGTCCTCATGATGAGTCTTGTGTTTGTGACATGGTACCTCAAGACCACATGAATTTGAAACGAGCATTCATAAGTCATGAGATTCGTAACCTTGTTGAGGGAGATTGGGGATATAAAGTAAACTCTGTTGTTACTTATATTTTAGATAAGTATGGTTACACAATTTCATACACCAAAGCTTGGAATGCAAAACAAAGAGCAATTGAGGAAATATTTGGAGATTGGGATAAATCATATGAGTTGCTACCTCGTTTCATGCAAGGCTTAAAAGAATCTAATCCTGGCACTATTGTTCAATTTTATACAACACCAACAACTAACCCAAATGTGCAAAAATTTCAGCGTGTTTTTGGGCATTTAAACCATGTATTGATGGCTTTGAACATTGTCGGCCAGTTTTAAGCATTGATGGAACCCACTTATATGGAAAGTTCAAGGGAACAATTTTGACAAATATGTCAATTGATGCTAATAATCAAATTTTCCCGGTTGCTTTTGCTATTGTTGGAGCCGAAAATACCGATAGTTGGCCTTGGTTTATGTCATGCATAAGAGTATTTGTTACCAAAAGAAGTGGGTTGTGTGTCATTTCCGATAGACACAAAGGGATTATGAAAGCAATGAGTGAAGTTGGTAGTGGGTGGGAGGAGCCGTATGCCTATCATAGGGTTTGCATTCGTCATTTGGCTTCAAATGTTAATACAAGATTTAGAAATACTGCAGTTAAAGAAATGTTTGGGTCAACGGCAATGCAATTACAAAACAAGAAGTTTGACATAGGATTTCGTCGCCTAGGTGAGTTGAATAGAGAGGCACAACAATATGTTGTTGAAATTGGAATAGAGAAGTGGTCAATTTGCCATGATGGTGGACATAGATATGGAATATTGACTACTAATTTGGCGGAGGCATTTAATAATGTTCTTAAAGGAGCACGTTTTCTACCCGTAACGGCACTCATAAAGTGTATATTTTTTAGAGTCAATGCATACTTTGTTGAGCGACGTGAGTTTGCAAGGAAACGGTTGATGAAGGGGCTTCATTATAGTCCGAAGATTACAACCTTGTTGGAGGAAAATTGCCAAAAAGGAGCATACCATAAGGTTGTGGCTTTTGACCATGTCGGAGGGGTGTACCAAGTCACAACACGTAGAGGTTCTCGACCCATGTCACATGGTAACCATTTGCACACCGTTGATTTATCCAAGAGGACATGTACTTGTAACAAGTTCCAAACATACAAGTATCCATGTTCACATGTGTATGCCGTTTGTAAGAAGAAGGGTTTAAATGCTACTCAATTTGTGGACATCGCCTATTCTACCGGAGAACACTTAGCTTCATATGCTTCTAAATTTCACCCTTTGAAAGATGAGGCTTATTGGGGTCCTTACAATGGGCCTAAAATAGTATGCGATGAGCAAAATAAACGGGGAAAAGGAAGACGGAAGAATAAAAGATTTCTTAATGAAATGGATGAGAAGAGTAAGAACAAGGTCACATGTAGTTTGTGTCGTGGTTTAGGCCACAATAAAAAAAACATGTACTTTGAGAGTTAACAATTCACAAGGGTATTCTACTACTTACACTTGTCTTTAATTTTTTTTATTACCATAATTTTTTTAATTATTTGAACATTTATTTTCATGCTAATCTAATAATCTTTTTTTAAATGTGTAGGAATAATGGAACAACATCAACAACAAGGCCCGGTGAACCCGGAACTTCTCACACAACAAGAGGTACACCGGAGCAAGGCAATATTGGAAGGGCGGGACGTTGGTTCCCTTCGATGTAGGTCACACTTAGTTTCGCACAAGGGGTTTTTGGTAAGTGATCAAGTAGTTGATTTCATTAGGGACACTCAGTTTTTTTTTATTCATAGGTTAGTGGGTTTGAAGTTTAATGTGGAATTAATAAGTGCTTTGGTTGAGCGATGGAGGCCGGAAACCCATTCATTTCACTTGACTATTGGCGAGGCTAGGCTATCGTGACCTTGCAAGATGTTCAAGTGTTGTTAGGGCTACGGATTAGAGGGGATATTATTAGTGGACCAACCGCTTATAATTGGCCCTTGTTAATAATCGAACTCTTAGGCAAAACACCGGGTAGTGCAGACCTTAAGGGGGCTTCTTTGAGGATTGGTTGGTTGTTAGAACAATTTAATGGTCTTCCGGAAGATGCAAATGAAGATGTTCTACATCAATATGTGAGGGCATATTTGCTTATCTTAATGGCAACTATCATGTTTCCGGATAAGAGTGGTAATGACATACAAGTTATTTATTTGCCTTTGTTGAGGGATTTGAGTAACTTAGATAACTACTCTTGGGGAAGTGCCGTACTTGCTACTTTGTATCGCAATTTATGTAGAGCAAGCAACGTAAAGTCCAAAGACATTGGAGGTCCCCTTGTTCTATTGCAATTGTGGGCATGGGAGAGGATTAGTATTGGTCGACCTACACTCACGAGACCCGTTAATGCTACCCATCATGGACCAAACCCATTAGGTTCACAACATCAAATCAGGATTGACTCATTGGGTCGTAGGTGGGCAAGTGTGATTCGTAAGAGGCCGGAAGGGGTGACCACACTAATTGGGTATAGGGATGCTTTTGATTCAATGCGACATGATCAGTTTACATGGCAACCTTACACCCGACAGGTTTTGTCTTTTTTGCCCCCGTTTTGTTATGATGACTCCGACGATTGGACAGTGATGGCCCCTATGATTTGTTTCGACATTGTTGAGTGGCATTTTCCAAATAGGGTAGCTCGTCAATTTGGGTGGAAACAAATTATCCCGTTAAACTCGATCAGAACCAAAATTGCACAAAGTAGACAAAAGGGGTGCCTCTTCACGGAATTGGATTGAAAAACATCAACCCTACATAGCAAATTGGGTTAGGAGGGGTGATTTTCGGTTTCGTGGTGAAGAGGATGATATTGAAATGAACTACTTCGACCCCTACATGGTTTGGTACCGGGATCGCACTATTCCTCGCTTGAACCCTTTTCCCCCACAAGCTACTTATCAAGCACCCTTTGGAGCCACAGAATATCTTGTAAGTACACTTTAATATACTTGTCTTAAAATTCTTAACCAATATATCATAAAATGTCATTAGCTTATACTACTTATTTTGTTTTAGGCGCAAGGTTTCGTCAATGTCCATAATACATGTGATACGGAGCTTCGACAAATGCCTCTTGAGGTGCCTCCACATTTCCGGACAATGGTTTCACACCTACGGGACTACTCCACTCAATCGCTTGAACATGTAGGCTATTCCCATCTCCTTCAACCAACCGTAGAACCAAGGCAAGAAAGTTCAACAATGGTTCAAGAGTCCCTCAACTCAATGAATGTGGATGATGATGCACCATTGGTTCAATACACAAGGAGGGGTAGACGCTCTAAGTCATCCATGCCGGCTAGACACTCTATGTCTTCCATGCCTTCCATGTCTTCAATGCCGGCCATGTCTTCAATGCCTTCAATGTCTTCAATGTCACCCGTCAATGAAGAAGCCGTCAATGAAGAAGGTACCCCGGAGCCTAAGAAAGGGTTTTGGAATCGCCTTCGACGAAAAAGCAAGAAGAAGACTTGAGGACATGATGTAATAGTTAGAAGATTAATGGTTTGTTTGACATTTTAGATGGTTTATTTCTTTGACATTTTAGTTGTAAAACTTAGATTTTAATCCCCTTGTGCGAAACATATGTGTTGTGTAAACTCGGTTTTTATTTATAATAGGCAATGGTTTGTGTTGTCCTTTGCATTGTTGAGCATTGTTGAGTTTGGTTTTCTGTTTTGGCAAAGGAAAGATACGGACGAAGGGAATTTGTGCAGCAATGAAAAAAAAAAAAAAATAATAAACACGCCAATACGTATGGCGTGTTTGGCTCTTAAGACACGCCATTACGTATGGCGTGTTCTATTTTCTTCTATTTTGCAGCTACTGGACTCAGGTAAGAAATTTGAGCTGCTTAAACCCGCCATTACGTATGGCGTGTTTTAGTCTTAAGACACGCCATTATGTATGGCGTGTTTCCTTTGCTTATGTTGTTCAGCTACTGACTTTGGTTAGAATTTTGGACTGCCTAAACACGCCATATGTAATGGCGTGTTCATTGAAGTAAACACGCCAATACGTATGGCGTGTTTAAGCCTCCTACAGGCTCGTCAAAAACGAGCCTACGTGGACACCATTTCGACAATTGTTTTCAAAACCGACCCAAAACGACAATTCTTTTATTTTTGAGCATTATTTCAAAAACGGACTCTATAGAGTAATACTAGGTTTGATGCCCGGCTACGCCCGGGCTACCTTTATTTATCATTAAAATTTTATTTTTTACGTAATATGATTCGCTAAATTTGGGATAATACATACATTTAAAATTTATATCTTGAAATAATGATAAGATGTAAAATAATCAACAAATTATGAGATACATTTACCACGCTCGTTGTTAATATTGTTATTTTCACTACATCTCATGTTAATAATATTACATTTACTACTTTTTCGGTTACTGTTGTTTCTTTAACTACTCGTGCTATTTTTACGGTTAACCCGTTAGTTTTGTCAAACTCATATTTTTAAATAAAAATTAATATTTTCCTAAACTTATTGTTAGTTAATTTTTCATACTCTCACCGTTGTTTCTAATGTTACTTTCATTACATGTGTTGTGACGACTATTACTTTCATTTCTCACTCGTCATTATTTTTTCTTTCACTACTCCCGCATTTATTATTGTTAATTTCACTATTCTCGTTGTTGCTAGTATGACTTTCACTACTCCCGCTGCTATTTTTGTTGCTTTTATTACTCACATGGGTGATTACTATCATATTAGTCGATTATCTAGTTGTATTAGAGTTATATATTTAAATAAATTTGAAATATTAGATCAAAATATTATTTAAGAGCAATCATTATTATTTACTAATTAAATTACAACTCTAATGGATTATGGAATATTGTATCTTTTGGAAATTTAGATGGATTTATTTATCTTTAAATAGTTTCCAAAATATAAAATACTTAAATATTATAATTGTGTATGTTAAATAATTAAAAATTTTATACTAATTAATACCATAAGTGGAACCTGTTTATCTTAAGGAAACTCACCATATTCGTATTCTCTAAATTTTTACTTCAACCAAAACTATATACTCCCTCCTATTTCCTTATATCTTCCCCTTTCTTTTGGGCACAAAAATTAAGAAAGGGGAAGAAAGAAGGAATAAAGTAGAATAAAGTATTGTAAGTTGTGAAATTTATAAGTGAGAGAAAATAATAAAGAATGAATGATGAATAAAGAATAGATAAAGTAATGAGAGTTGTTGATTTTTTAGGAGAGAGAAATTAATAAAAAAAATGAATGAAACTTACCAAAAAAGGAAAGAGGGAAGATAAACAAACTTGTGTGAAAAAGGAAAGAGGGAAGATAATAGGAAATTGGAGGGAGTAATATTTACATTGAAGTCCCTTGTTCAAGTTCATCATACATCGCTATCGATTAAAAACTATATTATATAGTATAATTAATTTGTAGAAATTTATTTAATTATATAGAAGTCCCTTATTTTCGTATAGTAGTTTTATATGGTTCTATGATGATGTACTAATTTATTTGAAGGTAATTAACCATCTTCTCGTATTCTCTAAATATTTAGGAAAATTACCAAGAGTTGTAAATTAATTTTATATTATATTATATACTTTAATGACTTCAATGTAATTTCCTTAAATATGTATCAAAGCATCTTTATATTATTATACTTTAAACCAAAACTATATAATATTTACATTGAAGTCCTTTGATAGGGTCCATCACACAGCGCTATGCATTTAAAACTATATAGTATAATTAATTTGTATAGATTTCTTTAATTACATTGAAGTCCCTTGGTAATTAACCATCTTCTCGTATTCTCTAAATATTTAGGAAAATTACCAAGAGTTGTAAATTAATTTTATATTATATTATATACTTTAATGACTTCAATGTAATTTCCTTAAATATGTATCAAAGCATCTTTATATTATTATACTTTAAACCAAAACTATATAATATTTACATTGAAGTCCTTTGATAGGGTCCATCACACAGCGCTATGCATTTAAAACTATATAGTATAATTAATTTGTATAGATTTCTTTAATTACATTGAAGTCCCTTGGTTTCTGGAATTAATATATAGTATTGATTAAAAGGGTTTTTTAAATAGTTTTATTTCGGCAAAAACTTATCTACCTAGTATAAAAGCTAGGTTTTTCCTTGGCTTCTCATTGGCTGATGAAATAGAACACACTTTTTTTAGGTAGGACCCCCCATGATCATTGTAACTATTTAATTACTCTCTCTCCTATACTTCATTTTATTTTGCATTTCTCTTTTTCTCTTTTTCAAGAGTGCACAACTGAGTTCATCGTACTTTGAGGAAAAAAATCGAAAAATCGGAAAAATACAAGTCTCTTAAATACAAATATATTAAAGAACACAAAATAGTAAGAAATATTTTAAAAAAATATATATAATTCAAACTTGATCAATTAGTAAGACATAATAATTTTTCTTTATAATCAAATTAGTAAGACATAATAAAATAACATTAAATACGATATGTATTCAAACTTTAGTGAAATAATGTGAATGAAATGATATAGAAATGAGGAAATAAAGGTTTAGAAAATTATATTTATTCGTTGAAATGACTGAAACTGGAAAAAAAAAACTTGAAAATAAAGTAAGTTTTCGGAAATTTTTGAGATTTCAAATTAATGGTTAGAAAGAACAAAATTAATTGTTAAAATTCGTTAAATAAGAAAAAAATAAGAATTATTTTGATAAAAAAATAAAAAAATTATTGAACCTGGAAAATATGGCCAAAAAAATTTACGAAGGAGAGAGAGAGAGAGCAGAACTGCGAGATTAAAAGTTCAACTGGCGCACCAATAATCTTGAAGAGGCGATAGTGTTGAGGTGAGACGGAAGTGTAATGAGAAGCACGTGAAATATAAGGCGGCAGGATTTTGGCAGTGGTAGGGTTATATGTTTTACACTTTTAGGCAGCAAAATTTACGAAGAATGCGGATACATGGAGATTGGAGAGTTATGAGTTACATGACTTATGAATATGGGAGGTTATGGGTCAAATAATTGGGTTTATAATTTTTTCGGATAAATAAAATGCAGGTTTAACCCATATTAAGAATGTTGACTAAGCCATGTACTCCCTCCTATTCATTCATTTTGCCCCCCTTCTATTTTGCACAAGAATTAAGAAAATGATTTTGGACCACACAAAACACTCTATTCCACTTTACCCCACATGTAATTAAATTTAGACCACACAAAAGTTACCAAAAAAGGAAAAAGGGACAAAAATCCGACTAGCTTCGATAAGGAAAGAGGGACAAAATGAATGAATAGGAGGGAGTATTAATTAACATTACTTTTAATCTATTCTAGGTAATATACAATTACTATTTGAACCATATTCATGCAATTTGTATTTTATGTATGGTGTTAGGTTTGTCTCCAATTAGACTCCCTTAAAATAAAAGTATCCGGCTTTAACATTAAAACGGGTAAGTACCCATCTCATTTTAGCATATACGGAGTAAGATAAATCTAAATCTTTTACTTTGATTGATTCTTATTACTTGACCCAGTGACCTTAGAACAGCGATACTCGGGCTAGATCGAACAATTTGGATTCCACGTGTATTATTATATGGTTACTTCTGATATTATTTTTTTTATATTGATTCATATAAAGTCGCCTGTAAACGAGCTTAATCAATTCATTATAGTTGCATTTTGATTATGCAAGTCGGGTTAATTTAGAATACGTTAAACAGATTAACCATGTTAGGATAAATACAGGTAAAAGTGAATAGAGGTCAAATAATAGTTAGGATACGGGTTAAAAATAGTCTGCGACACATTTCGTTTACCAATTTTTACATTCTCTTAAATTAAAAATATGAGATAATAAAAAAATTTAAATGTCATAATATAATACCTAATCGTGGATTTTCTGACAAAATAAAATATATATTCAACAAATTTTATCAATGTAGACCGTGCAATTTCTGCACGGGCATAAAACTAGTTTTTATTTAGCTCTCTAGTACACCCGTTACCGGGATTGGGTCGGGCCATAAAAAGCAGCTCTCATAAATAAACAAAATTGCTAAATTCCGCCCCTATTTTACTTATTTCACCTAATTTCATTCCAACTTGACAACTTTGCCCTTCTCTTTCTAAAAAATATTCCTAACATTTTTTTATCGATTAATCGGAAATGGGTGACGATATCCCATTTTTCCGATACATGTGTGAACCGTATACTAATTAAAATTCGTACAAATGTACAATAACGACGGAAATCAATTCGAAAATGATTGGAATGTCAAACAACATTATCGACATTACAATGAGTATTATAGTTATGATAAAGGCGAAGGAAGCGGATTTGCTTACGATGATAACAATACGAGTAACACGGAAAATGAAGAGGGACAAGTTGGAAATAATGTATTAATCGAGTATCTTAAATTTTTCACGTCTTTTTTTTATGTCGACATGCTAAAAATATGAATTCGGGTCAGATGTATGTTCTTGCCCAGGCGAAAATGTGCGAAATACACGTGTAAGCACAGGTTGTGTAAATGGACTTGACAGGTGGCAAATGGGTCAATCGGATCGGGTATGGGTCGAATAAGTTTGGGTCGGGTAATTTCATGTCTGTCATATATTTCAGATCGGGTCGGGTCGGGTCGGGTCAATTTAGGGTGACCTTTTGTCGGGACTTCAGGTCGGATCACTTTCAGGTATGGGTCATTTTGGGTCGGGTCACTTTCGGGTTAACGACGAAAACACTTTAGTTACTAATATTTTAATTAAGAAATACAATATTGCAAATTTAACGATTTATTAGGGACGATTGTTACTAATGAAACTTTATATTGATGCATATAACATTAATATGCTTAGTACTTGTCGTTTCGGGTCACGTCAAGCCATTTTGGATCGAGTAAATTATGGGTCGGGTCTTTTCGGATCGGGGTTATCTCGTGTCGGGTCAACATTTGGTCAATTCGGATTGGGTCAATTCCAGTCTCGGGTCGCTTTCGAGTCAAGCAAGTTTGGTTCACTTTCGGGGCTCGGGTCATGCTTTTCAGGTAGGGTCATTCGGGTCAGATCGGCTTTGCCCGGTCTAGACTCTAGTACACCAGTTACGGGATCGGGTCGGGTGATAAAAGGCAGCTCCCATAAATAAATATAAACTAGTTCTTACACCCGTGCATAATGCACGGATTCCAACGGAGATTACCATTTCATAAGGGTGAGATGTTGCTACTTAGGAAGAATATAGATGATATTTAAGTCGAGAAAGAGTGGTACATCTCGGACTTGTTTTTCATTTTTCTGTTTACTGCTTGAATGGTTACTTCATATACATGAATTGAATATTCAAAATAAATATTTGTTGTCTTATTCCTCTTTTCTCAAAAAAATAATTATTTTCTCAAGTTTTTACTCGTGTTCCAATTATCGTATATGTTAGAATTAAGAAGTTGTTTGTAATGCCATATATAGTGTTGCTTCCTTTGAATTTTGTAACATTTAAAATGGAGAATCTTAATTTCATAGATTCATTTGCTTTGTGGAGAATAGTAATGGTTGGAAAAGAAAGATGTGCTTAATTACAAAGTGAATACATGAAAACAAAAATTTATACAATTATGTCAAAATTTATGAATACCAAATTACCAACTGTGCTTTCATAAAGTACTAATATTATTTCATGAGATCTTTGTATTATAGAATTGGTTTAATAAACAAAGAGAAATGTCGTAAATACGCAATTGTAACTCATATAATTTGGCAACAAAACTATGTTTTTTTTTGAAGAAATCCCAAGAGGGATTAAATATCATTATCACGATCAAAAGAGACAAGCTCGTCAATGTTTAACGGAAGTACATTGACCCAGAAACGTCTACCAAGCGACCAAGGTCATACATGAGCAAGTTCATGGGCCACCCTATTATTAGAACGCCTTGTTGGAATATGTGTCCTCCGACAATAATGCGATCACAACTGTTGATCATGATGATCACATGTTTAAGTCTCATTTTAAAGAAGACAATTGGGAAGTAATATTTTACTGTCAATTGGTGCACACATATCGGTAATGATTGGCTGACTAGAGTTTGACATTACTGTCGTGCGACGGTGGTGATCAATTGATCCCCTTAGGTCATACCTAAAGGGTAACACTCTTAATTGATTATTTAATTGATCGTATGACGATACGGGTTAATTAAATTACTTAAAATTGACGGACGATTTTGGAAGTAATATTTACGTGTCTCATTGTAATTTGATTAAATAAGATACGGTCTAAGTAATCGAATTGTTTTATTGCTTAGATGAAATTATTGTTTAAGGAAACAATTACATTTGAATGAATAAATTATTATAAATACAAGATGTTGTTATCTATAATTGGTAAATTATTTTGGTACAAGTAATTATGAATTACTAAGTCGATTTTGTATATGATGTATTTTTATTAATGCGTTGATTTTTAATATGTTAAAAATACATAACAATTTTACATGACATGTGACATGTGACAAATTGACAATTTGACAAAGATAAAATGGAGTCCATTTTATCTATAATAACCGAAATAATGGGGAGGATTATGAAAATATTATGTTAATTATGTGAGTGGTAAACATAATCATTTGCCTAATACCTAGCCATGCATACCTAGTGGTTATTGTGAAGAGCACTTTGATCATGCACTGGGCATCACTACCTCCCCCTTCCACCCGGTTTTAAGAGGAGAAAACCATGGGTTTTTCTCCTTAATTTTTACCTAATATACACTACCCAAAACATTTAGTGTATTATTCATTCTATTCATCTAAAATAAGAGTTTTTAGAGAGATAAATTCTTCCTTATTCCCCCTTTCTCTTAACCGAAATATTGAGAGAGCAAAATAATATTTTGGTCAATTTTATACAAAATTAATATTGTTCTAGTAATAATAATATTAATTTTATTAAGTTGTTACTTTGGGTATTAATCCTTTGGAGGGATTCTCTACTTGAATCCTTGTTCATCCACTTAAGGAAGTTCAAGAACAAGTGAGTAGGAGAACTCACTTGTGCCCATAAAATCCGAAATCTTCAATGTAAGATGATGATTTCTTCTTTATTTTTGTTATTGTTTGCACGCATAAGATCAACATTTAATTTTATGACTAAATTAAATCAACACATATATGAATATGTCAAGTAATGAGATATAGATTTCTAACAAGCGGTATCAAGAGCCTTGGTTGTTTGCATGCAAATCGCTTATAGTTTTTCCGAGTTATGCGATTAACATATAAAACTTGTAAATTTGTGTTATTATGATATATCACGAAATAATTTATGCATGTTAAAGTTTCTGATCCTAAAATGTATTTAGGATATTTTGGTTAATTTATGGATTTTTATTGTTCATCTTATATAATAATGGCATTAAAAATGTGATTTTATGATTAAAATGTCATTTTCGAACTAAATTAGATAAACTTTGAATTTTACAGTGGTTTTTGGATATGTTTTTACATATATTATTTTTAGATGACCTGTAAATTTTCATAATTTTTGAAGTTCTTATGCTTGAAATATGGATTTTTCATGATAAAAATCGATTTTAAATAAAAAATGGGTTAATATGAGATAAATTTTGAATCTGGTCATATAAATTTAGTATGTTATCACATGCAATTTTACAAGATGTGTGTAAAATAATAGGCTATAATGAAGTCTTCATGCATGACTTATGAATTTTTGATGAAAAATAGCATAAATAGTGACTTAATTAGTGAATAATTGCTAAAACATACTTCATGACTAAGGAAAAACGTCACATGTTGTATTTTATTATCTTTTTCAGATCTAAAATTGAAAAGTTGATGAATATAATTTTTCTAATGTTTTTATGATTATAATTGATAAATCCGATAAACCGCAACATAGTTTTTCCGATAAATATTTCAAAATTTTAACCTAAGATTTTGAATATTATGAGTGTCATGGTATTTTCCAGAATGTTCATGAGTTTAAATTTCAAATTTTGAATTTATTTGAAAGTTTTGTGATTTATTTGAAGTTTATAGCTTTTATTATAATTTTGAGTCCATTAATGAACAATTTTAAGTAATATAAGTTAATTATAGTCAAATAGTTAGTGGAGACTAATTTTGAGTCCTAAGAGGTTAGGGTAATTAACTTGTGCATAAATATGAATTTATGTAATTATTGTGATTATAAAACGTTGAATCACGCAAATCCGTAAAAACCGTTTAATATACGATATTGGCTCCTTAAAGCGATTTAGAATAAATTTGGGCATGTTCATACATATTATAATGCTGCATTTTATTTATGATTGTCATAATTTTATTTTATGTAATTTTTGAATTATGTAATTTTTACTTAGTATGGCCTTAGTTTTTAATTGGTATTACCCGAAATGTATGGGAATATCGATTCGGTTGTAATTTATTGTGATCTCGTATCACCGTTTTGTAATTTAATAGATTTATTTTATTTTAATTACAAATGTATAATAGGAAATTATGTAATTTGTTATGTAATTTATTATTCCGGAGTTCCTTGAAGACAGTGTCACTCAAGAAGGCGATAGATAAAGACGGTGTTACCTCGAGATGCGTGTCATAACCGAAGTTCAAGGGACCAATGGAGTTGGTTTCCGAATATGTAATAGTTAATTAGATTTTCTATTTTAGAAGGCCATACTAGGATTTATTTTATGCTTTGCATTTTATTTATATGTCGCATGCATCGCTAAATCGCCATAACTAAAACATGCATCATCTTTTAATCGAGTTTATCGACCGTGTCAATTAGAATTATCGTAGTTCACCGCTTTAGTTCACTTAAAACGTGATAGATAATAAATTGACATGACCTCTCACTAAAAATAAACAATTGAGACATAGCCTTACCAAAAGTAGAAACCATGAAAACCTATTTCGCGAGGGAGTGCACTCGGCCATCCCGGGGTACAAACCTTGTTACGTAGGGGAAGTGGGTGATAAATGTCTATCCACCGAATTCGTGTTGATGAGGGTTTCATCGGCCATCCCGTGCCCAAGTTAATGTGAATTTGGATCATGGACACATTTATTCGAAATTTGGATTGACCTCAACGGAAGTATTCGTGACCGTAGTCGCATGTGTTCCGGGCTATAGATAAACATTAGAGTAATTTTATCGACCAAGAGTTCTAAAAGTAGAATCGATTAAAAGTTAATCCACCGAGTTATATTAATAAGGGTTTCATCGACTATCCCGTGCCTAAGTTGATATGAATTTGGGTCTTGGAATCATTTATCTAAGTTGGGTAGAGGTCACTAGATAAATGTAATAAAACTTGTTTAAATTAATTTTTACGAGTATTATTTTGAAAACGACATATGTTTTATTCCTTCTATTTTGTTTTGTAGACCGCTTTTATTTCTCATAACAAATGGCCAATCCAAACACCAACGCCACGCCTCTCACTAATACTTCATGGCACCGATCCTTCATGGATCGATGTAAACTTGAAAAGAATGGGTCAAATTTCTCCGATTGGGATGCCCAACTCAAATTAGCCGCCCAAGGTGATGACAAGCTTCGTTACCTCACCGAGGCTTCTCCACCCGAACCTAATACTAGGTCGACCGCCGATACTAGGGAAGCATATGAGGCTTACCATAAGGAGTCCGCCCTAATGAAAAATGTGTTGATCTTTGCGATGGAGGCGGATCTCCAAAGGAGAGCCTTTAAGATGGACACCGCTAATGAAATCTATTCCAAGCTTGTGACAATGTTTTCACAAACTCCGCGGATCGTCCAATATGAGGCGGCCGCGGCATTCTTTGATCTCGACTTCAAAGAGGGCCAAAAGGTTAGCCCTCACGTGCTCAAATTGATGAAGCTAGTCGAGATCTTGAAGATTCAAAAGGTTGAAATCCCCAAAGAACTCATTGTAGATAGGATTCTACACTTCTTATCCAAAGTCAAAGTGTATGTTCAATTCCGGGTGAATTTTAACATGCAATACAAGGACATGTCTCTTGAAGAGTTGCACAAGTTACTTGTGCAAGCCGAAAGAGACATGGGGTTAAATGTTAACCCACCTAAGGATGTGCTTAACATAAGCACCAAAAGCAAGGAGAAGTTCAAGAAGAATGGAAAGAAGGGTAAGAAGCAAGCTCCCACTTTCACCAAAGCTAAGACTTATGAAGCTAGCACCTCCAAGATCAAGAAGGGTCCTCTTGATAAATTCCATTATTGTAATGGTGTTGGACATTGGAAAAGAAATTGTTCCAAATACCTTGGTGACATTAAGGCTGGAAAGATCACTCCAGTAGGTAAATGACTATCCTTTCTTTTATGTTTCTAATTCAACTATGGTATTGTGATACAAAGTTGTGATAATGTATCCCCTTTTATTGTAAATAGGGCCTCCACCAAGCAAGGACAAGGGAAAAGAAAAGCAAGCTTGAGAAACCATCGAGAAGCTAGGAGTAGCTTCCATGAAGCTTAGCTTTTTATTGTCTTATTTTAATTTATGTTTCGGATTTTAGAACCTTTTGATTTCCGTGTTCGACATGGAAATGTATTTTGGATAATGGTTGTATTTTGGATAATGGTGGCTTGGTTTGCAACCCAAGTCACCCGTTTTATCGTATTTTATCCTTGTTCTAAAATTCGTCTTTATCCGCTTGCTCATAGAAACATATGATCATTCACTTAAAATGATCTAATTGACAACTATAATGATGAGATTCATTATATGTCCACAAGCTTAAGGCTTGTTTATGATCAATTATAAAGTGATGATTGAGTTGAAGAACTCTCCTAAAGGAATGTCAATCACCAAGTACACGTATTAAATTTAAAACAATTAGTCAACCTATGAGATAGTCCTCCTTATACTTCAAAATCATTATTTGTGTCTCATAAGCTATCTTTGAATCTCTAGTGTATTCATTCTAAAGATAGAGTGGGAGAAAAATGAAGACACAAAGAACACCAAGATAAATTTGTGTACTTGTGTAAATGAGATCTACGCAAGGAAGAATGATTTGAATAAAGGTATATCTATTTATATAGTATGCACGAATAGATGAGATCTATGGTCTCGAATAGATCTACATGAGAAAAGAGACCAAGTGAAGTAATCAAAAGAATATGTTCTCAAGATAACTACACAAGGAGACCAAAAGAAAGTTTTGGAATAAGAATGACTAATATAAAGTCTTAACAAGAGTTTTGACTAGTTTATGAACAATATTTGACCAATAGTTTCAAATAATTGATATTTACTTAAGAGTCCAAATGAATCAAAGTTACATCCTAGAAAATAAATGAGATTTATGACTAGAAGTTGCAAGGATTGATATACCGATATCCACAATAACTAAGTTAAGTATTAACCACGCTAATGTCATTACTTAACCTCATTATGAAAATGAAATGGTTAAACCTCCTTCCGAAAAGGGTATTTTGAAGGACGTGTATTAGATATTATTCATATTTAAATAATGACATTGCTACGCATCATTATAAAATGAATGAGTTAGAGATTAAAATCTCTTTCCATAAGGTTAAGATGAGACCTCTTCAAAATAGGTATTTTGAAAGGATATGATGGGAACATATATGGTTTTATCTTAATAACTTAGCAAAGCAAAATATATTTCAATTCTTGAAATGTTTCAATTGAGTAGTCAATTACGAAACATGTGGAATTAAGTGGGAGTTGGAAATTATCATGTGAAGACATGGAATTTAGTGGGAGCAATCATCTTGTAAAAGTTTATAACTCATTACTCATTGAGAATGACGAGCTAATACTTACTTTCGCAAAGAAGTATTTGAGTTTGCAATTCTGGATGAAAATGGACTATGATGAATCCAATCACATCATGAGATGTTGAATAGGTATTGAGACATACACATTGAATCAACGAGAAACGTAGGTTGTTCATGTCAATGAAAATGGAATTGCCATTAGAAGTCATGGTCATTCATTGAACCTAAGAATCGTTGATCACATGATTATTAGTAACTAATGTTTCCGCCATTAGAATAATCATGCACATGTCCAATAATGAATCATATGCATAAGAGCATGATGAATAATTGTCAAGCCATAGAAGAATCGTCATGAATTCTCGAGGAGAATCCGATGAACGATTTCAGTGATTGAACAAAATACTCTGTTATGTGTCAAGAGGTTGCACATATTAAAGTTCGAACACATGTAAGGATTTATGAAAATTCTAAGCTTTTCAAGCTAAAAGGAGAAATAATAAGTTTGGAAAAGTACTTAGTTGAAGTAAGAAGTTACTCAAAACTAATATTTTATAATATGCTAGGACTTGTGAGAAGTGCTAGGCTAATCATCTTGACAATTATTGCAAGACTCTACAAAACATTTACCTAGTGCATTGTGTGTGGGTGGAGTACTTGATCAGTGCAAGTTATATCATTCACCACAAAATTCATTGGTTATGTGATAATTGACAAGGAAGATTCTTTCAAGATAAAGAACCCAAACCGAGGTTGGGAACCTATATGTGTACTCGGTAAGGTTCATGCTATGAGAGATAACATGAATGTAAAGGAAAATACGATTAAGAAGTTTGAACACATGGACACATGGTATGTTAAACTTCTATTGCAATCAACTAGTGTTTACACACTTACGATATGCATCACAAGGTTGTAATACGGCATTGACTACCCGAATGTGATGTCGACATTTTTCGTTTGAGTTATTATTAACTCACCTTATACTTTGTTACATCCAAACGGGTTGTAGAGACAATTGAACCCCGTTAAAGTGAACACGGATTAGCATTGTATTCGCCCATAGTTACTTATATGAGGTGACGTCTCGAAGTGACTAGAATGTGATGCGATTAATGGCAAGTTCAAGTGCCATGGAGTCATATGAGAATGACTAGTCGATCACATAGGCAGACTGTTAGGAACACCTTGTCGGGCCTTATGACCGCTTATAGAGTTCTGGCAAATTTATATAGCCTGGTCGTGGCGAGAGCTACTATAGTATTCTAATGAGTCGATTCTTTTGACTAAAGACTGTTCACCTAAGATGGCACAGTTTCAGATTAACTTTGATTTGTGTTACTACGACCTTCGTAAATGGGGTCAAATGGGCATATTTTGGGTTATGATGGCTGTGGCTAGTCGAAGGGAATGAGTGCGATAGGAATTGTCCACCCCTAGTCAGGGTTATAACAATATCTCAGGGCCACTCGAGGAGTAATGAACTGGAAATGCGTGGCCACGCTCGGATGATATCTATGGTAGACAAATCCGGTCAATCAGTTATTCTCCAGATCGAGGAAACCACTCTCGATGTGATTACTTGCAAGTACGACCTGAAAGACACCTTGCATTGAGTGAGAGATAGTAATAGGACAAGAGAATTGGTGACGCACACTTGTCGAGGACAAGTGTAGATTGTTGGAATATGTGTCCTCCGACAATAATGCGATCACAACTGTTGATCATGATGATCACATGTTTAAGTCTCATTTTAAAGAATACAATTGGGAAGTAATATTTTACTGTCAACTGGTCCACACATATCGGTAATGATTGGCTGACTAGAGTTTGACATTACTGTCGTGAGACGGTGGTGATCAGTTGATCCCCTTAGGTCATACCTAAAGGGTAACACTCTTAATTGATTATTTAATTGATCGTATGACGATACGGGTTAATTAAATTACTTAAAATTGACGGACGATTTTGGAAGTAATATTTACGTGTCTCATTGTAATTTGATTAAATAAGATACGGTCTAAGTAATCGAATTGTTTTATTGCTTAGATGAAATTATTGTTTAAGGAAACAATTACATTTGAATGAATAAATTATTATAAATACAAGATGTTGTTATCTATAATTGGTAAATTATTTTGGTACAAGTAATTATGAATTGCTAAGTCGATTTTGTATATGACGTATTTTTATTAATGCGTTGATTTTTAATATGTTAAAAATACATAACAATTTTACATGACATGTGACATGTGACAAATTGACAAATTGGCAAAGATAAAATGGAGTCCATTTTATCTATAATAACCAAAATAATGGGGAGGATTAGGAAAATATTATGTTAATTATGTGAGTGGTAAACATAATCATTTGCCTAATACCTAGCCATGCATACCTAGTGGTTATTGTGAAGAGCACTTTGATCATGCATTGGGCATCACTACCTCCCCCTTCCACCCGGTTTTAAGAGGAGAAAACTGATGCGTGTCTAATTTATGATGTTTTGCACCTCATTTCACAAGCATTTCAGAGCTCAATTAAGTAGTTTATGCTACTATTTCCCTTGTTTCGTGTATTTCTTCCTTTTCGTGTGATTTTGTAGGAATGTGAAGAATATGGCGGAAAATGGACCAAATCTGCCCCGGAGTGTTTAGCATAGGATTTGACATGAAGTATTGACTCGAGGAATGAGTTTGGTGCGCGTTTCAAGGCCTAAAGATAGCAAAAGCATGGGTGCGTACGAGTTTAACAAGCAAAGAAGCACTTCATGATATTGCAGCCTGCTTCATATGGCCATATCTCAAGTTCTAGAGCTGATAATCGAGTTATTCCAATTGGAGGTGAAAGCTTATACTCTTATCTTTCCAACGCCGCGTAGAACGCCTTATTTGACCAAGTAACGAAGAAATGGCAGCTGTTTTAAGATCGGTGCGCGCTGCAGGAATCGTCAGAATGCAATTCTGTACAGCACCTTTGGTCGATCGACCGGCCTCAGTGGTCGATCGACCACCACGCGAGCTGATGCGCAAATTAAAGGATCGAGGATTAAGAAGCCCATTGTGTATTAGGTTTAGGAATAAGTGTTGGAATATAACGTAACCTGATATTTTCATATAATCATTCAGTTTTCATCATAAAATTTTAGGGTTCATTAGCTTAGAATAATTTCCTTCAATAAAGTTCGTACTTTGCTTCCGGATTCATCGCTTGCTCTTCATTTCGGTAATTCTAGTCCTTTAATTACAGCATTGTTTTATTCGTTTCTCTAGTTTCAGTTCTTGCTAGATAGAATCCCAAAGCCGAATTATAATTTCATGTTAGTTATTTACTTGGTTAATTTAATTATGAATTCAATAGCTTTAGTTGTTAATACTATTGTTGTTATCATCAATATGTCTAGCTAAACACCCCGTGCTAAGATGTAGGGGATCTATGGCGTAGATGGCATTAGAATAGGTGAACCCGCATTAGGGCTTGGTCGATCGACTGGCTTAACTAGTCGACCGACTGAGCCGGCTGGTCGATCGACTGACTTCGTGTCTGATTAGCACCGTGTAATTCGTTAAGTGCAATATTTAACAATGAGACCGAGAGGAGACTTGTTAGATGCTTAGTTTTGACCAACCCATAGATCGAAAGATAGGGAAGGGCATTAATTAACGAGTTGAGACGACTAAATTGCTGAGATCGAGAGATAATGTAATTTAGGCTTTAGGAATCACTTTTCAGGGCGAGAGCTAGCATTAGTGAGACTTAGGGACTAGTAGCATAGGCCGAAAGGAGCTACTAGTTAACTTGGACCGAGAGGACTTATTTTACCCATCCTACACGACTGTATTTCAGACTTACCTAGGATTATGTGCCATCGTAGCTATAGTGAACCGACCGTCTTAGCATTTCTTTTATCATTGTTTACCGTTTTTATTTACTTTTATTTGTTTATTTATTTTATGTTTTTAGACTTAGTTATAATTCATACCAAAACCCCCCTCACTGTTACAGTTAGACTGAAATAAAAGCAACTATAATCTCCCTACCTCCCTGTGGATCGACCCTGTTACCACTAGCTTCTGTTAGTTTTAATAGGTTTTATAAATATTATTTTTGGTGCACACAACGACAGGCATCAAAAACCATGGGTTTTTCTCCTTAATTTTTACCTAATATACACTACCAAAAACATTTAGTGTATTATTCATTCTATTCATCTAAAATAAGAGTTTTTAGAGAGATAAATTCTTCTTTATTCTCCCTTTCTCTTAACCGAAATATTGAGAGAGCAAAATAATATTTTGGTCAATTTTATACAAAATTAATATTGTTCTAGTAATAATAATATTAATTTTATTAAGTTGTTACTTTGGGTATTAATCCTTGGGAGAGATTCTCTACTTGAATCCTTGTTCATCCACTTAAGGAAGTTCAAGAACAAGTGAGTAGGAGAACTCACTTGTGCCCATAAAATCTGAAATCTTCAATGTAAGATGATGATTTCTTCTTTATTTCTGTTATTGTTTGCATGCATAAGATCAACATTTAATTTTATGACTAAATTAAATCAACACATATATGAATATGTCAAGTAATGAGATATAGATTTCTAACACGCCTAACATAGAGAAATTCAACAGTGTTAAAATAAGAACACAACGAATAAATATCATCGTAAATAAGGCACAAATCACTTCGGCCATGTTTTCGCTTGCGCAAATCTTCTATCACGGTTAAACAATCGCTTTCGATCTCCACTTTCATCAGTTCCATATTCTTTGCCTCGTGAAGACCCATGAGAATTGCTTCAGCCTCGAGCATTGACAGTTCCCGAACCTCCTCCTTCTGAACCGTGACACCCCACATCACTCTCCTTTCGTCATCACGGCATACATCACCCAATCCCAACCCCACACCCTCCGTTCTTCCCCCGTCGACATTGATCTTAACCTACCTTGTCTTTGGTTTTTGCCATCTTTGAGTTTCCTCCTCACGTACCACATCCTCTCCTACCACCGACCCTTTCATCTCATCAATAAGCTTCCTCACCCTACGCAATACATCCTCCATACTCTACCGCCCCCCTTCAAAAATAACCTTGTTTCGCATTTCCCATATCGCCCAACAACCCGTCATTAGTTCCACACATTCCTTCATCCCCGAATCCCTCATCATGGCCTCAACCCATTCCCTCACCCCTCACCCGACCAAAACCAATGCCCAACATCACCTCCAACCCCATGCCATCCCATATCCCTCGTACCCAATTACAATCCCGTACAATGTAAAGACTAGTCTCCACATTACACGCGCAGATGGGACAATCAACTCCAACCCCATTAATTCTTCGAGCTATATTAACTCTCGTAGCAATAGCTTTGTTACAGAGTTGCGAAAAGAAGACTTTGATACGGGGTAAAACCGGGATTTTCCATAATTTGTTACATAACCATTTTTCATTTGAATAATCAGATTGTTCCTCCTGCATACCTCCCTCCTTCGACAATGCCCCATAAGCCGTCTTCACCGAGTAATTGCCATCTCTTTTCAACTCCCAACACCACACATCCTTAGCGAGGCTTGCACTCAAGCGAATATTCATAATATTATCAGCTTCAAATGAAAGAAAAGTCGATCGAACCAATGCAGTATTCCAACAAGTAGTACCAGGCATTATGAGTTTCGCAACCCTTATCTCCATATTAGAATTTCCCCGAGCTGTTAATACTTGCTTCGACACCGTACTAGGTAACCAAGGGTCAGTCCATACTCGTGTGTCCATTCCGTCTCCAATCCTCTTCCTTGCCCCTAATTTGATCACATCTCTCGCCTCCCAGGTACCAAACTATGTTGTTTTTTGTATGTTCATGGAAATTATTTTTTCTATTTACAACCAACATCCTTAATATCAAAGATTTATAACAATTGTGATATGAAGTGCTCTCTTGGTGTAATTGGTATTCGTGAAGATCATAATATGATGTGTTCTGGTACAATGACCACATCCCTTAGCATTATATCTCAAGGTTTAGGTAGGACCAAAGATGTAGTTATGATGAAGGTATATACTGCAAACAGACGGCATTAAAAACTACATGATAATCTAACTCTAGAGAAGATAGACATGGTTTAATGCAAAACATTGCCAGTTTGGCACCAAACATGCCCTCGTTTCATATGAAAATCAATATACTTTAGTAAATGAGAAAGAAATACGTAGTAGTCGGTAGTAAATAAGAAGAAAGAGGAAGAAAGAGTTGAAAGGTTAGTGATACGCACCCTCAACTGACAACAGCTTTGGCAGTGTTTTCGGGTTCCATTGGGTCAGGCGGCCCAGGATTCCTACTTGTTTTAACGGCACAGAATCTGCAACCACGGGTGCAAGTATCAACAAGCACCATGATTGTGGCAGTTGCTATTACATCCCCGCCTCCATTCCAACACTGAAATTATGCCAATGTATGCTTCATTACTATAACCCATATTCATTTTGATGTTAGACACATAAACTACGCAAACAAAATGATAATAGTAGTAAAAAAAGGCTTATTCTCGATTTCTCATTGACAAACCAAAAAGGCATATTCCACACACAAAAATATCAAAAAGCAGTGGCAGAGTGAGCGGTACTAACAAGAGTAGCCGCCCCTAGACAATGCGAAAATGGATATTTTACTACTTTAGGCTCAACTTCATATTCTGGTTATGTCATTGGAGTTAAAAAAAAAAAAAAAAAAAAAAAAGATCTGACTACAAGGTGGAAAGAGATCCAAATGTAGGCAACAACACCCTCTAACTAGATAAGGATTTGTTTGAAAGTACTATGATAATACAATTACATTAAGCTAGCATGATTACTACCGCAAATTTGCCATCTCAATGGCCCTACTCTTTTGTACTAAAATTCACCAAGCTGAAATCATGTCCAGACGAAAGGGGACAAATTCTACCACTAATTACAAAATCATATACATAATTCTAGCAAATCACACTCTCTAAAATAAAAAAAACAAACCATTCTTATGTTTTTTTCTTTTTGGTGTAAACGGAATAGTAGGGGGAAATATGATGCTGACGGGACTCAAACCCATGTCATGAGTACCACCCCTTCTAACTTACCCGCTAAGCTAGAAGAGAACTGCACTAATCAAATGTACTTTTCTTTGGCTTAAAGAGAACAATAAGGGCAAATTCGATGTTAACAGGTTCCGAACCTAGGTCAAGAATACCGCTCCTTTTAATGTACCCCCTAAGCTAAATGACAACTACACTAATCAAATGCTCTTTTTTGGCTTGAAGGGAGTCATAGGGGCAAATACGGTGCTAACAGAATACTAACCAAGATCAAGAGTAACACCCCTCGTAACTTTACCAAAGCGGCTACACTAGCCAAACATTACAACCACAATAAGAACAAGAACAAGGAAGGAAATCTGACCTCACCAATAGTAGGACACTGAGCTTCTTCATGTAGACACCTCATTTCTGCACCTCCCGCAAACCACCCGGTGATGATTGGGCCGCATGTTTGGTACGCGGAACAATTTGTGACAGTTCGTAAGTTTATTGTCTAGTGATTGCTCAAACATTTATGTCTACCTCTTAATTGTCATCTACGCGCCGATACGGTCGTTTTGACATTAATTAGAGTACATTTGGAGTCCGGGCCTAAAACCGTCTCCATTTTCTGATAACCGCTAAATCCCGAGTCAGAATGTTCTGGAATGTTCCGGATATTTCTATTCCATATTTCACAATCTTTTAATCTTTGGTAAAGGATTTCCCGTAATATTCACACAAAATATTAAGGAAAATAAGATTAATCCGTTATTCCATAAACCAAACACGGAAATCTTTCTTCCGCAGAGGAAACCACACAGGGAACAGACGCAAAGCGGTCTTTGCGCCTCTTCCAAGGGACGCAGTGTCTGCTGCGCCTCTTCCCAGGTCCTTTTTTGCGTATTTTTCGTATCTTTTCATATCTTTTCGAGATTCACTTCCAAAGTTCTCCGAAAACCCTAATTCATCCGTGTGATTAGTATAAATAGGAGCCTTCACTCCTCATATTTCTCACGCGAGTGTCCGCCCTTCTCTTCTCCCTTTGCATTCTAGACCACGTTCTTACTTTTTGGCGTCTACGTGCTTGAACTTTCGACCACGTAAGCTCGGATCCTTCTGAGTACCAGCCTCGTTTGCATGACCGACCAATTTGACCAACTCTATAACAATCAACTTAATTAATCTTAATCGTTTTCCTCTTACGAGGGCACTTTCGTTACATTCGCGTCGAGCATCACTAAAACATAAACTTAGTTCATCTCATTTTGTCAAACATGTAAGTCTGAGGGTGTAAATCTCTCTTTTATTATTGTTATTTACCTTTTGTAATCATCATGTAAGATTTATGTCGAATGTACTTCTTAAAACCGATTTCTAAAACCCTTTGTTTAAATTCTTTTTTACGGATTATCAGAAGACAGACGTCGAGAAAGGACGCAGCAACTGCTGCGCCTCTTCGAAGGAGCGCAGTGCCTACTGCGCCTCTTCGTGAGGCTGCCACAGTTCCTGCTTCCTTTCTTCTTCCTTCGTCCTCTGTCAATTCATTGTTTTTTGTTTGTTTTCGTTTGTTCTTCAATTTCTTGATATAATAGCATAATAATTTCACATGTACATTGTTCATCATCATTAATACATGTAATTCATCATTAATTCCCGACTTAAATCCCAAGTAACCAATGTTTGCAGGTTTTCGTCATTAAAGTCAATCCGGATTGTAGAGGTTCGATTCATTCATATTGAGTCTCTGGAATTCGATCTTTGGTATATTTCCACCTGTTTATTATCATATTCATCATTGGTTCATCATTAATTCATCTATTTAACCTAAGTAATTTGTTTAGTTCATCAATTTGCTAATTAATCCTCATTAATCTTGTATTAATTCGTTCTAGTTAGTTTCATCCATGTTTATCGCTTTTATGACCGCCAATCATATGTAAATAACCTATTAATCACTTCCATCCGAGTAAATATCATTAATAAATCATTAAAATCACCAACAAATATTAACCATTTGCAGTTCCGGCTTCACAGCCAGAACTCACCCTTGGAACAGACGCAGCAACTGCTGCGCCTCTTCCAAAGGGCGCAGCAGAGCTGCGCCTGTTCCAGGTTGACGTCTGTCTCTGAACTTCCGTTGTTGCCTTGACTTAGTTTATTAGTTTACGTATTTCATTAACTACTAATCGTATTATCACCTTTAATTCCTGTTCGTAATTCGTTTGTTTATTCTTTCTCAAATTATCCGTTTTAAAGGTATTTTCGACATAAATCGACCTAATCCAATGTAATTATTGTAATTTTCTATTATTGTATTATTTATCGCATTTGTATGATTTATTTACATGCTCTCACATACAATCAATTTTAACTCCTACTTCGACATCAATTGTATGCTAAATTACGTGTTAACCGACTTAGTATTAATTCTCACATGCTAGGATTAATCTAATGGATGTTGCAATACATGCATATTATCGACAATATATCAAGTACGAATAACTTCCCTAATCATTAGTAGAGGCCGCTATCGAGGCTGGCGGGATTAGGTGTTCGATCAAAAGAGCTTCCCAATACGTACCCTCACCTCTTACTCCAGATCTTTGTGAACATCCGTGTTCATTGGCATCCACGAGAGTCATTATAGACATAGAATGCTAAGGGTAACGATTGCTTAATGTTCATGTCACTACTTTGTGTCTTGACATGACACGAGGTATTCGAACGGTTTCTAATTTTCCACAATAAATTGGTGGCGACTCCACAAATGCAAACGCTTGTTCTCCTCCCAAGCGCCCCCGTGGGCCCATTGTCCACAATTTGGCGACTCCACTGGGGAAAATACACTTACGTGTAGCCAAGGGTGAAATTTGAACAAGGTTAGGGAATAGTTTGTACAAGACAATTGTCGGTTTTCATAACTCGGTCTTCCTAGATCGTTTCATTCGGCCTTCCTAGGCCCAACCCAACCCATTTGACCAATCGTCCCGTCCAGACGGTCCTAATTCTTATTTGGGCTTAAGGATGGATAGCGATTGACGTCATCCATACCATGATGCTTACTCTTGTTTGTATCAAGGACTTTTACTACTTGAGGAAATGGACTAGGAATCGGCCTTACTCTTGTTTGGTACGAGCCTCTCCACAGACTTCGGGTTTGATCGTTCGGTATGGCAACCCACCCTTTAAACCAAAACCTCTTAAATGCACTCAGCATCCCGTTATAATGCTTGTATGAATGTTTGTATCTTACGTGATCACCATTTCTAAACGAAACCATGACGATTTTTGTAAAATCAAAATCCTTTTAAAGTGTAAATTTCGAAAAGGCCAACAATTAGCGCAAAACCGAGTCAAAACTCTGTCCATTTGTCGAGTCAAAATTTGGGCCCAAGCCCATTTCAAAACCTCACTTCGAGTCCACTCCTACAACTACACTAAAGTTGACTAGGACCAACATTTTTTAAATCTTGTCATTTCTTCAAAAGCTCACTGACACAAGTGGCACACACCCACTTCACGAGTCAAAACATTTCTTTCTTAGTAAGTGTGCTAGAGTGGTCGATCGTGTTTTGATCCATCGTCGATCTCTTATCCAGTTTCCAAGATGCCTGAAACAAGCAACGTGAACTTCAATCAACTCCAATATAGTAATGATCGAATCCTAACCGCGCTAGCTCAACTCTAAGTTACTCAAGACCAAGTGTATGATCACCTTGACACCATCGAGGGCCAGATCTATACCGATGAAACAAGGATTCCTCCTCGAGAAAGTGAAGTCATTGATGACTTCATGAATGACTTCAGGGAAGAAAACCCTCCCATGGGTGTGTCTGCAGCTGAAAAACGACTCCAATAATTAGAGGAGCAATTGATGTATCTTAAAGGGGATGACATTTATAGGGAAAATAATCGCAAGTATGAGGCCGTGAGTTCCAAGTTTCCAACCAACTTCAACATGACGGATATCCCTAAGTTCAAGGGGCACGAAAACCCTTTTAACCACATCCGTGCTTTCAAGGACTACATGTCTATCAAAGGCATCAAACCCGAGATGTTCTTAAGGATCTTTCCTTCATCACTTGATACCATCCCAAAGCAATGGTTCTACTCTCTAGAACACAAGAAAATCGCTACTTGGGAAGACGCCGCGATCGAGTTTGCTAAGCAATATGCGGATAATGCTGAGATCCAAGTCAACATGCGCACTTTAGAGGTTCTTACCCAAAATGACAAAGAAGGTTTCACCGACTTCCTAAGTAGGTGGAGGAAGACTAGTACCTAACTAGTTGAACGCCCGGATGAGGCCACCCTTGTGGAGAAATTCGTGGACAACCTAAAACCCATCTATGCAAATCATTTGAGATACCAAAACATCAAAACTTTCAAAGACTTAACCATACTAGGAACAAGGATCGAAGATGACATCCGTAAAGGGCTCTTGTCCAAAACGGTAGGTCGAGGATATCAAGGCTCAACAGGTCATTCTTACGGCTCCACTAGCAAGACCGATGAAGTTAACCTCCTCGAGCCAGCTAAGAAAAGCACCCCACCAAGGAAATTTACAAATCTTGGGGACACTTACTCCAATGCTCTAAAAAGGTTAATGAAACAAGGCAAACTCCAACCCATAGGTCCTACACCCGAACCTGAAAAGAAATCCAAGTTCTTGGACGAGAACTCATACTGCGAATATCATAGGGGTAAGGGACACGACACAGAAAAATGCTACAAATTGAAGAATGTGCTTCAAGACATGATTGAGGATGGTCGACTACCAATACCGCCGGGAGGTAAGCCCAACAATACTCAGAATCCTCTTGGAATTCTAGTGATCACAAGTGAAGAATCTACCTTAGATTGTTCACACCTCATTTCTCCAGTCGAAGATGAGATCCACGCGATCGAGAATGAAGGGTTATACTCTATCATTTCCCCTACCATTACCGACTTCATCACATGGGCAAGAAGTGTGGATAGGCAAGTTTCGGAATTGGAAAATGTAGTGACAACTTTACATGACCCAAATGCAACACCTAAAGAACATGCACCACTAATCTTTTCCTAAAATGCTACTATGCAAGAAGTAGTCGCCATGGTTGATAAACTAATCGACCAAATTACACAATTAGAGGACGAGATCATGAGAATGAGGGAACTAGCTACAGTCAATGGAGTATGGGCAGATGATGATGAAGACGAGTATGTCATTGAACACTCCCTAGTCAAGGAAATAGTCCAAAATGGTGAAAACCAAGATGTGGACCACCTAACTCGTTCGGGGCGTCCATATCAAAGTACTACTCAACATGGTCCAACCAACGTTATCACACCAAATGATAACGAAGATGACTCTACTGACCATTTGCTCAAGCAATTACAGAAAACAAAGGCTGATCTTTCAGTCTGGCAACTAGTAGCAAGCTCATTCCCACATCGTCAAGCTTTACTGCAAGCTTTGGCCAAACTAAATGTAGCGCATAACTCCACACCCGACGATGTAGTCAACTTGGTCTTCCAAGAATCATCGAAGCTAAGTAATCCTATTACTTTCTCAGATGAAGATCTGCCACCCTTTGGCGCTAGTCACAACTTGGCTCTCTACATCACTGTCGTTTGCTTAAAGAAGAATGTGCCAATGACCTTGGTAGATGATGGCTCCGCGGTCAATGTCATACCCTTGAAAACGGCATACAAACTAGGCATGAAAGAGTCGGATTGGACCCCTACCAATCAAGGTGTTCGCGCATATGATGGTACACGACGAAAGGTAGTAGGATTCATTAACCTAACCATAGCCACAAGGCCAATTGAGCGAAAGGTTAACTTCCAAATAGTGGACATTGAAGCTTCCTTCAACATACTTCTGGGAAGACCCTGGATTAACGCTTCCAAAGCAGTAATACCCACCCTCTACCAAAAGATCAAAATTCCACTAAATGGCAAAGTAGTGACGATCACTTCGTCATCCATCAAAGCAATAATCGAAAAGAAGTCAAATAATCAAATCCTTGCGGATCCAGTATATGAACTTGGGGGCTTTCAAAGCATAAGTGTCATAGAAAGTGAGTTGGCACCCCTATACTACGATCCCTACTCCAACTTGGTGGTCAACCACATACTTAAATCCCAGGGATATTTCCCAGGAATGCCTTTGAACCCTGTCCGAAGAAACACCTTCGCACCCTACAAGGAAGGCAACTAAAAAAGAATACCACTTGGCCTAGGATACAAAGCCACTAAAGAGGAAGTTCTCGAGATGCTCGCTCAAGTTCAAAGCCGTAAGCACGTAGGAGTCCAAATGCGACCATATCTCCCTACCCTAAATGGATACTTCGTTAGGGAAGGAGATCAAGAACTCTTTCACGGATTTCCCGAACCTTGGCACTACCTCGGAAGGAAGCTAGCCAGAATCGAGATCTTTCACGATTGCTACTTTATTCCTCTAGAAACGGTTCCTACCGTCAAAGCTCGTCAAGTACCTTGCTTAGACGAACAAGCTGTTAGCCTACTATTTGGAGAAGATCGATTTGTTAGAGCCGCGCAAGATGAGATCATTACCATGATACTTCAAGACAACCACTTCAACCCTACCGCGTTAATCACAGAAACAAACGCGAACCAGCAGAAAGGATGGAGAAAATTAATCAAGTGGACCAACAATCAAGGAAGACTCTTCAAGCTCACCACTGGAGAAGGAGAGATGTTCAAAGGAGAACCAGAAGACGATGAATTCGAGTCAGAGTCAGAGTCAGAGTCAGAGTCAGAGTCAGAGTCAGAGTCAGAGTCTAGAGAAGTTACTAGGGAGTCTCCTCCTATCGTCGTCCCCATTCCCTTTGTTTCTCCTAGCTTAGCCTCAAATAGTAACAGTAGTTCGGGAAATGTCACAACAACTGTCCCTTTACCGCCACTGACCACAGATCAGATGGCTTCTTTGTTTCAACTTTTCTCAAGCTTTAATATGAATAAATCAGGTTCATCTTACTCTTTGTATTATCTTAAATGCAATTCTGTTTACGATGATACTGAGGATGACCCAGATCCGGACTCAATTGAGATACCTTCATACGTAGCCAAGAAAATACTACAAGAGGGGGAAGGGGGACCAGTAATAGAGAACACCGAACCCATCAATGTAGGAACCGAACTGGAACCTCAAGAACTTAGGATAGGGACAACCCTGAGCCCCACCGAAAGGGCCGACTTCATAGACCTCCTAAACGAGTTCAAAGACGTTTTCGCTTGGTCCTACAAAGACATGCCAGGGATCGACAGAGATATCGCCGAACATAGAATTCCAATTAAGCCAGGTTTCAAACCCGTCAAACAGAAGCTTCGTCGAATGAGGACAGAATGGGCTCTCAAGATTAAGGAAGAAGTTGATAAACAATTCAAAGCCGGGTTCATCAAAGTTTCCGAGTACTCTGACTGGGTAGCCAACATACTACCCGTACCCAAAAAGGATGGGAGAATCCGTGTTTGTGTTGATTTTAGAGACTTAAACAAAGCATGTCCTAAAGATGACTTTCCTCTACCACATATCGACATATTGGTGGACAATACCGCAGATCACGCGTTACTATCCTTCATGGATGGGTACGCGGGTTACAACCAAATCAAGATGGCCATGGAAGACATGCATAAGACCGCCTTTGTCACTCAATGGGGAACCTATTGCTATACGGTCATGCCGTTTGGGTTAATCAACGCCGGAGCTACATATCAACGCACCGCAACTACAATCCTACATGACATGATGCACAAAGAAGTTGAGGTATACGTAGATGACATGATTGTCAAGTCCAAGGATAGAGAGGGGCATATTGCGAACCTTCGCAAATTCTTCTTAAGGCTACGAAAGTACAACATGAGGCTCAATCCTCAGAAATGCGCATTCGGAGTAACATCTGGCAAACTCCTGGGATACGTTGTTAGCCAATGAGGTATATAAATAGACCCTTCCAAGATCAAAGCCTTGATCGAAATGCCACAACCTCAAACGGAAAAAGAAGTCAGAGGATTCCTGGGAAAAGTGAAATACATAAGTCGATTTATATCGAAACTCACCATGATCTGTGAACCTATCTTCAAAAAGCTCAAGAAAACAGACCACACCATATGGGATGATGACTGTCAGAAGGCATTCGACCGAATCAAGGAGATATTAGCTAAACCACCCGTGCTCATGCCACCTCAACAAGATCAACCTCTTGTTTTATATCTCACAGTAACCGAACCAGCCATGGGCGCCATGCTAGCTCAAACCGTAGGAAAAGAAGAAAGGGCTATCTACTACCTTAGTAAGAAGTTCTTGGAGTACGAGTGCAAATACTCACAACTCGAAAAGACATGCCTCGCTCTTGTGTGGGCAACGAAGAAGCGACGTCATTACATGCTTAGCTACTCCATTAAAATATACTCCAAAATGGATCCAGTCAAATACCTCTTTGAGAAACCCGTCCTCAACGGACGACTAGCGAGATGGACTTTGATGCTCTCAGAGTTCGATCTCAAATACGTGCCCCTGAAGGTTATAAAAGGGAGCGCCGTTGCCGAATTCTTTGCAGAAAATCCCATCAATGATGCACAAATAATAGATACTTGGTCATTTCCAGACGAGGATATACTCCAAACCGATGTAGACTCCTGGGACCTTTACTTCGATGGAGCATCAAACTTAAGAGGATATGGAATAGGAGTGTTGCTCATTTCTCCTGAAGGCGAGCATACACCGATCTCTGTCAAACTCGACTTCGAGGTGACAAATAACGCTGCAGAATATGAAGCTTGTCTCATTGGGCTACAAGCGGCAGTGAGCTTAGGCATTAAAAACCTCCGAGTGCATGGGGATTCATCCCTGATCATCAATCAAGTTACGGGATCTTGGAAAATCCGAAGCGAAAGCCTAGCACCTTATCAAGCCAAAATAGACCAAGTTGCCCAATTCTTTGATCACGTGACCTATCTACACCTACCTCGGGAAGAAAATCAATTTGCAGACGCTCTTGCAAAACTCGCATCTTTGATTAATATGCTAGATGACATGGTGGAGATGCCCTTATGTATCGAACGACGATCAGAGCTAGATTATGTCCACCAAATCACCGATGAAGAGGAAGTCACAGAGGAACCTTGGTTCCAAGCAATCCTATATTTCAAGCTCAACGGTACCTATCCACCGGATATGGACAAAAGGGGACAACATGATATACGCCTACTAGCTTCCCAGTATGTTCTCATGCAATGAGAGCTATACAAAAGAACACCTCTTGGTGTAATCCTACGTTGCCTTGATCATTCACAGGCACGGAAAGTGATGGAAGAAGTCCATGATGGAGAATGCGGTCCTCACATGAGTGGGCCCGTGATGGCAAAGAAAATCACACGTTTGGGGTATTATTGGACCACAATGGAATCCGATTGCATAAAATACGTAAGACATTGCCACAACTGCCAAATCTTCGGGAATGTACAACATGTCCCTCCTTCATTGCTCTATACGATGACATCTCCTTGGCCATTTTCTGCCTGGGGAATTGATATAATCGGGAAGATAACTCCAGCCGGAATAGGAGGTCACTGTTTCATCCTCGTGGCAATTGACTATTTCACCAAATGGGTAGAAGCGGCTTCCTACGCTAGTCTCACGGCTAAAAATGTAGCAAAGTTCATACAAAACAACATCATCTGTCGATACGGTTGCCCACATGAGATCATTAGTGATAATGGATCACATTTCCAAGCCGAGACTGAGCAATTGCTAGCCAAGTACAAAATTAGGCATCACCACTCTTCGCCATATAGACCACAGACTAATGGCGCGGTAGAGGCGGCAAACAAGAACGTTGTCACAATTCTCAAGAAAATGATTGACAACTATCGAGATTGGCCAAGCAAAATACCCTTTGCTTTGTGGGGATATCGCACATCTGTAAGGATGCCCACTGGGGCCACCCCTTTTTATTTGACCTATGGCATGGAAGCTGTACAACCAGTCGAGCTAAAAATACCATCTTTACGTATCTTACTCGAAAGTCAAATCCCGGAAGCCGATTGGAAGAGGGATAGATATGAAGAACTCATCCTCCTGGATGAACGTAGGCTACGCGCATTAAATAACGTACAAACATATCAAGCACGTATCAAACAAGCCTTCAACAAAAGGGTCAAGCCAAGGAACATCAAGGAAGGAGACTTAGTACTCAAGTCGGTTAGAGCTCTTTTACCTGTCGATCCACGGGGAAAATTCAAACCTAATTGGGCCGGGCCATTTCTAGTTAAGTCCATACTTCCAGGGGGTGCGGTTAGAATCACAGACCTAGATGGGAATGAATTTGCAAACCCGACGAACCTTGACCAACTAAAGCGGTATTATGCCTAGAATAGGAACAAAAACGCGCCTCGCGTAACCTCACGTGTCGCTCTTGTGACACTAAACCAACGGCCCCTGGCCAAGCTGAATAAGCTAATGTCACTCATGCTCTTGCATTTTGACAATCTGTCATCCTCATATCATCAAATAAACAGGAATTGTATCCTAAGAGTAAGTAAAAAGCTCATGCTTATCTTCTAAGTTCATTACAAGCTCTTGCTTAGAACAATTATTCTTTTACATTTACTCAAACTACGCGCAGGGGTTTGATTTCATTTTTTTAATGAATACGTAGGCAATCCTTCACAGGATACAACCCATTAATTTCAAAATGTAAATAGAAGGACATTTGCAGTTGCATTTGGAATTCGACAAGAATAATAAATAGAAAATCACAACGGTTCCATAACCAATTAACCTCTTTTATTTCATTTAATAATAATAATACGTTACATAATAATAGTAAAGACAAAGAAAAATAGGCTAGGATTCTAAAACCCCCACCTTCTTATTACAACAATAATAATAATAATAAATAATAATAAAGACTTGGGCTATTCCTCCATTTTCCCTTTGCCCTTGTCATTTTTGTCACGACCTCGAGCCGGACGCTCTTGCGCCACTTCGGACCTAATCACCAACGGTCTTTCTCGAGGCCTAGCCTTCCCAGTCTTGCCAATCACTTTGTCCACGACAGGAGAGGTCTTCGGTTTCTTCGAAGGATGAACAACTCGAAACCCGGCTTCCTCCTCTCCCTCAGTTAGATGCTTCTTTTTCTCCTTTTCCACCTCGCGCACCTTGTAGTCAACGGGCTCGCGTTTCCTCCATCTCTCACGCTCCTCCGGAGTAGTAGCTTTCCTCCACCGCAGATAAGAGTCCGACACCCATAAAGCACTAATTGAAGAGTTCAAGAACCATGCATTTCTTTGAGCCCATTTAATGGCCCACTCCCTTCGACTCTCAGTAGTAAGCGCCACATCAGTCTGCGGGACAGTGTCAAGCTTCGGGATTGTCTGCTTCAGTCCAACTTGTCTGATCAGCCTCTCCGGGAAGATGCATACCATGAATTCCAAGCCTGGAATGCGCACAGATCGGGTAGGATCCAAGGAAGATACTCCATTGACAGATTTGAGATGCCACCATGGTACAACCCACCTAATAAAAGGGCCATCATCACTCCTCAATTTGTTTTCCCAGTAATTGCACACTCGAGTGAAGTCCACCATGTATAGCCTGGTCCTCATTGCAATTGAACGAGCATGATAAGAAGGAACATGAACTGAGGGCTCGATCAATCGAAGACGCTCCATAAGCCAAACCTACCAAAAAGCAGGTGTCAAAAAAAAAAAAAAAGAAACGAAAAAAAAAGAAAAGTGTTCTTTTACCTGCAAGATAATGGGACTTCCCAAATAAGGTAGGTCACGATTGGCTTTCCTGTTATCCAAACCCAATAAGATCTCTCCTAAACATAAATAGGCTGGGCTCCTGCGCAGCTCCATTTGCTCAACTAGGCCCAGGAGACGGGGATCACCTCTCAAATCCTCATCAACATGCCCTTGGAGGACATACGCATGTAACAAGCAAAATCGGAATGCCCTTCACCTAGCAACATAAGAGATGGTGGGGTCGGCCTTGTTAATGAATCGGTCAATAAAGTCCAACATTCGAACTCCTTTCGAGGTCACTAAACGGTCCACCTCAATTCTGGTCAACCCAAGCAAGTCCCTAAACTTGTTCTTATACCCTTGTGAAGTAGAAGGAATAACAGGCAAGTGTTCTGGGTCCCACCCACCGATCGCAGCAATTTCTTCAAGAAATGGGCAAATGTCACCTCCAGGGAAAGCAAAAACGTGATAATTCGGGTCCCAATAATCAAGACAAGCATCTAGGAATGGTTTGACCACCTTGATAAGCTTCAAACTCAACAATGATCCAAGATTATAAGCACCCATGTCGTGTTTCTCCACGTGGGAAAACTCGTTGGTCCACTCTTTTAGGCGAATCTCTAAAGTATTCATGATGAAGGATTATTTCGAGAATTTTATGTAATAAGAAGAAGGAAGAGACGGAAGAATTGTGTGAATAAAACCTCTATCGACGTCTCTATTTATACTAAAATCTATTTCCTAAGATCCACCAGGACGGATACACCGGGGCACAGGCGCAGCACCTGCTGCGCCTCTTCAAAGAGACGCAGCTCCTGCTGCGCCTCTTCCTAAACAACGTTTCTGTGATTTTCCGCGTTGGATCTTTCCTAAATTCCTTAGCGAATAATTTCCTATTCATACGGGTTATTATTTTGGTAAATACGTCAAAGTTACCATATTTCGTGTTTCCTAATTCCCCGGGCACGCATTTCGAGACGATATCGACATTTTCGTCATTTTAGCACACTTGTACATTTATTTTAATTTTCTTTTAAGGGAATCATTTCACTTTCCATTTCAAACTTATATGTTTTTTATTTTTTCTTTTTTTAGGGGATAACCCTCCCTACCGTCCGGTCATTTCCGACCAAATTTTCGCATTTTCAAGTCATTATTTTGCGCTAATTTAGGCCATATGTACTGTAAATTTCGGCAGCATGACGGCGTAAACCGTCATCTACCAAACCTGTTCAAAACTAACCTGCAGGTACAAACAATGCAACCCAGCAGCAAAGGCAGTCAGGCCGTCGTATATACAACCAAAAAGGGATATGTACACCAAACTGGGGGCTCGAGCCCCAAGCAAAATTCAAAATGTCCAAAATGTAGGTCCAAAATGTACAAATGTGCAAGATACAACCAACAAACAACAATAAAACAAAACTACTGCCGATCGCCGCCTAACTCCACAACTCTCGCCTTGAGAGCAGCAACCTCGGCGTCACGAACCTCGAGCTCCCTCAGCAAATGAGCTGTCTCCTCCCGAGACTGGGCCAGCTCTCGCTCCAGCTCACGCTCCCTCTGCAAATAATACAATTGGCTCATGTCAATCACTTCAAGCAATCATAAGAAAATTAGAAAGTTCAAAAATGAAGTAGACGAAAGGTTCATACCTGACGACCTCGACCGCCGACAAGTGCCTCGACGGCAGTAGATCGTAGCCGGTTGGCCACCCTCCATAACGCCACAAACCGGGATGGCGCAACCTGCATTTTCAAAAAAAGAAGTTCTTAATAATTGGATAAGTTCAATCAAATGTGTTCTTACACAAAAATCATACAGATTAGAGGCTCACCCTCCGAATCAGATGCTGCCAATCGTCCAAGCCAGCATCCGTCACAGCCACGTTAAAGTCACGCAGCTCGGAGATCGTCGTCCTCCCGGTCGCGTCAGTGTACTCGAGGGTCTTGGGGTACTCTGGGGGCACGATGCCCGCCGCCTCAACCTCCTGCAAAGACAAAGAATTGCCATTAAATTGATGATCATTCATCATGCTTTCGAAATGGTCATAAGGAGAGTAAATGCTCACCACAACCGGCCAGTACGCCAACCTCCCGTAGAGGAACGCCGAGTAGTCCTCACCAGGAAGCAGAAGGGCGTCACCCCCTGATATATGATTTATTTGCACCTAATTTCCCTTTTTCTTTTACGCATTCCGACTCATATCGAGTCGGTTTTATATGCCTTTCCTTGTATTTTGTGCCCAATCCCCGTGTCTGTGATTTGGTGTATCCTCTTGCAGGAATCGAGTCGAGTATGGAGGAATTGGGGCAAGGAAGGCATTCCAATGCTTTTATATAAAGAAGAGGTGAAAATTGCTGAATGTTGTGTTCTGCCGGCAGACCGGCAGCCGGTCTGGCCACCGGCAGAACACATCCCCAACCTTGCCAAAGAGAAGGAAGAAACCAACCTAAATGTTGTGTTCTGCCGGTAGGAGCACCGGTAGAACACAGCAGCTAGAATTAATTTGAATTAGAAGAGAAAAAGAGGTTTGACCTCGCTACCGGTAGGAGCACCGGTAGCCGGTCCACCGGAAGAACGCAACATCACAAAGGATTTGAAGATTCTGAAGACAGTGTTCTGCCGGCAGGCCGGTAGCCGGTCCACCGGCAGAACACACTTGCCAGCTAAAAATCCAAACTTGAAGTTCATTTTGACCGCCCTGCCGGTAGGCGAACCGGCAGCCGGTCCACCGGCAGGACGCAGCAGCTGACGGATTTGGGCTTTTCTCCTCTTTACTCCTCTTTTCTTCTTAATCTTATGCAAGACTATAAATACCCCCTCCCTTAACCTTTTGTACACACAACCCTAGATCTGAAAACTTTCCCTAATTATTATAATCTTTCCATAATCAAGCTTTAATCTTTCCATAATAATTATTAATTACTTAGTAAAATTAGTTAGTGTTAGTGAAAATCAATTGTTTACACTTGGTTTTTGAGGATTGTATTGGGAGATTTTGGAGGATTTCCTTCATATTATTCAATCAAAGCAACCATCTTTACTTTTGTTGGTACATCTCTTCCCTTATTTACTTGTTAATCAATTGTTTACATTTTGGTTTTGTCTCTTTTAATTGCTAGAATCATTCCATGTCTTCTCTTTATGTTGATTGTTCTTCTCTTTTTGCTAGCTTGATTAATTTCGACATGAGTGAGTAGTTACCCTTCTAGGGTTTAGGGGGAGTCTAAATCGGATTATTGGGCATGATAGGTTGATAGTTTTGGGTCTTTGGTGTAGAAATTGTCTTTCTTTGCATTGCATACAAGGTGTTTGACGAATTGTGTGAGTGAGAGCTTGTGCCTTTTGTCTTAGTAGCTTAATTCCTCCATTAAATGAGAGTTTGTTGGTGGTCTTGTTGCGTGTTTTAAGAATGGTTGTTGCTCAATGAGAGTTGGTAATCGCCCTTAGGACAATCAAGAGATTGATTCCCATCCTAGGACAAACCTTCACCATAGACTATTTAAATCGACTTGTTTGCCCATAGTTCATTTAGATGACCCCGAAAACCCTAGTCTTTTAATCAATCGAACTCATTTTCTCTTAATTGTTTGCATTAGTTACAACTAGTAGTTTATACCAATCTCACCTCCTTACAGTTTTTGACTAGACTAGACTCTCACCGAGACTAAGTAGAAACCCCCGCCGTCTTTGTGTTCGACACCCGACTAAATACTACTTTTAATTGGGTTCTTATAAATTGTTTTTGATTAAGGAAGCGACGATAAAAGCCTTACATCAAAATGGCGCCGTTGCTGGGGATGGCGTTAGGTTATGCTTAGTTTTGTTTTAGAGTCTTTGCTTTAGTCTTATCTCAATTGTTAGTTTGCTTTAGTAGTTGTGTGTTCTTTGTAGAGTGTGTGATTTCTTGCCTTCCCCTAGTGTGTAAAAACACTAGGAGACTTACGATTTGTCAAGTGTATGCCTAGAAGGAACCATCACCAAGCTCTTTTCTTCAACTCCGACCCCGAAAGGCTTTTTAGAACCTTGAGGACAAGGACTCTTGAGAGAGTAAGGAATAATTCCCCTCAAGCAAACTTTGGCCAACCCAACTCACACATCCCACAAAATTTTGATACCACAACCACAATTCAACCAAATATCACAATTGAGACTTTAATAGAAAACCCTTTTCATAATTTACCTATTCCAAATAGCCCACCTCAATCACCACCACATCACATGCAAAACCCTCCACCACAAATGGCTCTTAGAGATCATAACCGGCCCAACCATAATGATTTATGCAACCCCATCAATTTTGGCACCTTGGCCCCAAACAACTTTGAAATGCATCCCGCCCAAGTCGGGTTAGTTGAGAAGGACTTGTTTGGGGGGCATATTGAAGAGGATGCCCATGCTCACCTCCGGAAGTTTAAAAGGAAAGTTTCAATGATGAAAAAGAATGGGGTGTCCGAAGACACTTTGAGAATGATGTTGTTTCCGTTTTCTTTGACGGGCAAGGCGGACCGATGGTTGAACATTCACCCACCGGATACCTTTACAACATGGGATGCCTTGGCTAAAGCATTCATGGCCAAATACTACCCTTCTTCAAAGACCTCCATGCTCCGTAATGAGATTCACACATTTCAACAAGAATACGGGGAATCTTTAGGTGAAGCTTGGGACCGATACCAAGACTTAATAGCAAGTTGCCCCCATCATGGAATACCGGAATGGTATATCACTCAAACATTCTTTCAAACTTTGCTACCAAGGACTAAGGAAATGGTAAATGCCTCCGCGGGAGGAGGATTTGATCACTTGAATGATGAAGAAGGCATGGCATTGATCAAGAAAATGGTGGATTCGGAAGCAAACTATGGTTCTAGAGGAAACATGCTAAGAAGGAATGGGAAGTTTCCTAAGGAAAACTCCTCCAACTCCGAGACAAATGCCAAGCTCGAGTTGCTCACAAAACAATTTGAGAAGTTTCAAAGAAATCAAGTGCACCAAGCCGCGACCTCACATGGGCCACCCATGGAGGAAGTGGTTCAAGGTTAAAGTTGTGAGCTTTGTGGAGGAAGCGGTCATACCTATGACTTGTGTGTCAACAATTATACCGGTGGCTACGAAGATAATGCTCAAGAGGTTAACGCTTTTCAAAGCTTTAACAACAATTCAAGACCCACAAGGCCACCTTTCAACAACCCAAACGTCTACAATCCAAATACCAATTTCTACCACCCCGGTTTAAAGAACCACCCCAACTTTAGCTATAAAAGTACCAATGTTCAAAACCCTCAACATCTCCAATCACAAGCCCAAAACAATCCACCCGGTTTTGCTCAACCAAGGGGTGTGGGATTTATCTGTATGCATCCCTTTAATTTTAAGGACTATAACGAATTATAACATGATGAATTACTAGTCATAAAATAAAATGCATAAACAAGATCGTAAAGGATTAAGAAATAACCTTCGGTCCTAGCAAATTCGGCCTAAGAACAATATCGCAATGATATTCGCCTATTAGTTGCACCCAAGACGATATGAGAAATGCCCTTAACTTGTTGCTAGAATCGATCCCCAAATTTCAGTAAAATAAATTAGGGTTTATCATTTTGTGTTTTTGATGAGAGGCAAGCAAATGGGAAAAATGAATTAGGTTTAGAAAAATCACCCTAACTCTCCTTATAACCGAGTATATGGAGAAATAGGGTTGATTTTCTTTTTCCAAAAATCGGCCCAAATGAACCGAAATAATAAGGAGTTTTAATTCCTTATTTTCGGTTTCCAAAAATGTAAAATGTGTTAAATATAAATTGTCATCTAGTGAGGATCGAACCCATAACCTCTTGGTTTGAGTACCCTTACTATTACCACTATGACACATTCATCTTGTTGATATTAAATATAACCAATTACATTTAATTACGAATTAACATATTAATTCGTCCAAGCTAACATTACATACATTTAATTAAATATAACTTATTATATTCAATTTACGAATTGACAGTTAATTCGTCTCAACTAATATTATTTAATCTTCATTAAATAATTGTCTCATCAACACATTGACTAACTGTTTAGTCATATAAGACATCAATGTGATTATATTTCTATAACCACATCTCTCAAACACATCCTATAGATGTGACCTTTAGGGACCAGTTGATCACCGCCATCTGTATGATAATAACGTCAAACTCTCTAGCGAGCCAACTGTTATTAGGTAATCGTTAATCAACTGATTAAAATACTAAGTATACCCTTGTGAACCTGTAAGAGATTTACAAATGTTATCACACTAATTTGTGGAGGACACAAGCTCCAACAAACTCCCACTTGTCCTCACAAGTGTATGTGCGATAATCGATTCTCATATTGATAGTGTCAAATTGTGACGAGTCAATAGGTTAATGTTATCACAATAAACATGCTTGATACCGGGTTTTAGTTGGACTTGTTGTAATATACCGGTTTGCACTTTTGGTTGTAATTTTAGAGTCTTAGCTTATAACTTACCAAGGCAAAGAAGGAAAGGAAAAGGAAAGCCAAGGGAATAAGTGCAAAATCAAGAGAAGCAAGTAAAAGGAAGAATTGAAGCCTTGACATGCACAAACAAGAGCCAAAATGAAGAATTGAAAACTCGGTTTCACAAGGGTCAACTTCAAACGAGTATATCTCGAGTTCTAGACCTCATATTGACACAAGGCCAATTGGAGGTGAAAGCTTGTGATCTTAGCTTTCCAACAGTAGGTCACACACCTCATTTGTCCAAAAAACGAGGGAGATATGGCCTTCGCAAGATGCTGCTGTCAGTCTGAAGCGCAGCCTGAGCAATTGTGTGCGCAGCCTGCGCAATTTTGTGCACAGCCTGCACAAATACGCGCTGCAATTCCAAATGCGAGCTTAGGCATAGGCTGCGCAAACAAGGTGCGCAGCTGCGCCCGATTGCGCAGGCAAGAGTTAATTTGGCGCAGCCTGCGTATCCTGCGCAGCTCTGTTTTATGGGCTTTCTATTCCGCATTTGGTCTTCTTAAGTGAGGATCTTTTTAGGTTTACGTGAAGCCATATATATACCCAAGATTGGAAGACCTCAAGGAACATTCACCTACCATCCTTTCATTTCATCTAATCTCATATTGAGGGTTCTAATCTTGTAATAATTTAGAAGACTATTTTCCATTCAAGTTGTAATCTTTCTTTGTTTTTGGGTTTTATGAAGACTATGGAAGGCTAAATCCTTCCCTACTTGGTGTAATCCATTGCAAGCTTTCATCTTTATCATTGTATTGACTCTTGAATCTCTACTCTTTTATTTATTTCAATTTCTAAGTTTGAATGTCATGATGAATGTTTTGTTGTGAGAAGTAATTACCCTTGCCTCTTTAATGTTCATCTATTGCTTGTTTATTGCAAAGTTCCTTGCTTTTGTGATAACTTGTTGAAGCATCTCATGATTATTGATATCTTGGTTTAAAGTATCAACCTTTGTGAGTAGAAATTGATTGTATCATTGGGTTTGTTGGTTTAAACATATCTTTGTGATATCCCATTTACTTTCCTCTTGGTTTTGTTCTTCATGCTCTTGGCTACCATTCCTACATGGTTTAATGTTAGAATTTGTAGTTTAAGTAGGATTATCATTGTTGGCTTAGATAGTGGTAATCAATTGCTTGAGGATTGTTATTGGGTAAATGAAATTGGAAAGAAAGAGTCTTGCTTTGAGAAAAGTTGGAACTTGTAGGATTATACCAAGTATTCACCTCTTATAATTGTTATATTGCATACCAAGTGTTTGTTACCTTGCTTCATAGGAAAAATCACATCTCCTTGATTTTGTTACTTGTTTTGTCCATGCAAATTCTCCATATATGTCCCTCTATTGTTGTTCATTGTAGATAACCATTGTTTGTTTATAGTCTTATGCTTGGTCCATCTTAATTAATTTAAATTCAAGTCTTTAGTCTTAATTCCCTTCTCTTGGGTTCGACCCTTACTTCCCTTTACTACTATTCTTAATTGCATAGTATAGAGTTGAGTTTGGTTTATAAATTGTTAATTTGATAGGTTAATTCTAGTATTTTACGACACCTAGTTTTATCGCTATTACATATCCTAAAATTTCTCCCACTCAATGTAAAATAATTTGCAAAATCTGTATTCACAAAGGTCGTATTTTACAAGTGATCTGTATCAAGAGTGGTTTTCCCGACTAGAGAGTAACTTAACTGATAAACGAATCAACATTCGAGCATGGCCATGCATTTCGTTTACAACTCCTCAATGGGCCCGAGAAATAACTATACCTGATAAGGGTTAGATATTTTCCTCAACTCGAATCCTGCAGATGTAAGCACAGTATGAAATGACCCAGAAAAAATCTACTTAGCCTCCAGTTACGGCAGAACGTGAGAAAGAAACCAATGTCACCCAAAAACTGCCTTAATCTCAAGAGACAGTCGATAGTTAAAAGAATCGACTCTAGGAACATAATGGATGTCCTATCCACGACCTGGCACCGAATGTTTTTAAACATTTAGGACTCCATTACGTTGTCACAAAAATGGCCCTACGAGGTATCGTTATATTCTCGCATTTGTGATCGATCAGTCAACAGTTTGACTTATGGCTCGTTGAACCCACCATCAATCGACTGCACAATATAATAGCCAGAGTTATCAGCTCTTGTAGGCGATTACGGACCAAAATAAAATATAATGTAATTCAGTTCACTTTGTGGCGTTCAAAGTTGTCAGTACAATCCACATGAAAAATAAAATATTATATTAATACGATGAAGTTATAAATAGTATATGAAAAAAATAATGTATCAAATTCATAATCAACTATTACAACTCAGGAACACGTTTAATTCTCATGGAAATAACGTGCCCTCCATGCTTATCATACTTCAATGGCTCAGTAGTAGAATCTGCTACAACTTCCTGTTTGGAACTATTACAGCTGACCGCAACACCATTAAGAGTAAGAACGAATCTAGACTGAGATTTCTAATCATCTCGATCCGTTTGGAAGCTAGCATCTGCGTAATCGGTTGCGCATAGCTTAGTATCTCCTCCATAAGTCATTACCCAATCCTTAGTCCTCCGTAGGTAAATGGATTCTTTTGGTACCGACTCGTCATACTCAATGCATATGCCACGTCTGGACGTGTGCATATCATGGCATATATGATTGATCCTATAGCTGATGCATAAGGAACACGACTCATGCGCTCAACCCCTTCAGGCATCGTGGGTGACTGGGACTTGCTCAACTTCATCCCAGACGTCATTGGAAGGTTCCCCTTCTTGGAGTTGGTCATGCTGAACTTCTCAAGAATCTTACCCAAATAAGACTCCTGACTAAGTGATAACGTCCGTCGTGATCTATCTCGGTAGATACGGATTCCCAAAATGCGCTGTGCCTCACCCAGATCTTTCATCTGGAAATGGTTCTTCAACCATTCTTTAACCGATGATAGGAGAGGAATGTCATTCCCAATCAAGAGTATGTCATCGACATACAATATCAAGAATACAATCTTGTTCCCACTCGACTTGATGTATAAGCATGGTTCTTCGACCGATCGAGTGAAACCATACTCTTTTATCACCTGGTCGAAACGATGATTCCAACTCCGAGAAGCTTGCTTAAGTCCATAAATGGAACGCTTAAGCTTGCATACTTTCTTAGGATTTTCAGGATCTATGAAACCTTCGGGTTGCACCATGTACAACTCTTCCTCCAAATAACCGTTTGAGAAGGCGATTTTCACATCCATTTGCCAAATTTCATAATCATGAAAAGCGGCAATCGCTAAGATTATCCGAATGGAACGTAGCATGACTACAGGTGCAAAAATCTCATCATAATGCAATCCGTGCACTTGAGTGAAACCTTTTCCCACTAGTCGTGCCTTATAGGTATCTGGTTGCGCGTCTACAGAACGCTATATTTTGTAAAGCCATTTTCACTGTAGAGGTTTTACCTTATTAGGTAAATCAACTAGATCCCATACGTCATTCTCATACATGGAGTCCATCTCGGATTGCATGGCTTCGAGCCATAGGTTTGAGTCGGAACAGGCCATAGCACCTTTATAGGTAGCGGGTTCATTACTCTCTAGGAGTAAAACGTCATTCTCCTCGACCATACCAATGTATCTGTCCGGAGGATAAGAGACTCTACCCGACCTCCTAGGTTCCTCAGGAATACTAACCGTATCATCAGTTGGAGGAACAACTTCCTCCATCTGTTCCTCGGTTATTGGTTCTGGAATCTCCGACAGCTCGAAGGTTCTATTACTTATCTTGTTCTCGAAAAATTCTTTCTCTAAGAACGTCGCACTAGCCGCAACAAAAACTCAATGTTCGGTAGGCGAATAGAAGTAATGACCAAATGTTCCTTTTGGATAACCTAGAAAGTATGTTTTGACCGATCGCAGGCCGAGCTTATCCTCGTGTCTCCACTTGACATAAGCCTCGCAGCCCCAAACCCGAATAAAGGATAAGTTAGGTACCGTTCCCTTCCACATTTCATATGGGGTATTGTCGACAGCTTTAGTCGGACTTCGGTTAAGTATAAGAGCAGCTGACAAAAGAGCAAAACCCCATAATGAATCAGGCACTACCGTGTGACTCATCATGGATCGAACCATATCAAGTAAGGTTCGATTTCTTCGTTCGGACACACCATTTAATTGAGGCGTTCCAGGTGGAGTTAACTGTAGAACGATTCCACAGTCTTTAAGGTGTTGATCAAACCCATTTGAAAGATATTCGCCACCCCGATCTGAACGGAGTGCTTTAACCTTTCTACCCAGTTGGTTCTCAACCCTGTTCTGGTATTCCTTGAATTTCTCAAAGGATTCACTTTTATGCTTCATTAAGCATACATATCCGTATCTACTCAAATCGTCCGTGAAAGTGATAAAATATCTATAGCCATCTCTAGCGGTAATTGACATAGGTCCACAAACATCAGTATGTATGAGTCTTAATAGGTCACTAGCGCGCATTCCAACACCTTTGAAGGAAATTCGAGTCATTTTGCCAATGAGACATGATTCACACGTGCCATATGTAGAAAATTCGAATGCGGGAATAGTGCCATTATCGACGAGTTTCTTTACGCGTTTCTCATTTATGTGTCCCATTCGACAATGCCATAGATAGGTTTGATCTTTGTCACCAACCTTTAACTTCTTATTATTCATGTGTAATACTTCCGTGGTTTGATCTAAGATGTAAATTCCATTCATGGAAACTGCTTTGCCATAAATCATTTCATTGAAAGAGAAAATACAGATATTATCCTTTATTAAGAATGAAAATCCGTCTTTATCAAGTACGGAAACTAAAATAATGTTCTTAGACAAACTGGGTACATAGTAACAGTTATTTAAAAATAACTCAAAACCACTAGGGAGTTGGATTACATATGTTCCCTTCGAGACAGCAGCAACTCTGGCTCCATTCCCGACACGCAGGTCCACATCACCCTTTCCGAGAGGTGTGATGTTTCTTAGGCCCTGCAAATGATTACACAGATGAGAACCACAACCAGTATCAAGTACCCAAGTTCTGAAACTTGCATGGTTAATCTCAATCATATGAATATAAGATGACATACCAACAGGAACGACGCGGCCTGCTTTGATGTCCTCACGGTAGACGGGACAGTTCCTCCTCCAATGTCCAGTCTTGTGACAATGGTGGCACTCAATGTCACCGCCCTTGTTCTTTGCCTTGCCCTGTGAGCCACTAGTCTCACCGGGCCCACTCTTACCGTTTCCTGGCCTTTTAAACTTTGGCTTACCTACAGCTAGGTCGCCATGAGCCTTGCCCTTACCTTTACCCTTGTTGGAAATCGTGAGAACATCCTGCTTCATGCTCCCACTCAATTTCATATCCTTCTCGGTCTGTACGAGAAGGGAGTGTAGCTCATGAGGACTCTTTTTCAAGTCATTCATGTAGTAGTTCGCCCTGAAAAGGGAAAAACCATCATGAAGAGAATGAAGCATTCGGTCTATGACAATGCTCTCACTGATTTTACAATCAAGTGCCTCCAGCTTCTCGACATTCTCAATCATGTGAAGAATGTGTGGGCTAACCGGTTGGCCCTTCTGGAGTTTCGCATCAAAGAAGCGACATGTATGCTCATAAGTAACGATTCTCGGTGCCTTTGAGAACTCGTTAGTGAGCGTGGTGAAAATCTTGTTTGCACCCTGAGCAATGAAGCGTCTCTGCAAATTGGTTTCCATTGCAAAGATGAGTACGTTCTTTATCGCACCCGCTTCCATAACGAAGTCACTATAAGCGAGTGACTCATTGACTCCTGCATTGGGGCCTGAGTTTACCGGTATTGGCTCAGTTAAGTACCTGAGCTTACCGTCAGCAATGGCAGCATTCCGTAGTGCCGCCTCCCAGTCCGTAAAGTTGGACCCGTCGTTTTTCAGACGTGTGAACTGATTCATTTGGTCCATGAATATTTTTAGCCAGGACTCGCGTCCAAGTGTGGCACTAGCCATTTGGATTGCGTTATTTCCAGACATTTTGTTGTAACAGTAAAATAAACGTGTTCTACAGTGCGAAAAGAAGAATAAATAATAAGCATGTGCATTGATTTTAATTTAAGTCTAATGATCTAATGTCATAACGCGAAGACTCAAAACATTTATACAATTGGCCTTCCTCAAGAATTATATAAATTATCCCAAGACTCAATTATCTGTAAATTGATAAGCTAACCTTTTAGCTAATTCTACCGTTAGAATTCTTGGTCGATAAATTTCTGTAAATTCTATCTTTAGTCCATCATAATCACGAGAAACTCTTCGGACTATAATGTTGAGATAAACTAAGTCAACACAAACTACTTACCCAACGTAGAAGGGGTCATATTATGCCTACCGACGAAGAAGGGATTCATAGTTGTTTGCCCTCATAAAGACTAGTCTCAATTTCCGTTTTAGAGGAAGATCCCATCAACTTGATTTTAATTCATTTTAAGTGAACTAATATCTAGCATGCGAGAATGAATAAACTAAGGTGATGACTTAATAAGTACGTGACATCTGTATGTCCATGAAAACTAACATACAACCTATATGAGTCAATTTTCATGCATTTTAGTAGTAGGTGGTTTGGTTTTAGGCGGAATATGATGCATAAACTATCATGTGAATGAAAAGCAATATGAATGAAAACGTAAAACAGTAAAAGTCCTAGTGTGGCCTATTCTATCAAAATGAACATTAAATACAAGTTTGGAATCCATCCTTGTACCCGAGAAGCTTGTCATGATGTTCCATCTTGATCCATGTAGCGGGAGTGAGCTCCAATCTCCATCTTTAGTCTTCTTTTGAAAAATACAATAAATAAATTTACATAATAAACCTATTTATTACATTCTAATTTCAAAACCCAAAACTAAGGAAAAATAAAGGAGATTCGAGATCTCATAATTACATAAAAAATCATGTTTCCTTCATTACGAAAACATAATTTGACTAAGGCCACACTAAGTATTAAAAATTACAACCGATTGCAAAAAAAAAAAAAAAAATACGTAAATAAATTCATTCAACGATTCATTCAACCAAATGCATCAACTAAAAAAATTAAACAAGCAAGACATAATTCTTTAATTATGTAGATTAATTTTCCAAACCACCTATTTAAAAACAAATTAAGTGAGAATTCCTCAATTAATCACATTAATTTCAATCTTAATTCATATTAAACTTGTAATATGAATTTAATCCATCAATATTTTAAACTGCTTTAAAATAACGTAATTTATTTTCGCAGTACGTATTTTACTCATTACAGTACATTTTGCGTAAATATTTCCATTTACATACCCTTCGATTAAAAAATCTCAAAACCCAATTCTCTCAAACCCTAACTATGCAATTTCTTAAATTAATCAAATGTCATTAATTATGGATGTTAATTTGACAGTAAAACGTGTATTTGATTAATTAATAGCAAATTACTGATTAAATTTTGTACAATATTACGTTGAGTAATTTTCTTTGTTCAGGTTTTTTCAAAACCCAAATCTAACAGATAAAGGACGGGTGTGGTTGTGAACGGCGGTACGGCAAACGAGGAGTAGGTTAGTTCGTCATCGCCGGTACGACGAACGACGGCTAGGTCGACGATGGCATGACTGGAGGATGAGGGCGTCGCGGTGGCCCTCCGACAAGGTTAGTTGGCTATCGGTGGGTCTCCGGGGATTGTGGGCAATGATATTTGAGAGGAGATGAGCATGGTGGTGAACTGGTGAAAGGGGAACGACATGGGCTGGCGGTGGGTGGTCGGGGGTAGGGATGGTGGGTGGGGCGATGATACTGTTTATGTGAACTTTTTTTTTTCTCTCTCTTCTTCAATGCAGTACAATGAGGGTAACAAATGAGAAGGGTAAAACCGTCAAAGGTGTACTGTATTGAGTAAAATGCGTACTGCGAAAATCAACACCCTAAAATAATTAGGTATCTTAAAATTGTGAACCGTTTCACAACAATTAATTATACATTGTAAAGATAATGTATAATTAATATTGGCCAAAACAAACAAAAAACAAAATCCTTTTTTTTATATGTCTCGGCTAAACCAAGGAAAAACAAAACAAGCCTTTTTTTTTCCGGCAATAACAGCAAAAACAAAAAAACAGCCAGTTTCTTATATTGTACACGGTTTTATCTGTAAAAACCGAAAAAAGATTTTTTTTTTTTTTTTTTTTTTTAAAACTGTCCTCTGTGAACAGTAACGTGATGTGAACAGTAACAGGAAAAAAAAATTTCTTTTCTCGGATGCTTTTCAAATCGGCATAAACAAAAACAGCCGCAAAAAACTTTAATCGGTTTTTCAGGAAAAACCGAAAGAAAAAAAACAGATTTTTTTTTTTTTAATAATACTGTTCATCCGTGAACAGTAACAGAAACAGAAGGAAAAAAAATTCCACGGCTAAAAAAAAATCCAGCCGATTATATATTTTTTTCGCAAACCCTAATTATTGTTTACAAACAATTTTATGAAAATCATCAAAATTAAAATTCGTGGCCTTGGCTCTGATACCACTTGTGGGATTTATCTAGATGCATCCCTTTAGTTTTAAGGACTATAACGAATTATAACATGATGAATTACTAGTCATAAAATAAAATGCATAAATAAGATCGTAAAGGATTAAGAAATAACCTTCGGTCCTAGCAAATTCGGCCTAAGAACAATATCGCAATGATATTCGCCTATTAGTTGCACCCAAGATGATATGAGAAATGCCCTTAACTTGTTGCTAGAATCGATCCCCAAATTTCAGTAAAATAAATTAGGATTTATCGTTTTGTGTTTTTGATGAGAGGCAAGCAAATGGGAAAAATGAATTAGGTTTAGAAAAATCACCCTAACTCTCCTTATAACCGAGTATATGGAGAAATAGGGTTGATTTTCCTTTTCCAAAAATCGGCCCAAATGAACCGAAATAATAAGGAGTTTTAATTCCTTATTTTCGGTTTCAAAAAATGTAAAATGTGTTAAATATAAATTGTCATCTAGTGAGGATCGAACCCATAACCTCTTGGTTTGAGTACCCTTACTATTACCACTATGACACATTCATCTTGTTGATATTAAATATAACCGATTACATTTAATTACGAATTAACATATTAATTCGTCCAAGCTAACATTACATACATTTAATTAAATATAACTTATTATATTCAATTTACGAATTGACAGTTAATTCGTCTCAACTAATATTATTTAATCTTCATTAAATAATTATCTCATCAACACATTGACTAACTGTTTAGTCATATAAGGCATCAATGTGATTATATTTCTATAACCACATCTCTCAAACACATCTTATAGGTGTGACCTTTAGGGACCAGTTGATCACCGCCATCTGTATGATAATAACGTCAAACTCTCTAGCGAGCCAACCGTTATTAGGTAATCGTTAATCAACTGATTAAAATACTAAGTATACCCTTGTGAACCTGTAAGAGATTTACAAATGTTATCACACTAATTTGTGGAGGACACAAGCTCCAACAAGGGGAATGTTCCCCAAGCCAAGAACTAATCCCGGAAATCAAAACCAATGGCCAAACAACAATCAAAACCAAAACTATGGCAACCAACAACAAGGGTACCAAGATTTTGGTGGAAACCAAAGCAACCAATGGTTTTACCAAGGGAATCAAGTGAATCAAGCAAATCAAGGATTTGGGCAAGTGTATGCTCAAGGGTCTTAAGAACAAGGTCAAGGATCAAACTTCAACAACAACGGTCCTAGAGCTAACTTCCAAGGGGGACAAAACAACAACCAAGGTTCCAACACTCGGTATGACTATGGGTTCCCTTTACCCATAGCCAACAAACCTTATCAAGAACCCCAAGGAGAGCTCCCTCAAAATGAGCTTTTGAAGATGATAAAGAACATGCAACTTCAACATAGTCAAGAGATGGCTAACTTTGCCAAGGCAACCCAAAAAGAACAAGCAAACTTGAGGGCTACCTTCCTTAAAGACATGAGATAAATGGAGTCAAGGATGTCCTCTCACGCTATGGCTAACCCTCAAAGGCCGCCCGGTGGTCTATTAGCCTAAGGACAAAGCTCCAAGGACGCTTCAAATAGCCACCATGCTCATGCGGTAGTGTTGAGGAGCGGTGTAGAGCTTGAGGACCCTTACAAAGACCTTGAGTTGGAAGTTGATGAAGATCCCAAGGGGAATGGGTTAGAAGTGAATGGTGAAGAGGAAAGCTCACCCATTGAAGCGTCGGGTAAAGCTAGTGAAGACAAGAAAGGGAAGAAGGCTTGTGAAGATTTGTCTAGAACAGGAATTCAAGTGGACAAGGATGTTGATGGATATGTGGAAGACCTCCCTTATGAGGAAGAAGCTATTGAAGAAGTACCTTTGCAACATTCTAAAAAGGTAACAAAGAGTTCGGCTCCTCCAAAGGTATCTTCCAATTCCCAACTTGTTCCTAAAATTCCTTACGCCTCAAGAGCCATTAAGAGTAGGGAAAACCTTAAGTATGCCAAGTTTTGTGATATGCTTGAGAAACTTGAGGTTACCCTACCCTTTACGGAAGTGATTATGAACATGCCAACCTACTCAAAATTTTTAAAAGATATTTTGACCAAGAAAAGAGTCTTGGGTGACCAAGAGATAGTGGCTATGGAAGAGGCATGTAGTGCTCATATCCTTAACAAATTGCCTACTAAACTTGGTGACCCGGGGAGCTTTTCCATCCCATGTGTAGTTGGTGGTGTTCCTATATCAAGGGCTCTTTGTGAGTTGGGAGCAAGTGTGAGTGTTATTCCTTTAAAAGTTGCAAAAAGGATTGGCATTCAAAACTTAGCTCCCACTACCATGACTCTCCAATTGGCGGATAGGTCCGTCAAGCGCCCTATGGGGGTGCTTGAGGACGTGCCCGTCAAGGTTGGAAAGTTTTTAATTTCCGCCGATTTTGTTGTCCTTGACATTCCGGAGGATAGCCATACTCCCATCATCCTAGGTAGGCCATTTTTGACTACCGGAGAAGTACTCATTGATGTGAAGAATGGGCGGCTAACCTTCCAAATTGAGGGCAACGAAATCGAATTTAGTCTACCGAATTTGATGAAAGGACCAAAGATGGAAAGGTTGAGCACTATTAAGTTGGTAGAAGAGGTAGTACATGAGGTAGCCCGTGAAGAAGCGGAGATGGAAGAGGTTTTTCAAATCTCCTTGCATGATGAGGCTATGAAGGAAGATCATGAAGTTGATGAGGAACTATTGAAGAAAGTGGAGGGTTTTCTCCCTCCAAAGGTACAACTCAAATCCCTACCTCCCTCACTCAAGTATTCTTTCCTTGATGAGGGGGAGGCTTACCCGGTGATAATTAATGCTAACCTAAGTGAGCCCCAAGAAAAGAGGCTTTTGCAAATCTTGAAAACTCATAAAGGGGCACTTGGGTATAGCATTGATGACATCAAGGGCTTAAGTCCGAGTTTGTGCATGCATAGAATAGTTTTGGAGGAGGGGAGTCAACCCAAGGTTGACGGTCTTAGGCGGATTAACCCAAAAATGGCCGAGGTGGTAAAAAATGAAGTGTTGAAACTTCTAGAGGCCGGTATTATATACCAAATAACCGATAGTAAATGGGTTAGTCCGGTCCACGTGGTACCAAAGAAAGGGGGGTTACAAATGGTTGAACAAGAGGATGGCACCACCCTACCTACTAGACCCGTGACCGGGTGGCACATGTGTATTGACTATCGAAAGCTCAATGCCGCCACCCTAAAAGACCACTTCCCGATTCCCTTCATTTACCAAATGCTAGAAAGGCTCGCGGGCCATGTATACTATTGCTTCTTAGACGGTTATTCCGGGTTTTTCCATGTTCCCATCCACCCGGATGACCAAGAAAAGACGACCTTCACTTGCCCAATAGGAGTCTATGCCTATCGTAGGATGCCATTCGGGCTTTGCAATGCGCCTGGCACCTTTCAAAGGTGCATGATGGCAATCTTTTCGGAATTTCTAGAAAAAAGCATGGAAGTTTTCATGGACGACTTTAGTGTCCATGGAGACTCATTTGATCATGGTCTTGAAAATTTAACTAATGTGTTGAAGAGATGTGAGGAGCACAACGTCGTCCTTAATTTGGAAAAATGCCATTTTATGGTAGAGGAAGGGGTTGTAATCGATCACATTATCTCTAGTAGGGGTATTGAGGTTGATGGTGCTAAGGTCGCCGTTATAGAGAACTTGTCACCTCCTTCCAATGTAAAGGGAGTGAGAAGTTTTCTAGGCCACGCCGGATTCTATAGGCGTTTCATTAAGGATTTTTCAAAGATAGCAAAACCATTGACCTCATTACTCCTCAAAGATGCCCCCTTTGTGTTTGATGAATCTTGTCTTGAGGCTTTTCATAGGTTGAAGGAAGCATTGGTGACGGCTCCAATAATCCGGGCCCCGGATTGGAGCCTTCCTTTTGAGATAATGTGTGATGCTTCGGACTTCGCGGTTGGTGCGGTACTTGGGCAAATGGTGGATAGGAAGCATCATATGATATATTATACAAGTAAGACCCTTGACCAAACACAATACGGGTATTCTACGACCGAGAAAGAAATGCTAGCAATTGTTCATGCCATGGAAAAGTTTAGACAATACCTTGTTGGGTCTAAGGTGGTGGTTTACTCCGACCACACCACCTTGAGACAATTGATGGTGAAGAAGGATGCTAAACCCCGACTTTTGAGATGGGTGCTACTTCTTCAAGAATTCGATCTAGAGATTAAGGACAAGCCGGGATCCGAAAACCTTGTTGCGGATCATCTATCGAGGTTAACTAAAGAGTCCCGAGGAGATAAAGATGATGGAGTCCCTATTGATGAATGGGTGACCGACGATTCTATCCTTGCTATTACCCATTCCACCCCTTGGTATGCGGATATAGCCAATTTCTTGAGTTCTAGCTTTATCCCCGAAGAATTTGTTAGCCAAGCTAAGAAGAAATTGAGATATGAATCAAAGAGATATGTTTGGGAGGACCCTTACCTCTATAGAAGATGCAATGATGGGATTTACCGGAGATGTGTCTCTCAAGAAGAAGGTCGTGAAATTCTCCAAGCTTGCCATGCTACCACTTATGGGGGGCACTTTTCCACATCTAGGACCCAAGTTCGGGTTCTTCATTGTGGCTTCTATTGGCCCTCCTTATTCAAAGATGCATATGCCATGGTACACTCTTGTGATTCTTGCCAAAGAAGTGGTAACATTGGAAGGAGAAATGAGATGCCATTGAACAACATTTTGGAAGTTGAGCTTTTCGATGTGTGGGGTGTGGATTTCATGGGACCGTTACCATCTTCATTTGGCAACCAATATATATTAGTTGCGGTGGACTATGTGTCCAAGTAGATCGAAGCAATAGCCGCCCCTACCAATGACTCAAAGGTTGTTTCCAAGCTTTTCAAAGACTATATTTTCCCCCGTTTTGGAGTACCCCGGGCCGTTATAAGTGATGGTGGTTCACATTTCATCAACCGAACCATTTATGCGCTCCTAAAAAAGTACGGTGTCCGGCATAAGGTAGCTCTTGCTTACCACCCCCAAACCAATGGGCAAGTGGAAGTCTCCAATAGACAAATCAAGGCTATATTGGAGCGGGTTGTAAACAAGTCTAGGAAGGATTGGAGTGCCAAGCTCAACGATGTGTTGTGGGCTCTAAGAACCGCATACAAGACCCCAATTGGCACTACTCCTTACCGGTTGGTTTATGGTAAGTTTTGTTACCTACCTCTCGAGTTGGAGCACAAAGCAAGATGGGCCCTCAAAGAGCTCAACTATGACTTAGATGTCGCGGGAAACAAGAGGTTTCTTCAACTCAATGAACTTGATGAGTTGAGGATGGATGATTATGAGAGTGCAAGACTTTACAAGGAAAGGACCAAGAAATGGCATGACTCGAAAATCACAAGAAAGGAGATCGTTGTGGGTGACAAGGTACTACTCTTCAACTCCCGTTTTCAACTATTTCCCGGGAAGTTGAGGTCTCGGTGGTCGGGACCCTTTGAGGTAGTCGCCGTGTTCCCTTACGGTTCCTTTGAGTTGAAAAATGACAAGGGAGAATGTTTTAAGGTGAATGGTCATCGAGTTAAGTACTTCTATGAAGGTCTACCTATTGAGACCCGAAATGAAGTTGATTTGAAAGACCCCCCATCCTTGGGGGATGATTAATTTCAAAATTGAGCAAGCATCGGTTTGGTGGAGTTCCACAAGAACCACCATTTGTATATAGCATGCATTTTAGGTAGATAATGAGAGATTTGGAACCATACTTTGTCAACTTTGGATTGGTGACGGAGGTCACATTTGAAGAATACAAGCATTATTTTCGTTTGACCCGAAATCCCGACATGATGCGTCGGCGTAGTTGTGGAAAACACGAATCCCGAGGTCAATGAAAAAGCTCGAATTCCAAGTTAAAGAAATTGAGCAAGTTGAAGGAGAGCAAGTAAAAAAGAGCTGAATGTAGAGTTCTGCCGGTAGGCCGGCAGCCGGTGCCCCTACCGGCACCAAGACCAAATTGATTTGTTGAAAAATTGAAGGAGTGTTGTGTTCTGCCGGTAGGCCGGCAGCCGGCTCACCGACAGGGCACACAAGAGTTAGCTGAAAACACAAAGAATTACTGATAAGGAGTGTGTTCTGCCGGCAGCCGGCCCACCGGCTGGACACATCTGAAGACTTGAAGAAAAATTGAAATATAGTGAAGATGAGTACTCTGCCGGTAGGCCGGCAGCCGGCTCACCGGCAGAGCACTCATACAAAACATGTTGAGAATTTGATTTTATGAGTGGAGTAGTGTTCTGCCGGTAGGCCGGCAGCCGGCTCACCGGCAGGACACACCTGGCAAAAGAAAATTGGGATTGAGAGGAGTGTTCTACCGGTGGACCGGCAGCCGGTTCGTCCACCGGTAGCGAGGTCAAAAATTTTTGAGGAAAAATTCACGAAAAGAGAAAAATTAGGGGTGTGCTCAGTGATGCGTGTCTAAAATATGATGTTTCACACTTTATTCTACACGCATTTCAGAGCTCAAATGTGCAATATATGCCATTATTTCCCTATTTTCCTCTACTTTTGTGTTTTTGTCTATTATTGCAGAAATATGAAGAATTGAGCGGAAATCGAGCCGAATCCATCCCTAAGTAATTGACATTGCATTTGACATGAAGTATTGACTCGAGGAATGAGCTTGGTGCGCATTTCAAGGCCTAAAGATAGCAAAAGCATGGGTGCGTCATTTAGTTTAACAAGCAAAGAAGTGCTTCTCGACATTGCAGCCTGCTTCAGATGGCTATATCTTGAGTTCTACACCTGATAATTGAGTGATTCCAATTGGAGGTGAAAGCTTACCCTCTTAGCTTTCCAACGCCGCGTAGAACGCCTGATTTTACCAAGGAACGAAGAAATGGCAGCTGTTTTAAGATCGGTGCGCGATGCAGAATTCGTCGAATGCACTTGCAGATAGCTGGCCGTTGGTCGATCGATCGGTCCAAGTGGTCGATCGACCACCCCACGGGTTCCAGTAGCTACTGTTCGCTGCTACTTACTCGATCGACGATGCTTATGGTCGATCGACTGAACAACGGGTCTGATGCGCAAATTAAAAGATCGAGAATTCCGAAGCCCATTGTGATTAGGTTTAGGAATAAAGGTTACGCAGGATTTTTCCTATATAAACTAACCTATGTTTTCAGAATAATCATCAGTTTTTAGGAGAGACATTAGGTCTCGATTTTAGCATAGTTTAAATTCAATTCAAATATTTTAGTTTCTCAATAATGTTCGCTATTTTGCATCTGGATTTCCTTTCGGCCTTCAGTTTCGGTATTTCTCAATCATAATTTCAGTCTTTAAGTTTATTATTTTGTTTAGTTTAGAATTGATTAGATTAGTTCCCAAAGCCATCAATATTTCGTTCTTTGCATCTCTATTGCTTAGTTAGTTTAATTATGTATTCGTTTCCGTTAATTGTTAATTTAGTTGTTGTTATCAATTCTATCATGCGTAGCTAGAAACCCCGTGCTAAGATGCGAGGGGAGCTGTAGCGAAGACGACGTAGATTAGTAAACCTGATGTCGCCTTTGGTCGATCGATCGATTAGTCGTCGATCGATCGATTCGTTGGTCGATCGATCGATCTTAGCTTAGGGTCGATCGATCGACGACGACGCGCGATAGAATAGCACCGTTTCAATGTTTTAATTGCAATATTTGACAACGAGACCGAGAGGAGACTTGTTAAATGCTTAGTATTTGACCAACCCACAAGATCGAGAGATAGGGAGGGAAAATAGATTAATAAATTGAGACGACTAAATTGCTAAGATCGAAAGATAAGTAATTTAGGCATTAGGAATCACTTTTCGGGCGAGAGCTAGTATTAGTGAGACCTAGGGACCAGATAGCATAGGTGAGAGGCGCTACTAGTTAAGAATGGACCGAGAGGACTTCTTATTTGCCCACCTATCGTGATCTATCGACTTACTTAGATACCGTCGTCGCACCGGGCAAGTGAACCGACCGTCTTAGCATTCTTTTTATTATTGCTTACATCTCTTTTTATTACTTGCCCTTTTATTTACGCATTTAGACTTAGACATAATCCACTCCAAAACCCCCCACAATCAAGTTACCCTTAGACTAGAATTAATAACAACTATTATCTCCCTACCTCCCTGTGGATCGACCCTTACTACCGCTTGCTAGTAGTAGTTTGGTTTTATAAATATTATTTTTGGTACTCACTTCGACAGGTATCAAATTTTGGCGCCGTTGCCGGGGAGGCAGCGCTAGTTTTAGTTGTCTTTAATTTTAGTCTTTCTTTCTTTAGTCTCAGGGAACTTCGGTTCCTTGAGACCGTTCTCATGTCGTTCCTTCTGAGTTTTCCGCAGGAAGAGAACGAAATCTTTGGTGTTTATTTAGCCAGACTTTGGGAGTTTATTGAGCCCAGACGAGATGCCTTCTCCGATCTCCAAATATGCTTTTTCCATTTTCCGCAAATGAATGACCCTACGCGAGCATACCTCGAGTCTATAGGTAAGTGGGATTTCGAAGGAATCCCCGTCATTGAGGTATTAGAATTCTTTAATTGGTTTGCTACTGAATCTCTTAAACCTACTTTTTCTCTTCATGTTGACTCAGATGAGGGGGTGGGTGAGACCTTAGAAACCGTTTTAGAAAATGCTGACGGAGACATAAAGGAGACCATTAGCGTGGTTGACAATCCTTTTTATGAGGATAGTTTAGAACCCCTTTATGATTCTTGCACTGATAGTGAGGTCGATTTGGAGGATCTCTTTGAGAATCTCCAACTTGACGAGTCTAGCGATAAGGAGAGTAAGGAGGAAAATTTTGACAGTCTTGAGGTTAATTGGGATGTGTATGACGATATTATAGATGAACCTATTATAGAGGACCCGATTGACCCATTTGACTTTACCGCCCCATGCATTTGGGACGATTATCCACCTTCTCCCTTAGTTGACCAGACTCCTCCACCTCACATTTCTTACCCGTCTGAGCATCTGGATTCTACTCGCGTTGTTTTTGAGTCAAATGCTACAGAGCTCCTTTGTTTATCACCTGCGGTTAACTTGAGCTTTTATATTCCGCCCTTAGCGGAGGGCGTAATAACTTTGTGGACAATTTTAGGAGCTGCCATAGGAAATTTGTTAGGCTTAAATGCCTTTACATTTTGATTTCCTATGTTATTTCTATCTTATGGTGCTACTTACAGTTTTGTGTAGCACATGCGCAGATGTATGATAGGTTGCTGAGAGCCTTGAGTTGTTTTGATTGGGCTCAATTAGAGTGAGCTGCTGAAGAAAAAGAGGTCGAGCGGGACTGTCTCGAAACCGGCGCTAGCCGGGAGGCAACCCGGATGTGTTTTGTTTTTGTTTTGAATAAAACCTCATAGTTGTTTAGAAATAAAAACTCTTAGTGTGTGCTTAGTTTAATTTCCGTCTATAGACTTTTACTTTGGGTTTTGCGCAATTTTGGGCGCGCATTATTGTGCATTTGCAGGCTTGTAGACTCATTAGCTCGAGTAATTAAGCTAATTCAAGAAAAATCTGAAGTTACAGGTTTTCCCAAATCGATCGATCGCCTTCTATGGTCGATCGACCGGTCTCAGCTTTCCGGAGCTACTTGTTCCTTTCACCTTGGTCGATCGACCGGGTGATGTGGTCGATCGACCAAGTTCGGGTCATGCACTGCTCGCGATCATTCCCCTGCTGAGTTTGATCATTTTGCGGAATTGAGGGAGTCTTCCCTCCACTTTATTTTCCGTCTTATTTCCGATTTCTTCCATATTCTTCATTTTGCACATAATTTTACCGTCCCAAAATTGTTTTCTCGATTTTATGCGTGGTTTTGTTTGTCTTTTCGTGTACTTTTAGTAGCATCTGCTGCTCATCAAACCTCCTAGCTCACGCTGGTTTGGGGAGGTTTCCTTTTGCGCTTAAAGTCTTGTGAGTTCCTGATTTCTTTACTTCATGTCTTATTTACTTCATTTTCTCGCAAATTCCCATTTCTCTTTTCTTCATTACATGATTTTGCACAATGGGGACATTGTGTGATTTGGTTTGGGGAAGGGTTTTGCGTCGCATTTCATTTGTTTGCATTCACGTTTAATTTTGTTTTGCATTGTTTTATTTCATTTCTCTTATATATACAAAAATTCAAAAAAATTTCAAAAAATTCCATAAAATGCACGTTTATTTTAGCATATAGGTCGAGTCGGAACGGTAGTATTTCTATGATGATTTTGCATTTGCACCTGTTTTGCCTGAGCCTTGCTTATCATCATGTTATTAGTGGAATCGTAATTGCATATCTACGAGTTTTCGTTAAATTATTTGCTGGACTTGAGACTTGACTTTGAAAATTGGCAAGCTACATCATATTTCTGAGAATTAGAGCCTATAACTGGTGACATTCATGACCGGTTTAATTAGGAATGTGAGTAGTAATCCTTATGAGACATGTTTCCTTAATTTGCATGAATATGAATTTGATCTACTTAATACCTGTATGCATTCGGTCTGTGGTTTGTTGACACATGTGGTAGAGGTTTCCTTTTCTCATTATACCCATAAGCTTCACACTGCCAAAAACAGCCTTTTTGTCCCATTACTACGTCCTACATTTAGCCTGTCCCTTGTCAAGCTAGTAGTCTGTGTTTTTGGGGTTGTTACTCGTTTTTGGGGGCATATGCTCCGTTGAGATGATGTTTGGAAAATGAAAAAGGAAAGAAAGAAACAAAAGAAAAAGAAAGAAAAAAATGAAAAAAAAAATGATTCGAAAAAGAAATGAAAAAAGAGGTTCTCAGACATTTAAGCGATCGATCGATCAAAATATGGTCGATCGACTGAGATTCGAGGAAGAAGTCAATTCGCATAATTTAATCCTTATCTTTTGGCGATTTTTGCTCCCATGTTTCATTGATATCCTATGGGGAGTTTATTGATTTGATAGTTTGGAGATTGTGAGTTTTGTGCTTGCTATAGCACTGTTTCGTTTGATTATGAGCAAGAAGTTGGATGTTGCCACTTGGTTCCGTTTTGGTACTAGCTTGATCACCTGTACCTCCACTTTACCATAAAATGTTTTGCCTCTTCTTACCCATACCTCACATATCCCATATATACCTCGGCATGTGTCATTGGTCATCTGTTTGGTTGGAATGCGTATGTACGGTCGTAGAGGTCATTTTCATATTTTATTGCTGGCATGTTTTCATAGGTCGTAGTAAGGTGAGAGTCACTACAAAATTACTTCTTTCTATCTTATACATTATTCACCTGTGCTTATTGAGTGATTTGAGCGACCCGTGAGAGTCCAATTTGATAAGTCTCTGATTGACGGTTCAAAGATGTCTTTGACGACTCCATAACTCGTTTGCATGATTCACGTCACTAATTGATTGTTAGTTGTCGCATTAAATTGGTTTAGGCTATTCGGTTTGCATTTCGCTCTGAGATTGAACTCGTTCCATTAGGTTTTAGGATCGAGTCTAGTTCTTGCTTGGGGACAAGCAAGGTTTGGTTTGGGGAGATTTGATGCGTGTCTAAAATATGATGTTTCACACTTTATTCTACACGCATTTCAGAGCTCAAATGTGCAATATATGCCATTATTTCCCTATTTTCCTCTACTTTTGTGTTTTTGTCTATTATTGCAGAAATATGAAGAATTGAGCGGAAATCGAGCCGAATCCATCCCTAAGTAATTGACATTGCATTTGACATGAAGTATTGACTCGAGGAATGAGCTTGGTGCGCATTTCAAGGCCTAAAGATAGCAAAAGCATGGGTGCGTACGAGTTTAACAAGCAAAGAAGTGCTTCTCGACATTGCAGCCTGCTTCAGATGGCTATATCTTGAGTTCTAGACCTGATAATCGAGTGATTCTAATTGGAGGTGAAAGCTTACCCTCTTAGCTTTCCAACGCCGCGTAGAACGCCTGATTTGACCAAGGAACGAAGAAATGGCAGCTGTTTTAAGATCGGTGCGCGATGCAGAATTCGTCGAATGCACTGACATGCAAGGCTGGGTCGATCGACTGGTCCAAGTGGTCGATCGACCACCCCACGGGTTCCAGTAGCTACTGTTCGCTGCTACTTAGTCGATCGACTGATGCTTATGGTCGATCGATCAACAACGGGTCGATGCGCAAATTAAAAGATCGAGAATTCAAGCCCATTGTGATTAGGTTTAGGAATAAAGGTTACGCAAGATTTTTCCTATATAAACTAACCTATGTTTTCAGAATAATCATCGCTTTTTAGGAGAGACATTAGGTCTCGATTTTAGCATAGTTTACATTCAATTCAAATATTTTAGTTTCTCAATAATGTTCGCTATTTTGCATCTGGATTTCCTTTCGGCCTTCAGTTTCGGTATTTCTCAATCATAATTTCAGTCTTTAAGTTTATTATTTTGTTTAGTTTAGAATTGATTAGATTAGTTCCCAAAGCCATCAATATTTCGTTCTTTGCATCTCTATTGCTTAGTTAGTTTAATTATGTATTCGTTTTCGTTAATTGTTAATTTAGTTGTTGTTATCAATTCTATCATGCGTAGCTAGAAACCCCGTGCTAAGATGCGAGGAGTCAGAGCGAAGACGACGTAGATTAGTAAACCTGATGTCGGCCTTTGGTTGATCGATCGATTAGTCGATCGATCGATTTGTTGGTCGATCGATCGCTTAGCTGGTCGATCGACCGACGCGCGATAGAATAGCACCGTTTCAATGTTTTAATTGCAATATTTGACAACGAGACCGAGAGGAGACTTGTTAAATGCTTAGTATTTGACCGACCCACAAGATCGAGAGATAGGGGAGGGAAAATAGATTAATAAATTGAGACGACTAAATTGCTAAGATCGAAAGATAAGTAATTTAGGCATTAGGAATCACTTTTCGGGCAGAGCTAGTATTAGTGAGACCTAGGGACCAGAGAGCATAGGTGAGAGGCGCTACTAGTTAAGAATGGACCGAGAGGACTTCTTATTTGCCCACCTATCGTGATCTATCAGACTTACTTAGATACCGTCGTCGCAGCTGCAGTGAACCGACCGTCTTAGCATTCTTTTTATTATTGCTTACATCTCTTTTTATTACTTGCCCTTTTATTTACGCATTTAGACTTAGACATAATCCACTCCAAAACCCCCCCACAACTGTTACCCTTAGACTAGAATTAATAACAACTATTATCTCCCTACCTCCCTGCGGATCGACCCTTACTACCGCTTGCTAGTAGTAGTTTGGTTTTATAAATATTATTTTTGGTACTCACTTCGAGGTATCACTCAGCCGGCATACCGGCTGCCGGTTCGCATATCGGCAAAACACACCCAACAGGCCAAAATTAAAATCGTGAAACCTTTTTTTTTCTCATTCATTTCAACTACTTCCTCCTTCATTTCCTTCTCATTTTTCCCCCTTTTAACCCTAACTCCCTCAAATCTCAACCAATCCTCCATCAACCTTCACCAATCACTTCTAATCTTCACAATGGCGGGAAGAAGAACAAGAGCCGATGTAGCAAGGGCCCAAGCCAAGTTGATTGAGCGCGCCGCGAGCGATACAAACCCCGACCCGGACTTTCCTTCGGTCGAGTTTGCCACCCAAACTCAAAAGGGTAAGTTTATTCTATTTAAAAATCGTCCCCTAACCCCCACTAAGTTTCTTCATCATCCGTCCTTGTCGGCCCTCGGGTTAGCTAGGGAAACGGAAGCTCTCTTTACCGGGGTTGGAATGAGGGGAATTTACACAATGCATGAATATACTTACCCCCGAATCACTTGGGAATTTTTGAGTAGTTTGCGGATTACTAAGCACCAACAATCAAATATGGTGGCTACCCTTAGTTTCCATCTTATGAACCGGAACCACACAATTTCATTGGGTCGGTTGGCTACCATGTTTGGGTTAGACATTGCCCCGTCACATAACCCACCCGCTGATTTTCATTATTCCCGAGTGTGGAAAGCAATTTCCGGCATAGAGGATAAAGTTGGAGTGAAAAGGGCCGCAATTAGTTGCCACAACCCCATCATTCAGGTGTGGCATAGATGTATGGGATGCACCATTCTTGCGGTGGATGAGCCGTGGGTATTTCGGACCAATGAACTTGAAATTTTGGGGTCCTACTTGTTTACAAAACCCACCGCCTTCAAAATTAATGTGGCTCACCACCTTGCCATTCATTTGTCAAAGATTGCCAGTTCTCCGGGGCAAAAAGTCCCAATTCATGTGGGTGGCATCATCACCCGAATTGCCCGAAATTTGGACCGTCCGGTAGACCTTTCTACCATGAATTGGATACCCGGGGACACTTATTTAACCAAGCATTACTTGACCACCAAGCTTGAGTGGCTCAAAGTGAACCCCCTTGACGGCCATGAGTATTGGCAAATAAATTACAAGAATTCTATCCCGCTTCCCAATGTCACCGCCATTAAAATTGAGAAAGACAAGGAAGACTACCTCCTCCCGATTGAAGCGGAGGTATCCTCGGAACAACCCCCTCCTAATGTTCCACGAGTGTATTCGCGAGACCGTAGAGTGGACACTCCTTCCTCCCTCCAATACCCACCACAAACTCACCAACCCCCACCATGGCAATTACAACAAGGTGAGGCGTCCTCCTCGAGCCAACCTTCCTATCCTCCCTTACCACCTTCCCTTACCAAGTGGATGGAGAGGATGGACATTGCCTCGGCAAAGACCGCTAGTGCGAGGGAAGTAATGGGGCGGAAATTGGACCGGATTTACTATGATCAAGCCACCGGTTCCTACCCGATCTACGACGACTTTTAAAGACGGGACTACGTCCCCTATGATGCCCCACACCCTTCCTACTTTACTTGGCCCGACGGGAACTACCCCAAGGACGGGAGGATAGTCCACGGAGGTCTTAACCTCCAACCAGACTACTTTTCCGCCTCCATTTCCCCCCTAGGCCCGAGTATCGACCCGAGGGGCACGACGCCCATTGAGTGGGGGGCATCCGACCCTACTTTGCTATTGACGTGGGTGCTTCGGGGTCCGGTGGGGCCTTTATGGGAGATGTTTCTACGGGAGGTGATGGCGGTGTGATGATGATGAGTGGAGACTTCACGGGAGGTCTCATGGGTACCGGCGGTAGTGGAGGTGACCACACCTTCAACCCCGATGACTTGATTCAAGGCTCCGAGTTTAGTACCGGAGAGAATGAAGATGATGATGATATGGACTCCTAGTCCCGAGAGGCCGAGTTGGTGGCCTAATATACTCCCTTTTCAATCCAAAATGACAAGTATTATCTCTCCCTTTTATCCAAATTCTCTCATTCATGTTTAATTTTTCGCATGCATTTAGTTAGTAGGCATATAGTTGCATTCATCTATATTGCATTAGATTTCAATTTTGAAAAATATTGTCACATTTAGTTATTGCATCCATATAGTATAGCTTGCATCGTATTTCAATATTGCATATAGATTAACTCATGCATTGCATGCTTATTTGAAAACCACTAAAAATTCGAAAAATCAAAAATCACCAAAAACATGTATTTCATTTAAAAATAAATAAATATCCACCCATTTTAAAAAATGCAAAAACATGTTATTTCTTTTCAAATATTCAAAAATCCAAAAAAAAGTTCTTTTATTTCTCCAACTTGCCCTCCCATGTAAATGAATAAGTGTGGGGAGGGCCTAAAAAAAAACCAAAAACATGCATTTTCATTTTTAATTTCCTCCACACATTTATTTCCATTTGGAACTCATGTAAATAAATAAGTGTGAGGAGGAAATTCATATATTCAAAAAACACAAAAATATGTCATCTTAATTTTCAAAAAACAAAAATACCAAAAATATGTTATTTTTATTTTACAAAAAATTGAAAAAATATGTTCCTTTCTTTTCCCTATTCTCTCCCTAAACTTATTCCATTGGAGACTTACTCGGGGACGAGTAATGTTCAAGTGCGGGGAGGGAAATATCCACTTTGTGAATAATTGTTTATATTTGTATATACCTTTAAATTTGATAAAAATTCAAAAATATGCCTAAAAATTGAAAAATTTCAAAAAAAAATTACAAAAATATTGCATTGTATATATATGTTGTTGTTGGCTAACCTTTGGCATAGACATCGACCATTTGAGGCAAAAAGGAGCTAGAAGTCGCTTGGTAAACTCGTTCTAATCTCTTACTCCTTTACCGTTCTTTCTTTTTGTATCTTGAATATTTGAAGGAGAATGGGATTTTGTGCCTTGGATGTTCCCTTGAGGAACTTGTGGATTGTTGGTTTTGATGTGTTGCTAGGATTAGTCAATATTGTTGCATGTTTACCTTATGTTCATTTCCATTTCTCGCATGCATTTGTTTCACGTGTATATATATGTTGTGTTCCCTTCTTGTTGCATTGAGTTTGTATATAAATTTTTGAACAAAATTTGATCTAGGAAGGGAATATGATACCCTATATGATGATATTGTCTAGGTCGTGTCTTTCCCCTCTTAGTGGCTTGCACCTTGGAGACTTCCTTGTTAGGGTGTTTGCTTGCAAATACCCGGGAAATGAGGCTATACCGGAGAGTATTGACCACCTTGTGAGACCATAGACCGTAGACTAGGCCTAGATTTCGACATAGCTACTTACATGTGATATTTAGAGCCTCCTTGGGACCGGTACATCTATACCCGGTCTCCCTTAGGTGTGAGTAGGCTCCTTGTGTGGCATGTTACATCACGACGCACAAGCATGGCGTCCTTTCCTTTTTAGACCATGAGATGTTCATTTATGTGCATATTTTGAAACAATTAGTTGCATTTCATTTTTTGAGCCTCACATTGCCAAATAAGCCTAATTTTTTGACCCTTTAGACTAGGTCCTATTTTGCTAACCCCTTTTGAGCTTGAACCTCTCTTTTGGCACCTACAAAATTAGCTACATACCATAAACAACCTTCCCTTATTAAGAAAATTGTTTACATGTTGTTGGTTGTATGAAGAAGGGTGTTTTGATTCCTAGTTGATGATTTGAGTCGGAATAATTGCATTCATTTGGTTGGTTTGAATAAAGAGGTTTTGAAAAAGAAAAGAAAAGGAAATAGAAAAGGATAAAAATGTAAGGAAAAAGAAGTAAAAATTGCACTTATACTTTGTTTGATGAGAAAAAGCCAAGCAACACTCCTTCATCAATGGAGTAGAAAAAGGCGTTGCAAGAATAAAAGGGCATTTGATGTTTTTCCTAAGTGAGTCGGGTTTACACAATTTTTGCTTGATTTTGGCAAGCCAATTTCTTGTTAGGGTGTAGACGTTACTCATTGGTTGCAATAAGGTGATAATTCTCGTGTTTTTCCAAAGTGAGTCGGGTTTACACAATGTTTGCATAAGTTCGGGAAACCAATTTTTGTTAGGGTGTAGACGTTACTCATTTGTTGCAATAAAATGGAAGAAATGGAATTTTGTCAACTTCTTGATGTGTACCTCCACATTTTTCCAAAATGGTGCTTGCACCAACCCCGTTTCGTCCCGTCACCTAGCCCCGTTACAACCCTTGTTTCTCTTTATACATGTTTTCCTTTTTTGCATCTCATAAATGGTCTTGTAGGAGAGGATTCCATGTTAGATTGCGGGCATGTCTCACGAGTCGAGTAGTTGAGTGATTTTGGTTACTTTTTGGCACAAAAATCACCCGTTCTAAAAAGAAAATGAGAGACTAGTGAAAACCGTGAGGAAGTCGGTGGTCTAGGTCCCCTTAGTCATGGGTCGATTTGGTCGAATCTTGTGTGTGTCATGTAATTCTCGAAGGTTAGGCTTTGCTTCCCCCTTTCCCGCCTTTGAATTTGTTTCCTAGGAATTTGGTTGTCATATTGAGGTTGCTTGAGCCACCATTAGGGCATTGACACCCCGCAAAGACTATGAGACGGTATCTCCCGACCAAAAACTTTAATTGTTCAAGGCCAAACGGCCGCATAGATGAGGAAAGCGTTTTGACTTTTTGTGATCCATCTATTATGTTGATCCATGCTTAATTGTTGGATGTGTCAAAAATTTTGTAGCAAGATCCAACTTGCCTTGCAATAGGGCACTTTTCCCTCATGAGTGTCAAATTGCGAGTTGAAGGGGCGTTGAGTGCGCTAATACTCGATCGGCTTAGGTAGTAGCTTAGTTGAGTGATGCTTATATTGTGCACCCACTCTCCATATCTATCATAGTAGTGACTTGTACATTGATTTTGTACTTACTCGGGGACGAGTAAGGTTTAAGTGTGAGGAGGTTTGATATATGATTTATTTGCACCTAATTTCCCCTTTTCTTTTACGCATTCCGACTCATATCGAGTCGCTTTTATATGCCTTTCCTTGTAATTTGTGCCCAATCCCCGTGTCTGTGATTTGGTGTATCCTCTTGCAGGAATCGAGTCGAGTATGGAGGAATTGGGGCAAGGAAGGCATTCCAATGACTTTACGTGAAGAAGAGGTGAAAATTGCTGAATGTTGTGTTATGCCGGCAGACCGGCAGCCGGTCTGGCCACCGGCAGAACACATCCCCAACCTTGCCAAAGAGAAGGAAGAAACCAACCTGAATGTTGTGTTCTGCCGGCAGGCCGGCAGCCGGCCCATCGGTAGAACACAGCAGCTAGAATTAATTTGAATTAGAAGAGAAAAAGAGGTTTGACCTCGCTACCGGTAGGAGCACCGGTAGCCGGTCCACCGGAAGAACGCAACATCACAAAGGATTTGAAGATTCTGAAGACAGTGTTCTGCCGGCAGGCCGGCAGCCGGTGCACCGGCAGAACACACTTGCCAGCTAAAAATACAAACTTGAAGTTCATTTTGACCGCCCTGCCGGTAGGCGAACCGGCAGCCGGTCCACCGGCAGGATGCAACAGCTGACGGATTTGGGCTTTTCTCCTCTTTACTCATCTTTTCTTCTTAATCTTATGCAAGACTATAAATACCCCCTCCCTTAACCTTTTGTACACACAACCCTAGATCTGAAAACTTTCCCTAATTATTGTAATCTTTCCATAATCAAGCTTTAATCTTTCCATAATAATTATTAATTACTTAGTAAAATTAGTTAGTGTTAGTGAAAATCAATTGTTTACACTTGGTTTTTGAGGATTGTATTGGGAGATTTTGGAGGATTTCCTTCATATTATTCAATCAAAGCAATCATCTTTACTTTTGTTGGTACATCTCTTCCCTTATTTACTTGTTAATCAATTGTTTACATTTTGGTTTTGTCTCTTTTAATTGCTAGAATCATTCCATGTCTTCTCTTTATGTTGATTGTTCTTCTCTTTTTGCTAGCTTGATTAATTTCGACATGAGTGAGTAGTTACCCTTCTAGGGTTTAAGGGGAGTCTAAATCGGATTATTGGGCATGATAGGTTGATAGTTTTGGGTCTTTGGTGTAGAAATTGTCTTTCTTTGCATTGCATACAAGGTGTTTGACGAATTGTGTGAGTGAGAGCTTGTGTCTTTTGTCTTAGTAGCTTAATTCCTCCATTAAATGAGAGTTTGTTGGTGGTCTTGTTGCGTGTTTTAAGAATGGTTGTTGCTCAATGAGAGTTGGTAATCGCCCTTAGGACAATCAAGAGATTGATTCCCATCCTAGGACAAACCTTCACCATAGACTATTTAAATCGACTTTTTTGCCCATAGTTCATTTAGATGACCCCGAGTCTTTTAATCAATCGAACTCATTTTCTCTTAATTGTTTGCATTAGTTACAACTAGTAGTTTAAACCAATCTCACCTCCTTAAAATTTTTTACTAGACTAGACTCTCACCGAGACTAAGTAGAAACCCCCACCGTCTTTGTGTTCGACACCCGACTAAATACTACTTTTAATTGGGTTCTTATAAATTGTTTTTGATTAAGGAAGCGACGATAAAAGCCTTACATCACCCCCAACGCCAGCCAAGTCAGCCTCCCTCTCAGCCTCAGAAGGCTCCCTGAACATCGTCCTTGGAGGATCGATGGGAACCGCCAAGACGTACCGAGAGCACTGACGAGCCAAGTGCTCGCCCAAGTACCACACAGGACCCATCGACGTCCTCAGCAGCAACCGGCTCGAGCTCCTAGGTCGAAGGACCTCAGGCACGAAAGGAGGAGTGCCGGCGTACTCCGCCCAAGGCCTGGGCACCCACTGGGAAAAGACAAGCAATAAATCATTCTTATGATCGGTTTTAAAAGTAATAAAGAAGCAAAACAAGTATAAGTGAGATGCTCACGCTGTCCAGCTGAAGAGCGTTCACGTCCCGCCGGTAGACACCGTGAGAGGAACGCTTGCTCCTCGTGCGACACTGAAAGATCATAGATCCATATTAGACTCTCTAATAAAATTAATTTATCTCATAAATTGTTATTTAGGTGATCTATGTAACATGCATGCTAATATGAAAATATAAAAAGAAGGTATAAGGAAAAACAATTTCCTTACATTGAATATATGGTAAAATGGGCACAAACTAGTTCTCCTTACTAGTTTGTTCTTGAGCTAAAATGATATGGATGATCCTCCTTGAAAAACCTTCAAAAAGAAAGTCTCCTTCAAGTTGCACCCAAGAACTAACCCAATAATAATAACAAGTTTGTACTAGTTACTTGTTAATATTGCTCCCTTGATAAATATTAGTAATATCACTAACTTATCTTAGTAATATTAATAATGAATACTAGTGATGAATTATTGTAGAGAGATAGAGTGAAATGTTCACATGCAAAAGATGGTAGAGGTTAAGAATGAAGTAGTGTAGAAAATGTGAACAAATATGGAGTGTAAAAGGGGGAAAAGTGGCGGGTGGTGTAGTCCTCAAGTGGACAATTTTTTGTCTTATAATTTTATCTTACATCACATGCAAAATCTAGTATAAGATATATATTATGGTAGTATAAAAAATAAGGTAAAATGATTATGTGAGTAATCATCCACTACACTTATTTTACACGGTCCACTTGACCATATACGGGTCCATGTTGGTTTTTATATTTGTCGCACAAATCCGTGTAATTATCATTTTAAACATCGTATCATGTTTAAATACTTCCATAATTAATTCGTCCAATTCACTCCGTAAATATGCGTGTACCACTACACATATTATTTACGTATTAATATTAATCACATTAATCAATTAGTACAATTTTAGTAAATTAACAGTTAATTAACTAAAACCCGTTTCCCAAAACTTATTATTTAATTATCGCATAATTAAATAATAACTGCCGCTCCTCGAGTTCGCAACTCGAAATCTCTCTAAAAATAATCGACTAACCTCTTAGTCTATAAATCAAGGGACTAAACAAATTGTATCTCATACAATTAATTAGTTATCAATTGGGGTTCGTTCCTTTAGGTGTGACCGAAAGGGGTCATTTGATCACCGCCGTCTCACGACAATAACGTCAAACTCTAGTCAGCCAACCGTTATCGATTTACGTTAATCAACTGACGAGGATCAAATAATTAAATATCTGATGATATTCCATTAATGAGATTTATTTGGTAACGCACTATTGCGGAGGACACTAACTCCAACAATCTCCCACTTGTCCGACACAAGGTGTGCGCTACCAATTCTCTTATCCGTTTTAATCTCGCACTCAATGCAAGGTGTCTTTCAGGTCGCACTTGCACATGAACACATCGCGAGTGGTTTTCTCGATCGGGAGTGTGACTACCTGACCGGAAAAATCTCTCACAGATTACTTCCGAGCGTGGCCACGCATTTGTAGTCATTAACTCCTCGAGTGGCCTTGAGATATAGTTACCCAACGTGGATTGACAATTCCTGTATGCCCTATCTATCCTATTGCACAACACAGCTCACCATGACCTAGTAAATGCCCTTTTGGCCTCCTTTCACGGCACGACCTAGGACAAAAACCAAAGTCACTCGAAAATCGCACCTGCTCGTATAATAGTCTCCAATCAAAAGAATCGACTCATTAGAACATCTTAGAGATCCCCGCCACGACCAGGCGTCTATAATAGAACTTAGGGACTCTCTAAATGGTCACTGTCCGAGAAAGTGTCACACACTCTGCCTATGTAATCGACCAGTCATCACATATGACCTTATGGTGTTGAACAACCATCAATCGACTTACAATCTAGTCACTCCGAGACGTCACCTCATTAAGTGACTAGGGACAAAATACAATGTTCATCTTATTCACTTGAACATTGTTCAACATTGTCTCCACAACTTATTCAGATAAACAAGGTATTCAATGTTTTCAGTCAAACTGAATAATTGAGTTCTTAAAGAAACTCTAACAATGAATGCGATCATCACTTATGTAAATATCAATACTCTATCCAATATTTACATAACGATCTTCAAAGAATTAAGGTATACTTTGCTCAATCACATTGAGATGACATAACCATCATGTCAACCTTATGCCAATGGCTTCGGTTAGAGGATTAGCAGCAGTTGCATCACTCTAATTTTCATTGCAATTTTCCTTTGTTCTATGCAATCTTTTCATCACATAGAGCATTTCTAAGTACATGTCCAAACAAGTTTTTAGACTCTGGTTCTAAAGCCAGTCAAACACTCCCACTGTTTTCACAGTCTATCGGGATAAGATATTCGGCTAACAGAACTACTCTAGTCCTATTAAATTCTGGTTATCAACTATCTCTTTTACAACATCGGATGCTGTAATGTACTTAGCTTTTCGTTCATGATTTGTACGCATAACACTTATACATACACATATTTCATATGACATCTTTTATGTATGACTCCTCATACATGTTTGCTTTATATATGTATAACTTCTTATACATATATGTATAACTTCTTATACATTGATGCGTGTCTTTTATATAAGGTTTTCACCTCATTTTTACACGCATTTCTGTGCTTTTTATGTAGCATCTGGCTACAAATGCCCCCGAATATTCTACTTTGGTCCGTTTATTGTAATTTGCAGGAATTGACCGAGGAGGAGCTAAATCGAGCCTTAATTGTCCCAATTGTACGCATTCATGGGAGATAAGGAGCCGGAGCTTAGGAATCTTACACTTGGAGGACGCATGAGCTGAGTAAAGGAAGAAACTCAAGTCCTGACGTGCCTATGTAGCTCGATCGAGTGGCTTTACTGCTCGATCGAATGCTTTATACACTCAAGGCTGGTCGATCGACCAGTTCAAGGAGTCGATCGAGGAAGTTCAGCAAGCAGTGCTCGATCGAGAGGTTGTCCTGGCTCGATCGAGTGATTAGGCGCTCGATCGAGTGATCTTTCTCCTCGATCGAGGGGTTTTCGTATGCTTTTGGTTTATTTCCGCCTAATCTTTTATGGGCTTTTGTAATCAGTCCATAGATTAGGTTTAAGACAATTTCTCAGTATAAGAGACTGAGGAGAACATCACGTTACATCTCTTCTCTTCACTACGTACATTTCGACTGCTACTCTTGTTACTGTTCTTTGGATTTCTATTCTCTACATTTGTCACTCTGATTCGGTATTATCAATCTAATCTATTTCTTAATCATATTTACTGCTTTTAATTTCTTTTCTCTCTTTGCTTTATAATTGTTCAATCAGTCTCTTAATAGTTTGTCATCATGCTTAGTTTTTATTATTTGGTTATTGCAATTGTCAATCCGACGATTACGAGTAGCTAATTTCCTATGCTAAGACTATAGGGGATCCATGATTTGAAGGGAGAGTAATCGATTCACTAGGTTAATACCAGTACCGTCTTTGTTGTTTAAGTGCTGCATATAATTGTAATTGCCTAATTGAGTCGACGCAATTAGACCCTTATTCTTAGTGGACCTTAACCTGGACCGAAAGGTTGGAAGAGGCAGACTAGTAGCGAACAATAGAGTATTGCAGCGAGGGCGAAAGTTAAACTGCTTACACTTTAGGGTGAATTAAGGACCGAAAGGTGACATTCGCTACCCCTTAGACCGTGCTGCATTGACCTGGGACCTAGATTACTTGACCGGATGATTATGGTGAACCGTTGGTCTTAACTATTCTCTTTTATCTGTTAACCTCCTTCTTTTCATTTCTCTTCCCTTATTCTTTTAGTTTAGAAATCACATTTTATAAACCCCCAATTGGTTACTTAGACGAACTTGAATTTAGCCGACAGATTCCTACCTCTCTGTGGATTCGACCCGACTTCCCTAGCTATATTAGTTAGAGCAGTTGGTTATTTTTGACAGGTACGCGACAGACGTGTCAAATTTTGGCGCCGTTGCCGGGGAGGTGGCGCATATTTGTTGCTTTAATTAAGTTTGTCTCTCGTCTCAAGGAATTCATTCCTTGAGGCTGATCTCATTTTCTTTGCGAAGCTTTGATTAGTTTTGCAGGTTAGTAGCCTATTTGCCAAGATGCCTATGATTACAGAGCATACAGAGCCATGTGGTAGATGCGGCGAGGAAGGGCATGACCTTTACGAATGCACGACAGGTGTAGAGCGTGCCCTTGCATATAAGAAGTTCAAGCAGGGAGTTCCTTTCTCCCAGCTATATGACGAGATAAAGAGCGTTTCTACCCCTTCTACGCCCGTACCACGACCGGTCTCTCCCTCTGCAAGAGAAGAAATTGCCGTGTTGAAGTCCATTATGATGAGTATGTCACAAAAATCTGATACGGTTATATCGGAGTTGAAAGAGCAAGTCGCGCAGTTGACACACGCGACGGATCAAGCCAAGTTTCTCCCAATTTGCGATCCAAATTCAAAGGCAATGAACTTTCAAAGTGATCCTCCTCATGAAGAAGACGAGGTTTTGGCAGCTAATGATGACTCGACGATGATCTAGACGAGTTTTTGCAGAAATACTTGTCTGCGTGTGCGGAACCACTGATCGAGCAACTCATCTACTCGATCGAGCGTTCTAATCATCCACTACTCGATCGAGTGACAATGGTCATCGATCGAGAAGTACAGAACTCCAAGTTGGTCGATCGAGTAAATATGTTGAAGAAAACACTCGATCGAGTGTCAAGACAGTCGATCGAATGAAATTGAAGAAGAAACTCGGTCGATCGACCAAGAAAGGTATTCGACCCAAAGGTTGTAAGTGGCGGGAATCCTAATTTACTATCTAATACCGCCACCGTGTCATCTTCCCCCGCTGTGGAGACGCTCACGAATTGATAAGGGTAAAGGAAAGATTGGGACCACTCATCGCTACCAGGGTACCCTTCCCGAGTCGTCCTCAAGGACGCAAGGATCGAGCAACAAGATGGTAAGTTTGTGGACATCGTGAAGAACCTTCGTAATCGTCCCTTTTTCTCAACTTGTTACTCGGTACCCACTTACGCCAAGTTTATGAAAGATATCGTGACGCGTAAGAGAAATTTGAGCGAATTTGAGACGATTTCATTTATGGAAGAGTCTAGTAACTCTTTGTTAAATAAGGCCCCTCCAAAAATGAAAGACCCAGGCAGCTTTTCTATTACCTGTGTCATAGGCAATATGGTTATTGATAAGGCCCTCTCGTGATTTAGGTGCCAAAGTGTCGTTGTCATGCCCCTTCCTGTATGCAAGAAATTGAAGATGAGTCACTTCAAGGTGACTAACATTACCCTACGATGGTGATAGATCTCGTTAGGAGACCTTTAGGTGTCTTGGAGGATGTGCCTGTGAAAATAGGCAAGCTTTACATCCCAAAGAGATTTCATTGTTTTGGATATAGCCGAGGACACCCGGACCCAAATTATTTTAGGAAGACTGCCCTTTGTACAAATGGGGCCGTTATTGATGTTAGACAAGGGCGTCGACTCTTGCAGAGGGGATGACGCTATCACATTCGGTTTGCCCAAGATTTAGCCCACCCAATGTAGAGGACACTTGTTATTCGGTCGATATCATTGATGAGTCTATTTATGACTTCTGGTCGGGTTCTTTTATGAAGGACCCACTGGAGGCTCTCATGCTTTTTGATGAGTGTGCAGATAGCCCAGAGGACGATGACGCTGCATTGGATTTGCTTGTTGATGATTTAGATGAGCATGAGGGAGAGCAGGTGGAACAAATGATCAGCACTCTTTGCTCCATTGAGGTAAAGGTACCTGAACGTAAGCCTCTCCCATCTCATCTTAAATATGCCTTTCTAGACGATACAGAGCAAAGATCCAGTCATTGTTAGTGCCAAGCTTAGTGATGATCAAACACTTCTTTGTTAGTCAGTACTTAAGAAAAACAGGAAAGCAATGGGCTATTCACTGGATGATATCACAGGGATTAGTCCCGATATTTGTATGCACAAGATAGAGCTGGAGGAGGATCACAAACCTTGCAGACAGGTCGGCGTCGGCTAAACCGGAAGATGCGGGATGTTGTGATGGCCGAGGTAATGAAGTCGCTGGATGCGGTATTATTTATTCTCAGTAGGTAATTCTAGATGGGTAAGCCCAAAGACAGTAGTCCCGAAGAAAGGAGGGACAACTGTAGTTAAGAATGAGAAGAATGAATTAATACCTACCCGAGTAGTGACCGGTTGGCGGATGTGCATAGACTACGTGACAAATTTGAATGCCGCCACTAAGAAAGATCACTTTCCCCTTCCTTTTATTGATCAAATGGTAGAAAGGTTAGCTTCTCATAAATTTTTCTCGCTATTTAGATGGGTATTCGTGGTTCTTTCGGATCCCTATCCACCCAGACGATCGTGCCAAGACTACATTTACCTGTCCTAAGGGCGTTTTTGCGTATCGCAGAATGCCTTTTGGTTTGTGCAATGCCCCTGCCACCTTCCAAAGGTGTATGATGGGGATATTTTCAGAGTATATTGAGTCTATCATGGAAGTTTTTATGGATGACTTTAGTGTTTATGGAAGTGATTTTTCTAACTGTCTATCTAACCTTGAGAAAGTGTTGCAGTATTGAGAGGTTAATCTTGTCTTTGAATCGGGAGAAGTGCCACCTTATGGTCAACGAGGGAGTTGTCTTAGGGCACTTAGTTTCTGATAGGGGAATAGAAGTTGACAAAGCAAAGGTGGAAGTGATTCAGCAATTACCACCTCCTGTTAATGTTAAGGGGGTAAGGAGTTTCCTTGGTCACGCTGGCTTCTATCGCCGGTTTATCAAGGATTTCTCCAAAATTGCTAAACCACTTACACAGCTGTTGCTTAAAGATGCCCCTTTTGTGTTCACTGACGCTTGTCTTTCTCGCTTTTAACAGTTAAAGCAGGCCTTAGTCTCCGCGCCGATCATACAAATCCCAACCGGGACTTGCCGTTTGAGATCATGTGTGACGCGAGTGACTATGCACTAGGAGCGGTGCTAGGCCAGAGGAAAGACAAAGCCTTGAATGCTATTTACTATGCGAGCCGAACTCTGGATGAGGCTCAAGTGAAGTACACCACCACTGAGAAGGAGCTGTTAGCTGTAGTTTATGCCTTAGAGAAGTTTCGTACTTATTTAGTTGGGTCAGAAGTCACTGTTTTTACTGACCATGCAGCTTTGAGGCATCTCCTTGCTAAGAAGGAGGCTAAACCACGGCTACTGAGATGGATACTCCTTCTTCAGGAGTTTGACCTGCAGATTAAGGATAAGAAAGGAGCTGAGAACGTTGTAGCTGATCACTTGTCGCGACTGATGCGACAAGAAGGGGAAGATTCTCTACCTATTGATGATTCTTTTCCTGACGATACTTTAATTGCTGTTATATCGTCTATTGTTGACCAAGAACCTTGGTATGCAGATATAGCTAACTTCGTTGTCAGTGGCAAGCTGCCGCCTGACCTTTCTCATCAGCAAAAGAAGCGTTTTTTGTATAACGCTAAGCAATACTTCTGGGATGATCCTTACTTGTTTAAGGAGTGTGCAGACGGTCTCTACAGACGGTGTATTCCGCAGTGGGAGACTAAAATAGTCCTGGAAGGGTGTCACTCCTCTTCATATGGTGGTCACCACGGTCCATCGCGCACCGTGGCTAAGGTACTTCACCGTTTTTTATGGCCCTCTTTATTTGCTGACGCCAAGTCTTTTGTTTCAGCTTGTGATGCATGCCAACGATCAGGGAATATTTCGAAGAGACATGAGATGCCACAAAACGGCATCCTAGAGGTTGAGGTTTTCGATGTCTGGGGCATTGATTTCCAAGGACCGTTCCCGTCCCAAAAAAGGTAATGTGTACATTTTAGTAGTCAGAGACTATGTGTCAAAATGGGTTGAGGCAATTGCTTCACCTCATTGTGACGGTAAGACCGTGATAAAAATGTTCAAAAAGATCATATTCCCCCGTTTTGGTGTCCCTAGGGTCGTCATTAGTGATGGGGGGATGCATTTTAAGGAAAAGAAACTCACTTCTATACTGTCTAGAGTTGGTGTCCAACACCGGCGTGGTTTGGGGTATCATCCCCAGACTAGTGGTCAGGTAGAGGTCTCTAATCGTGAGCTGAAAGAGATCTTGTCTAAAGTAGTTTCTAAATCACGGAAAGACTGGAGTCTTAAGCTAGATGACACATTATGGGCTTATAGAACTGCCTTTAAGACACCAATTGGTGCATCACCTTATAGGTTAGTTTATGGGAAATCGTGTCACTTACCTGTTGAGCTGGAATGTAAGGTCTGGTGGGCAATCCGTGAGCTTAATTATGATCCTAAATTGTGTGGTCAGAATCGTCTTTTGCAGCTAGATGAATTAGAGGAGTTTAGGCTTAATGCCTATGACAGCTCGCGCATTTACAAGGAAAAGACGAAGAGATGGCATGACAAGAGAATCTTACCTCGGGAGTTTCATGTGGGGCAGAAGGTGTTGCTGTTCAATGCCCGTTTGAGACTATTTCCTGGCAAGCTGAAGTCCAGATGGAGTGGTCCATACACAAGGATGGTGTTACAAAATTTGGATCCGTGGAGCTTGAAGATTCCGAGGGTCATAGATTCAAGGTGAATGGCCAATATGTGAAGCATTACCATGAGGCGAGTGAAGCGGACAACCGCGTTGAGGTCTTGCGCTTCGACGAGCTCGACGCGCCAGTTACTTGATACCAGAAAGGTCGTGCGGGACCTCTTAAACCAGCGCTCTCCGGGAGGCAGCCCGGACAGTTTTATTTGTACTTTTGTTGAACTATTTGTTTTTCTTTAGCTTTACGTTAAACATTAGACGCTGCTTTATGAACAATTTTTGTGCTTTCCTTGCTTTTATGCGTTTTTTGCAGGTTAAAGTACTCGATCGAGTGCTTTTGTGTTCGATCGAGCACTTTCTGATGCGGCTGCTACTCGATCGAGGGATGATGTCCTCGATCGACCAGATCCCTACCCGTGCTTACTCGAACGAGAGGGTTGTCAGTCGATCGAGCCCTTCCAATACATCGGTTCACTCGATCGAGCTGCCTGGCACTCGATCGAGTAGTTATAACCTCCACTGCTTTTTACGTCTACAAAGCCACTGTTGACTTTCTTTGACCTCCCATGTTCATGGTCGGTTTGGGGAGGTCCCGCTATATGACGTTTTGTAAGTTTTCCGACTCCACTTCTCCTTTTCTTTTCAGTTTGCATTTCTTTCCCTATTTTTGGTACAATGAGGGCATTGTACGGTTTGGTTTGGGGAGGTATGCATCCATATCTGTGTCTGCATGTTTCTTGCATTTTTGCTTGCACGTTTATTTACTTCCGCACGCATTGTTGTTTTAATTAATTCCAAAAATCATATAAAAATCATAAAATTCAAAAATTTTCCAAATTTTCATGTTTAAATTGAGTCGGAACGTTTGAACATTGACGCTACTTTGAATCTTTACTTGAGCCTGGCATATTCTTGACATTTACCTGGCATGATTATGTGCATAATCTACGAGTTTTGTTTCTCTCTTATCTGAACGAATAGACTTGATTCTTTATGTCGGCAAGCTACAATACATTCTGAGGTTAGAGCTTATTAAACTGGTGACATTCATGACCGGTTTCATTTAGGATGTGAGTAGTACTCTCTTTAAGACATGTAACATCAATTTGCATAAGCATGAGTCCAGTCTTCTTAATACCTGTATGCATTCAGTCCGTGGATGGTGACACGTGTTAGGAGAGGCGGTCCCCCTTATTTCATTCTACCCATGAGCTTCACATAGCCAAATTGTCTTTTTGTCCTATCAACTACTTTCTATAATACTTCCTACCCTAGCTGAGCTAGTAACGAGTAGTTCTTGGAATGTTTTATTGCAAAATGGTTATTTCATCTGATTTCAGAAGATGGTGGAAAGATTGAAGGGAAAGAAAGAAAAAATGTTGAATTGAAAAAAATGGAACGAAAAAAAAATGAAAAAAAAAGTGCGAAAAAGAAAAGAAAGAAAGCGAAAAAAGAGACAGAAAAATTCAAAAAGAAGAAAAAAAAAAAGAATGAGAATTGCACAATGGTTCACACTCCCATGCCTTATTTATATCTTATGGGGAGTTGACGGCTTTTGGTTTTGTGAGTTTAGTGCATAATTTTGCACCGTTTCATCTTGCTGTTATGAGTACGAAGTTGGGATGCAGTATATATTTGGATCCGTTGTTGCTAGCCTAGCTATTAACCCCACATATCCAAATTCATTTTAGCCCTTTCTTACCCATTACCTCACTAACCCAAATGTAAGTCCTCGGCACGTGTCTTGGTCATTAGTATGGTTGGAGTGCATATGTACGGTTGTAGAGACTTTATTCATGTTAACTGCATGCATGTTCTTATAGGTCGAGTTAGGTGAGTGTCTAGCTTCTTCCTATCTTTCACATATATACTCACCTTGTACCTGATTTAGAGTGACGAGTGACCCGTGAGAGTCCGACATCTTTGAATCCTGCAAGGTCGACGGTTCAGTAAGCATGAAACATTAATTTAACTCGTTTGCACTTTTTAGTTGCCACTTTGTCATTTTGTTGCATTAAATTGGTTCTAGTGGATGATTTGTAGCTGATGCGTTGGTCCCGTTCTATTGTTCACCCTTAGTAGCATTCATATTTGCTTGGGGGCAAGCAAAGGTTTGGTTTGGGGAGATTTGATGCGTGTCTTTTATATAAGGTTTTCACCTCATTTTTACACGCATTTCTGTGCTTTTTATGTAGCATCTGGCTACAAATGCCCCCGAATATTCTACTTTGGTCCGTTTATTGTAATTTGCAGGAATTGACCGAGGAGGAGCTAAATCGAGCCTTAATTGTCCCAATTGTACGCATTCATGGGAGATAAGGAGCCGGAGCTTAGGAATCTTACATTTGGAGGACGCATGAGCTGAGTAAAGGAAGAAACTCAAGTCCTGACGTGCCTATGTAGCTCGATCGAGTGGCTTTACTGCTCGATCGAATGCTTTATACACTCAAGGCTGGTCGATCGACCAGTTCAAGGAGTCGATCGAGGAAGTTCAGCAAGCAGTGCTCGATCGAGAGGTTGTCCTGGCTCGATCGAGTGATTAGGCGCTCGATCGAGTGATCTTTCTCCTCGATCGAGGGGTTTTCGTATGCTTTTGGTTGATTTCCGCCTAATCTTTTATGGGCTTTTGTAATCAGTCCATAGATTAGGTTTAAGACAATTTCTCAGTATAAGAGACTGAGGAGAACATCACGTTACATCTCTTCTCTTCACTACGTACATTTCGATCGCTACTCTTGTTCTTGTTCTTTGGATTTCTATTCTCTACATTTGTCACTCTGATTCGGTATTATCAATCTAATCTATTTCTTAATCATATTTACTGCTTTTAATTCCTTTTCTCTCTTTGCTTTATAATTGTTCAATCAGTCTCTTAATAGTTTGTCATCATGCTTAGTTTTTATTATTTGGTTATTGCAATTGTCAATCCGACGATTATGAGTAGCTAATTTCCTATGCTAAGACTATAGGGGATCCATGATTTGAAGGGAGAGTAATCGATTCACTAGGTTAATACCAGTACCGTCTTTGTTGTTTAAGTGCTGCATATAATTGTAATTGCCTAATTGAGTCGACGCAATTAGACCCTTATTCTTAGTGGACCTTAACCTGGACCGAAAGGTTGGAAGAGGCAGACTAGTAGCGAACAATAGAGTATTGCAGCGAGGGCGAAAGTTAAACTGTTTACACTTTAGGGTGAATTAAGGACCGAAAGGTGACATTCGCTACCCCTTAGACCGTGCTGCATTGACCTGGGACCTAGATTACTTGACCGGATGATTATGGTGAACCGTTTGTCTTAGCTATTCTCTTTTATCTGTTAACCTCCTTCTTTTCATTTCTCTTCCCTTATTCTTTTAGTTTAGAAATCACATTTTATAAACCCCCAATTGGTTACTTAGACGAACTTGAATTTAGCCGACAGATTCCTACCTCTCTGTGGATTCGACCCGACTTCCCTAGCTATATTAGTTAGAGCCAGTTGGTTATTTTTGACAGGTACGCGACAGACGTGTCATACATATTATTCTTTATGTACATAACACTCTTACATGTTAACCATTCCATAACGAGGCCCATAAAATCTTATAAGCATAGGAATGTTTCCGTGTAATCCTTTTACACAAAATTCATAATTTCCTCCAAACTACAAGAGTAAATCCTCAGTGCTTCTCAAGTACTCAAGGATGCTCTTGATAATCATCTAGTGACCCTCACTAGGAAATGATTGGTAATGACTTCTCATATTCTCAATATGATAAGTCCAGATGAGAGAAGCTTTTAGCATATATAATAGATCCTGCAGCGGAAGCACATGAGATCATATTAATTGTTCAACAACTTGAACGAGCCAAGAAATTTATCACATAAGTCTCTTGACTATAATTCTAATATCCATGGAGATCTATCTCATTAGATCTGGATATTTAAGATGTGCCATGCTACTCTCAAGTATTCACTCGAGAATATTTCTAGTCACTAATATGTCAAACACACATTTAGACTAAGAAATATCACCTTAGCTACATTTCTAGTCACTAATATGTCAAGCACATATTTAGACTAAGAAACTTACTTTAGCTCCCACTAAACTCCATGTATCATCATGTTATCTCGACACTCGAGTAATACTGTTTGATAGACTACATGATTGAACCCAAAGTTCCAACTCTTTGATGTATATAGATCACAAAAGGGATCTTTCAAGCATGCTAGGCTTCTTAGCATTGATAAAACTTCTCCCAAGGAGAAAGTTTCGTTATCCTTTTGCCTAAACTCATCCTCATGAGAGGCTATATTGCTAGGACCATACGAATTGATAAAGGCATTTGGGTTGTCACAAACTCTCTATAACAAGCCCAAATTTAAACATCTTATGTAACCTTTATGACAAGATCAAGGTAACCAACCAAAGTATTCACCTTAAGTCAAGTCTCAAAAACATCTTGTGTTTCCTTCCTTATCGCATCGTGTGCAAGGAGATCAATTCGAATTGCATGGTGACACGCCATCACATAGAGTTCATACTATAGAAAAAGCCTTTGATGTGGGTTTAAGATTCGTCACTTTTGAAAAGTAACGCAATATTATCGCAAAATTATCTCCTTATAACCACTGAGCCACAATAAAGAACGTCTTCTTGAATTATACTCACCCCTGAGCCTTAATAAAGAACGTCTTCTTGCATTGTACTTAGTTTGTGGGTCTTGGACTTCCGCAAGTTCAAAATTTCTCCCACTCTGTCTTCCAGAAAATGAAAATCTTTCTGGAAAGACAGCATTACGAGCCACAAACTCTTTGTTCTCGTTTTGGAGGAGTAAAAACCATGTGGTTTAATTTTGGATAACCCTCACAAATACGCAAATTGGTTATGAACATAAACATTTATGGTCCCAAATGTATAAAAAAACAAGTTAGGGACTCTCCCTATCCATATCTCATATGGAGTCATTTAGGCTATTATAGTCGGGTTTTAAACTTTTAGTGAGAAAATAGCTTACAAAAATTGCGAAAAATCTCAAACTATATCTCATAAAGTTCGGTTTATATACTTGACTACACCATACATGTCCCACGGAGAAGGTATTATGTGAACTGGTTCACAATCTTCTTAGTGATTATCAAGGTCATTACTTGATATTTCCCATTTGATCTTCAAAGTCAATACTTTGAAACTTCCGATCAACATCTTGATCTTGAAGTACTTTTGGTTTACTACTTCATTTTGAAAATATTCCACGTTTCAAAAATCACTTTTATGTCTTATTAAATAGATATGAGGTCTTCATATCTACTTAACAATACGGTAAAAGTAATCAAGTATGTATATTACCAACTATCGGCCTTACACATTCGTATGTATATGGTCGATCACCTCACTATTGTGTTTCTTTTCTGCAAAAGAAAAACATAATACATGCACACATACCATAAGACTCACAATCAAATGGTTGTTCAATGTGCTTTTCGTTTACTCGTTTGAAACGAATTTACTTGAGGATTGATCAATAGGGTTCACCAGATTAGAGATTTTAAAATCTACAAGATAGTTTTAATATTTAGTTTTCGTGAAGAATGTAAAATTCCTCTAACTTGTATGGTCTAAACCAACCACCAAGTTATCATAGGAGTAGGTACAACCTTTTGTTTTAAATCACATGAGTGATGCCTTCTATGTATAAACATAGATGATTACATTCTTTTAAAACCAAATTTAGGTACATTTGTCCTCATCGAAATCATTGCTACTCTAGCACCATTTCGATACAAAAATGTCCTATGCTAGACGTCTTACGTTTTGTCAATTCATGTAAACTTCTTTACAAAGAAATGACCCATACTTAGTATGTCATACCAAGATAGTGGAACTAGCCTATCCATTGAGTAGATGTCTCTTTCAACTTTGTTCTATCGCATACATCTAGGGTTGATTCTTCTTAACTCCCACTCACTTTCACATTCCTCTTTGCTTCAATCAAGCAAAAATGAATCTCATGAAGACCTCTCTTCATGTCATTTGTGATATTTTATACACTTAGTAAGAGTGAATTACTATAAAGTGAGTGAAACATGTGGCAAAATCTCAACTTCTTGCGAAATTGGACTACCTAACCGTTCAATTGTTATCATATGCCTAAATTCTTTAGCGCATAAACAATCGATTTGGCTTTTATTGAATTGAGCCATTTGACGGTATTATATTGGAGTATTATTTGTGTTTTTGAAAACTCTTTTCGTAAACATTTAAATTACTCTTGAGTAATTAATATGTCATCATCATGGTGGAGGTGTCACTTTCGAAATCAAGACTCTCTTGATAAAATTTGACTCCCTTTTAAACTCGTAATATGAGTTTGCAACATGAAAACCCCTTTTTAAATATGTATGGATGTTAAGTTGTATAATAATCGCAATAATTGTTGTAAGCTTATGTAGGTGAATTAGTAAATCATGTTACCAATCACTGCTACCGAATTCCTTCAAAGAAACCGCTTCCTATGAAAGAACGAAACGAGTATAATAATAAATAGAGGATGAAGTGCGCGATGTCATAGTAAATACGTTAAAGAACAAAAATAGGAAAAATTAACATTCAATGTTTTAAAATACTTGTGAAAACATGTTCAACAAGTTTTAGCATTTATATAATGACCTCCCACTAAATTATATAAATAATTCCAAGATCCGTCTTTAGACAAAAACTAGGCATTGCTTGGGCGCAACATCCCATAATTGTGTAAATTCGGTAAGTCACGTTGACTAATTCTACCTCTAGAACTCTTGGTCGACAAATTTCCTTAAATCCATCTACTAGCCGCGGAATACAAGACCGTCTTATATCCCGTTGAGTCCAACCAATTTTGGCGTGTGATAACCGCTTACCACCCTACTTACTCAAGGTAAAAAGAGAACACCCCGCTTGGGCGAGCGTGGCTCTAATGAACAAGAGATCCATAGGTGTTACTAATTGGTAAGGCTAATCTCAATTTTAGTTATGTGAGAGATCTTGTCAATTTAGTCATAAATTCCTGATAAGTAAATTAATTCGGTGAATGTAAATGACGTGAATTGACAACCGTGAAAAATAAAATGCATGTGAATGGCGATTTTGGCATGCGCGAAAAATAAAACAAGCAAACATGTAAGCATATGAATAAATCCTAGTATGGCCACCTAGTTAATAAAAACTAGTCTATTAAATTTCGGAAACCAACTCCTTGGTCCCTTGCCTCTTCATTCCATAAGTGGCTCTTGCTTGTGGGATTTGGAACACCTTCCAAAAATAGACTCCGTCTCGTTGTAATCCGTCTTTTGGAAACGCCGGTAAAATAACTATTACAAATGAATTACATAGCTATTCCTATTATACATTAATTAATAAAATGAATAAAACTATTAATTAATTACAAACCGACGATACGAGATCGTATTTAATTACAAACAAATCGATATTTCCATTCATTTCGGGAAATAACGATTAAAATTAACTAAGCCATACTAGGTACAAAAAGATAAATACATTAAATAAATGACAATCATTCATTCAACTTAAATAAATATGCTTAAAATGCTGTAAAAATTATGCCAAAATCGCCCTATCTATCATTCATTGGTATCCATCTCGGTTTTTGTGGATTTAATCGATTTTTAACATGTAAAAATCAATAATTAACTCTTAAATCTCATTTAAGTCCAAACTAATTGTCCAAACTTTTTTGAACCTCAAAATTAGTCCTCACTAATTTTATGACAAATTATTAGTTTGATTTGGTGATAATTTGCTAATTTAATCGATAAAATCATAATATTTAAGTAAAAATCAAAAATAATTGAAAAATTACCCAAAAAATTGAAACAAAAATTTTTAGTATTCTGGAACACTCCTAAGAACACCAAAATGTCAGAAAAAATGCCCAAAATTTCCAGATAAATTTTGTGAAGAAAAAGATCGATATTTATCGGTTTTTAACCACTAAAACCAATAAACATCAAAACAAAGTGAAAACACACATGCAAAATCACTTTTGACATTTAAATAATATTCTTAAATGTACATAAATTTATAATGGGCAGAATCAAAAATTTCAAAATTATGATTAATTAATTTGACTTTTATCGACTTTTTACTCAAAAAATCAATAAACATGCAAAAATCCGAACCAACCTTCAACTTTTTGAATACAATCAGTAGAAAAAAATGCATGAACTACCATAAACAATCCATGCACCGAATCAACATTTAACTAATTTTAGTCAATTTTTCACTAAAATGCGACATTTTGACTCGGTTTTATACCAAAAATCATTAAAAATAGCAAAATAACTTCAAAAATCACCAAACAATTCCACAAACCTTTTGAGATCAGTAGGTATGCATGACCCAAAAATTTCGTGCTAAAACCTCTTCTAACACAATTTTTGAGTTTTTACTAATTATCTCATAATTCATTAAAATGCTTAAAATCAACATGCAAATTACAAGCCTAAGCTCTGATACCACTTGAAAGATTATAGATCCATATTAGACTCTCTAATAAAATTAATTTATCTCATAAATTGTTATTTAGGTGATCTATGTAACATGCATGCTAATATGAAAGCATAAAAAGAAGGTATAAGGAAAAACAATTTCCTTACATTGAATATATGGTAAAATGGGCACAAACTAGTTCTCCTTACTAGTTTGTTCTTGAGCTAAAATGATATGGATGATCCTCCTTGAAAAACCTTCAAAAAAAAAGTCTCCTTCAAGTTGCACCCAAGAACTAACCCAATAATAATAACAAGTTTGTACTAGTTACTTGTTAATATTGCTCCCTTGATAAATATTAGTAATATCACTAACTTATCTTAGTAATATTAATAATGAATACTAGTGATGAATTATTGTAGAGAGATAGAGTGAAATGTTCACATGCAAAATATGGTAGAGTGTAAGAATGAAGTAGTGTAGAAAATGTGAACAGATATGGAGTGTAAAAGGGGGAAAAGTGGCGGGTGGTGTAGTCCTCAAGTGGACAATTTTTTGTCTTATAATTTTATCTTACATCACATGCAAAATCTAGTATAAGATATATATTATGGTAGTATACAAAATAAGGTAAAATGATTATGTGAGTAATCATCCACTACACTTATTTTACACGGTCCACTTGACCATATACGGGTCCATGTTGGTTTTTATATTTGTCGTACATATCCGTGTAATTATCATTTTAAACATCGTATCATGTTTAAATACTTCCATAATTAATTCGTCCAATTCACTCCGTAAATATACGTGTACCACTACACATATTATTTACGTACTAATATTAATCACATTAATCAATTAGTACAATTTTAGTAAATTAACAGTTAATTAACTAAAACCCGTTTCCCAAAACTTATTATTTAATTATTGCATAATTAAATAATAACTGCCGCTCCTCGAGTTCGCAACTCGAAATCTCTCTAAAAATAATCGACTAACCTCTTAGTCTATAAATCAAGGGACTAAACAAATTGTATCTCATACAATTAATTAGTTATCAATTGGGGTTCGTTCCTTTAGGTGTGACCGAAAGGGGTCATTTGATCACCGCCGTCTCACGACAATAACGTCAAACTCTAGTCAGCCAACCGTTATCGATTTACGTTAATCAACTGACGAGGATCAAATAATTAAATATCTGATGATATTCCATTAATGAGATTTATTATGTTAACGCACTATTGTGGAGGACACTAACTCCAACAGACACATCACCCAATCCCTCACGGCGGGATAGGCCTTCTCCAGCGGCTCCGTCCTCCTGGGCGAGAGGCTCGGAAAGTAGGAGTACACCCACGCCTGTGAAGCGAGATAGTCAATAACGATCTTTCGTAATTCGATAAAGGAAAGAAGTGATTTTTAGTCTAAATGAAGGTTCATACCTCCAACAGTAGTCCAGGGCCGACAGCACCAGGAGAAGTCCCCTTCTCCATCAACTCCGGACGAACCATGGCCCTCATGAAGCGGATGAGGACCGCAAAACCAGCAGTGACCCAGTCCCAACATCCTAAGGAGCTCAGGTCAGAAAGGAAGGGAAGAAGCTTCATCGACAACCTCTCTCCCTTGTCTCCGAGGTAGATCGAAGACAGAAACCACCAAAGCCACAAACGGGCCCTCTGCTCAGCTGTACAGGGGGGAGGAGCCGTCCCTCTACCGTCAATCACCACCTGCGCCGGGGTCTTCCCCGCAAAGTAGTCTCGGACGTAAGAACTAGGCACCAAACCAGGCACTGCAGCAGCCTTCGGCGCCAAGTTCCAGCCGATCAACCTCCTAGCCTCGGCCGAGTCCACCCTCATGGCAATCTCCGGCCACTCCACCTCCTCGGTCCCACATGGAAGACCAGCGATCATGCCATAGTCCTCCAACGTGACTCCCACCTCACCAAAAGGCATGTGAAAAGTGGAAGTCGTATCCCAGAATCGGTCCAAGAAAGCGCGGACCAGGCTAAGGTTAGCCCGCAGCTTCCTCTTCGCGATATCCCTCCAGGCCTGCACCAGGGCGCCAAATGCTCCCCGCTCAATCATGGCTCGCTCCTCCGCCGACAGCCTCTCGTAGCACTCCATCGCCGTCGTGTAGCCCGAGAACGATCTGATGTTCCCGGCCTCCTATTGTGATTTGAAACAAAAGCTATCTTTAGTTTTAATGAAATTCGGAAAGATATGAGCAAATGAAATGAAAGAAGATGAATGAAGAGTGATGAATTCCTATTTACCAAGCTCTTCACCGTCCTATAGGACAAGTGACCCTCCGTAGCCCAAAGCAAGTGTCTGTTGTCCCAGGTCTCAGCCCACGCAGGGGCTCCCCTCAGCTGACGACTACCTCGCCCAACGTTGGCCCGCCTCGGGACCTCCTCCTCCTCCACGAGGACCTCTTTCTCAGCAACCTCACCAGCTGCCCTAGCCGCAGCAAGAGCCTCCTCGCGAGCACGAGAAGCGTCAACGGTTGTGTCTATGTCCATGGGAGCTCTCCCAGAAGTAGAAGCCTCGTCACCTGCAACGTTGAAGTAATTTCAGGCCGCGTCAAGTACGACGAACCTTGATTAGGGGATTTTCGAGCTTTAGAAGCCCCGAAGTCGCTCTTTTCTCGCCATCTTTGGCCATATTCCCACAAACCTGATCACTCATATGGTAATTTGGGTTAAGTCAAGCCTAAGTTGAAGCCTAGTCATGGATTCGAGTCAAAATTTCGGCAGCATTTCGTTATAACGGCGATTATGCCCTAGAAAAGTGCCCTGAAAAAGCCGTCACAAACCAAAATTCCGAGATGGTAGGAAGTTTACCCATCATCCAAGGATTCCAAATTTCAAGTTTCATCGCAAATGGGCAATCCTAAGACCATGTTCGAAGCAATTTACGGTTTAGCTGTGAAACCGTTACAATTTCACTCAAATGCCCAAAACTCAACAAAAATTCGAGACAAATACATGGTTATGATCCTTATACTACCAATTAGCCATTTACAAGGTCAATTTTGCAAGGCAAGATCATTTGGGGGAAAAGCCCCAAATTTTTGACATTTTAGGGTTGAAAACCCTAAATTTTGTCGATCCAATTCGTCCGTTATAGAAGATTAATGCAAGAATGATATACATACCTGGATTGGTCATGGAGAATGCAAGCTTTTGGATCAAATTTTGACGGAAATGGTTGAGATTTGAGAGAGAAATTAAGGAATTGTGTTTCGAAACAAATGAAATGAGCCCCTGTTTCATCGCGTTTTTACGCAGGAAAGACACCTTCAGGAACAGACGCAGCAGGTGCTGCGCCTCTTCCAAGAGACGCAGCTCTTGCTGCGCCTCTTCCTAAACTTCCCTCCATACGAATTTTCAAAAATTCGTTATGAGTTCGTTATTTGTGGGCCCATCTTTGGTGCGCCTCTTCCCCGATGCCATTTATCTTTTTTTGGCCCGTTTGACGATTATTCTTCGCTCAGACCCGCGTTTCTAAGCCAACTGCAGACTATCGTGCATTATTTACTGCTTCCAAGACCTTGCTTGTCACAACGAGCGAGTATTCCCCGACAGGTGTTTCGACACGCCTTCATTATATTTCCCCCAGCGAGAGTAAGTGGATAGACAATCCCTCTCGAGACATGGAGATAAGTTCCTGATAAGGTTTCCCCAACGAGAGTTCACGACATACAATCGTCCTTCTCGAGTTTCTTCTGAAATTTATTTGAAGACGACCCAAGCAGATTTCTCCCAGCAGTTCCCGCCTGTGTCCTGCTACTCACGATATTTCTTGTTTCCCCGCGGAGTGCGATAAAGGTGTCGTTCTCCAGAAGTTCCCAGACCGGTAGAGTTCTTACACTCAAGCCTTAGTTACCCTTCATATAACCTTCGTATATTCAGATAGCCTCAGTTACCCTTTCAGATAACCTTCAGATGACCCTTTCAGGATAATCCTTCCTTCAACCTTCCCCGTTTCAGATAATCCTTTATTTCTTCAGACACTTTTAGATAATCCTTTCAGTATCCCTTCAGACAACCCCTTTCAGACCTTTAGAGAGAGTTGTCCTTCAGCCTTCCCTTTTGGAGATAGCCTTCAGAGTTAGCCTTCGGAAGTATTAAGAAGTTTCTTCAGAATCCTTGTGACCCCCTAATGCCTTCAGACACCAAGTTATCTTCAGACCGAAGAGTTTTGCCGAAGCGTCTTCAGTCCCGTTTCACCCAGGGTATCTCAGGTATGGTCTCTTCTTATGGCTGGCGAGCCTCCTTACGTAGTATAATGGACTTTAAACGACCCTCCCCGATAGTCAACAGACTCTAAAATGTTCCCGACGACAGGTCCTTGGCTCAGACCCCTTGAGCCGCCTCGCGTCGCCATAGTCGTCAGGTTGTAATCTTCGATTGACCTGATGGCTGTACTTTGACTTTCGCCTTGTCCAAGCCTCAGTCAAAGTGGGGGCTCTGTAGACACCTCATTTCTGCACCTCCCACAAACCACCCGGTGATGATTGGGCCGCATGTTTGGTACGCGGAACGATTTGTGACAGTTCGTAAGTTTATTATCAAGTGATTGCCCAAACATTTATGTCTACCTCTTAATTGTCATCTACGCGCCGATACGGTTGTTTTGACAGTAATTAGAGTACATTTGGAGTGCGGGCCTAAAACCGTCTCCATTTTCTGATAACCGCTAAATCCCGAGTCAGAATGTTCTGGAATGTTCCAGATATTTCTATTCCATATTTCACAATCTTTTAATCTTTGGTAAAGGATTTCCCGTAATATTCACACAAAATATTAAGGAAAATACGAAAAATCCGATTATTCCATAGGCTAAACACGGAAATATTTCTTCCACAGGAGGAAACCACCTGGGAACAGACACAGCAGGTGGTGCGCCTCTTCCAAGGGACGCAGTGTCTGCTGCGCCTCTTCCCAGGTCCATTTCTACGTATTTTTCATATCTTTTCATATCTTTTCGAGATTCACTTCCAAAGTTTCTCCGAAAACCCTAATTCCTCCGTGTGATTAGTATAAATAGGAGCCTTCGCTCCTCATATTTCTCACGCGAGTGTCCGCCCTTCTCTTCTCCCTTTGCATTCTAGACCACGTTCTTACTTTTTGGCGTCTACGTGCTTGAACTTTCGACCACGTAAGCTCGGATCCTTCTGAGTACCAGCCTCGTTTGCATGACCGACCAATTTGACCAACTCCACAACAATCAACTTAATTAATCTTAACCGTTTTCCTCTTACGAGGGCACTTTCGTTACATTCGCGTCGAGCATCACTAAAACATAAACTTAGTTCATCTCGTTTCGTCAAATATGTAAGTCTGAGGGTGTAAATCTCTCTTTTATTTATTGTTATTTACCTTTTGTAATCATCATGTAAGATTTATGTCGAAAGTACTTCTTAAAACCGATTTCTAAAACCCTTTGTTTAAATCCTTTTTTACGGATTATCAGAAGACAGACGTCGAGAAAGGACGCAGCAACTGCTGCGCCTCTTCGTGAGGCTGCCGCAGTTCCTGCTTCCTTTCTTCTTCCTTCGTCCTCTGTCAATTCATTGTTTTTTGTTTGTTTTCGTTTGTTCTTCAATTTCTTGATATAATAGCATAATAATTTCACATGTACATTGTTCATCATCATTAATACATATAATTCATCATTTAATTCCCGACTTAAATCCCAAGTAACCAATATTTGCGGGTTTTCGTCATTAAACTCAATCCGGATTGTAGAGGTTCGATTCATTCATATTGAGCCTCTGGAATTCGATCTTTGATATATTTCCCCCTGTTTATTATCATATTCATCATTGGTTCATCATTAATTCATCTATTTAACCTAAGTAATTTGTTTAGTTCTTCAATTTGCTAATTAATCCTTATTAATCTTGTATTAATTCGTTCTAGTTAGTTTCATCCATGTTTATCGCTTTTATGACCGTCAATCATATGTAAATAACCTATTAATCACTTCCATCCGAGTAAATATCATTAATCAATCATTAAAATCACCAACGAATATTAACGATTTGCAGTTCTGGCTTCACAGTCAGAACTCACCCTTGGAACAGACGCAGCAACTGCTGCGCCTCTTCCAAAGGGCGCAGCTCTGCTGCGCCTCTTTCAGGTTGACTTCTGTCTCTGACCTTCCGTTGTTGCCTTGACTTAGTTTATTAGTTTACGTATTTAATTAACTACTAATCGTATTATCACCTTTAATTCATGTTCGTAATTCGTTTGTTTATTCTTTCTCAAATTATCCGTTTTAAAGGTATTTTCGACATAAATTGACCTAATCCAATGTAATTATTGTAATTTTCTATTATTGTATTATTTATCGTATTTGTATGATTTATTTACATGCTCTCACATGCAATCAATTTTAACTCCTACTTCGACATCAATTGTATGCTAAATTACGTGTTAACCGACTTAGTATTAATTCTCACATGCTAGGATTAATCTAATGGATGTTGCATTACATGCATATAATCGACAATATATCAAGTACGAATAACTTCCCTAATCATTAGTAGAGGCCGCTATCGAGACGGGCGGGATTAGGTGTTCGATAAAAAGAGCTTCCTAATACGTACCCTCACTCCTTACTCCAGATCTCTGTGAACATCCGTGTTCATTGGCATCCACGAGAGTCATTCTAGACATAGAATGCTAAGGGTAACGATTGCTTAGTGTTCATGTCACTACTTTGTGTCTTGACTTGGCACGAGGTATTCGAACGGTTTCCAATTTTCAACAATAAATTGGTGGCGACTCCACAAATGCAAACGCTTGTTCTCCTCCCAAGCGCCCCCGTGGGCCCATTGTCCACACTTCACAAACAGTATGAAGATTTAACCTTTAAAGAGAATCCTTAACCTCATCAAACCTATTACCCCGAGGAGCTCTTTGTCTTAACCATTCAGGTTTCCTCACATTTGGGACTCTCCCTGTATGCTGCCCCATCCCCATGCCACCTGGGTATGGTGGGCCCACCTCCTTTTTAATTATAACGTCCGCCATTGATGTGGGTTCTTTAGAGCTTTTTAGTGATGCAACAACCATGGTGAATTTGGGTTGCGGGAGATTGTTGGGATTGGGTGCCCGTTTTGGGATTTGCATTGAGATTGTTGGGTTTAAATTGATTGATTGGTTCATCATTGTGGTTTGATTGATTATGTTGTACAAATTGTACCAATGAATGAATTGGATGATCAATTGAAAGGTTATGGTGTTGGAAAGTAGTTGAGTGAGTTGGTTTTATTTTTGAAATGGAGCTTGGAAATCTCCGTCCGACTGTGTAAATGGACTTGACTCTAGGCTCTCTAATACACCCGTTACCGGGATCGGGTCAGGCCATAAAAAGTAACTCTCATAAATAAACAAACACAAATTCTCATTGAAGACGGCCTATATTCGTCACAAGGGAAAGACGAGTCAACTAGTTGCATATTCGGTTGAAATGGGCAGGTGGGTTGCTAGTGGGCTTATTATTATATTGTGAAAGACTCTCGATTTTTGTGCAACACATATTATTCTATTAACAACCCAAACCCACACACACCCTAACCCATCACCCTTTGTGTTGACGTTAGTCACACTCAAATCTACTTTTCAAAAAAAAAAATCCTAGCAATCTTCATCCTCAGCAATCTTAAAAAAAAACATTCTCAGTAAAATTATGTAAACTTCACCCTAAATAACACCTTATTCTACAAATATTATTCACTAAAAAAAATGGCAGAGGATGAAGTTTGGTTGGTTTTAGAGACAGTTTTAGAAGATCATATGGGTGTTGTTGAGAACGGAGTGAGCGGTACTAACAAGAGTAGCCGCCCCTAGACAATGCAAAAATGGATATTTTACTACTTTAGGCTCAACTTCATATTCTTGTTATTTCATTGGAGTTAAAAATAAAAATAAAATAAAAATAAAAAGATCTGACTACAAGGTGGAAGGAGATCCAAATGTAGGCAACAACACCCTCTAACTAGATAAAGATTTGTTTGAACGTACTATGATATTACAATTACATTAAGCTAGCATGATTACTACCTCAAATTTTCCATCTCAATGGCCCTACTCTTTTGTACTAAAATTCACCAAGCTGAAAATCATGTCTAGACGAACGGGGACAAATTCTACCACTAATTACAAAATCATATACATAATTCTAGCAATTCACAATCTCTAAAATAAAAAGAACAAACCATTCTTATTTTTTTTTTTCTTTTTGGTGTAAACGGAGTAGTAGGGGGAAATATGATGCTGACGGGACTCAAACCCATGTCATGAGTACCACCCCTTCTAACTTACCTGCTAAGCTAGAATACAACTGCACTAATCAATTGTACTTTTCTTTGGCTTAAAGAGGAGTAAGCCATCTCTTATCAACTCCCAACACCTCACATCCTTAGCGAGGCTTGCACTCAAGCGAATATTCATAATATTATCAGCTTCAAATGAAAGAAAAGTCGATCGAACCAATCCAGTATTCCAACAAGTAGTACCAGACATTATGAGTTTCGCAACCCTTATCTCCATATTAGAATTTCCCCGAGCTGTTAATACTTGCTTCGACACCGTACCAGGTAACCAAGGGCCAGTCCATACTCGTGTGTCCATTCCGTCTCCAATCCTCTTCCTTGCCCCTAATTTGATCACATCTCTCGCCTCCCAGGTACCAAACTATGTTTTTTTTTGTATGTTCATGGAAATTATTTTTTCTATTTACAACCAACATCCTTAATATCAAAGATTTATAACAATTGTGATATGAAGTGCTTTCTTGGTGTAATTGGTATTCGTGAAGATCATAATATGATGTGTTCTGGTACAATGACCACATCCCTTAGCATTATATCTCAAGGTTTAGGTAGGACCAAAGATGTAGTTATGATGAAGGTATATACTGCAAATAGACGACATTAAAAACTACATGATAATCCAACTCTAGTGAAGATAGACATGGTTTAATGCAAAACCTTGCCAGTTTGGCACCAAACATGCCCTCGGTTCATATGAAAATCAATATACTTTAATAAATGAGAAATAAATACATAGTATCCGGTTGTAAATAAGAAGAAAGAGGAATAAAGAGTTGAAAGGTTAGTGATACGCACCCGAACTAACAACAACTTTGGCAGTGTTTTCGAGTTCCATTGGATCAGGCGGCGCAGGATTCCTACTTGTTTTAACGGCATAAAATCTGCAACCACGGGTGCAAGTATCACCAAGCACCATGATTGTGGCAGTTGCTATTCCATCCCCGCCTCCATTCCAACACTGAAAGTATGCCAATGTATGCTTCATTACTATAACCCATATTCATTTTGATGTTAGACACATAAACTACGCAAACAAAATGATAATAGTAGTACAAAAAGGCTTATTCTCGATTTCTCATTGACAAACCAAAAAGGCTTATTCCACACACAAAAATATCAAAAAGCAGTGGCGGAGTGAGCGGTACTAACAAGAGTAGCCGCCCCTAGACAATGCGAAAATGGATATTTTACTACTTTAGGCTCAACTTCATATTCTGGTTATGTCATTGGAGTTAAAAAAAATAAAAAAATAAAAAAAATAAAAATAGAAAGATCTGACAACAAGGTGGAAGGAGATCCAAATGTAGGCAACAACACTCTCTAACTAGATAAGGATTTGTTTGAAAGTACTATAATATTACAATTACATTAAGCTAGCATGATTACTACCTCAAATTTGCCATCTCAATGGCCCTACTCTTTTGTACTAAAATTCACCAAGCTGAAATCATGTCCAGACGAACGGGGACAAATTCTACCACTAATTACAAAATCATATACATAATTCTAGCAATTCACAATCTCTAAAATAAAAAGAACAAACCATTCTTATGTTTTTTTCTTTTTGGTGTAAACAGAGTAGTAGGGGGAAATATGATGCTGACGGGACTCAAACCCATGTCATGAGTACCACCCCTTCTAACTTACCCACTAAGCTAGAAGACAACTGCACTAATCAAATGCACTTTTCTTTAGCTTAAAGAGAACAATAAGGGCAAATTCGATGTTAACAGGTTCCGAACCTAGGTCAAGAATACTGCTCCTTTTAACGTACCCCTTAAGCTAAATGACAACTACACTAATCAAATGCTCTTTCTTGACTTAAAGGGAGTCATTGGGGCAAATACGGTACTAACAGGATACTAACCAAGATCAAGAGTAACACCCCTCGTAACTTTACCAAAGTGGCTACACTAGTCAAACATTACAACCACAACAAGAACAAGAACAAGGAAGGAAATCTGACCTCACCAATAGTAGGACACTGAGCTTCTTCACAAACAGTATGAAGATTTAACCTTTAAAGAGAATCCTTAACCTCATCAAACCTTTTACCTCGAGGAGCTCTTTGTCTCAACCATTCAGGTTTCTTCACATTTGGGTCTCTCCCTGTATGCTGCCCCATCCCCATGCCACCTGGGTATGGTGGGCCTACCTCCTTTTTCATTGTAACGTCCGCCATTGATGTGGGTTCTTTAGAGCTTTTTAGTGATGCAACAACCATGGTGAATTTGGGTTGCGGGAGATTGTTGGGATTGGGTGCCCGTTTTGGGATTTGCATTGAGATTGCTGGGTTTAAATTGATTGATTGGTTCATCATTGTGGTTTGATTGATTATGTTGTAGAAATTGTACCAATGAATTAATGAATGAATGAATTGGATGATCAATTGAAAGGTTATTGTGTTGGAAAGTAGTTGAGTGAGTTGGTTTTATTTTTGAAATGGAGGTTGGAATTCTCCGCTCGACTGTGTAAATGGACTTGACTCTAGGCTCTCTAGTACACCCGTTACCGGGATCAGGTCAGGCCATAAAAAGCAACTCTCATAAATAAACAAACACAAATTCTCATTGAAGACGGCCTATATTCGTCACAAGGCAAAGACGGGTCAACTAGTTGCATATTCGGCTGAAATGGGCGGGTGGGTTGCTAGTGGGTTTATTATTAAATTGTGAAAGACTCTCGATTTTTGTGCAACACATATTATTCTATAAACAACCCAACCCCACACACACCCCAACCCATCACCCTTTGTGTTGACGTTAGTCACACTCAAATCTACTTTTCAAAAATAAAAATCCTAGCAATCTTCATCCTCAGCAATCTTAAAAAAAAAACATTCTCAGTAAAATTATGTAAACTTCACCCTAAATAACACCTTATTCTACAAATATTATTCACTAAAAAAAATGGCAGAGGATGAAGTTTGGTTGGTTTTAGAGACGGTTTTAGAAGATCATATGGATGTTGTTGAGAACGGAGTGAGCGGTACTAACAAGAGTAGCCGCCCCTAGACAATGAGAAAATGGATATTTTACTACTTTAGGCTCAACTTCATATTCTTGTTATGTCATTGGAGTTAAAAAAAAAAAAAAAAAAAAAAAAAAAAAAAAAAAAAAGATCTGACTACAAGGTGGAAGGAGATCCAAATGTAGGCAACAACACCCTCTAACTAGATAAGGATTTGTTTGAAAGTACTATGATATTACAATTACATTAAGCTAGCATGATTACTACCTCAAATTTGCTATCTCAATGGCCCTACTTGTGGACATGGGCCATGGGGGCGCTTGGGAAACAAGCGTTTGCATTTGTGGAGTCGCCACCAATTTATTGTGGAAAATTGGAAACCGTTCGAATACCTCGTGCCATGTCAAGACGCAAAGTAGTGACATGAACACCAAGAACTCGTTACCCTTAGCATTCTATGTCTAGAATGACTCTCGTGGATGCCAATGAACATGGATGTTCACAGAGATCTGGAGTAAGGGATGAGGGTACGTATTAAGAAGCTCTTTTGATCGAACACCTAATCCCGCCCGCCTCGATAGCGGCCTCTACTAATGATTAGAGAAATTGTCTATACTCGATATATCGTCGATTATATGCATGCAATGCAACATCCAAGTTTTAATCCTAACATGTGAAGAATAGACTAAGTCGGTGAACAATTAATTAACAAACAATTTAGTCAAAGTAGGAATTGTTGGAGCTTGTGTCCTCCACAAATTAGTGTGATAACATTTGTAAATCTCTTACAGGTTTACTAGGGTATACTTCGTATATTTAATCAGTTGATTAACGTTTACCTAATAACGGTTGGCTTGCTAGAAAGTTTGACGTTATTATCATACAGATGGCGGTGATCAACTGGTCCCTAAAGGTCACACCTATAGGATGTGTTTGAGAAATGTGGTTATAGAAATATGATCACATTGATGCCCAATATGACTAAAAAGTTAGTCAATGTGCTGATGAGATAATTATTTAATGAAAATTAAATAATATTAGTTGAGACGAATTAACTGTCAATTTGTAAATTAAATATAATAAGTTATATTTAATTAAATGTATATAATGTTAGCTTGGACGAATTAATCAGTTAATTCGTAATTAAATAGAATTAGTTATATTTAATATCAACAAGATGAATGTGTCATAGTGGTAATAGTGAGGGTACACAAACCAAGAGGTCTTGGGTTCGATCCTCACTAGATGACAATCCAACACATATTATATATTTTTGGAAAGACAAAAATAAGGAGAATATACTCCTTATTTCTCGGTTTAAAAATTAGGAAGGAGGATTTTCTTTCCTAATTGACTCCAAATTTCGGTCTGTATAAAAAGAAAGGGAGAGAATTATTTCTACCCTAATGCTTTTCTTGACCTTGCCTCCTCTCTCTCATCAGAAAAACACAAAAACAACTAAATTTTACAGAAAATTTTAGATCGATTTCTAGCATAATCAAAGGGCATATCTCACATCGTCTTGGGTGCAACTAATAGGCGAATATCAATTTTGATATTGTTCTTAGGCCAATTTTGCTAGGACCGAAGGTTAATTCTGAATCCTTTATATTTTGTTTATGTATTTTGTTTATGACCTTTGATCATCATTGTTAAATTCGTTATAATCCTTCTAGTTTAAGGGAAGTATGCAGATTATTTCCCACAAGTGGTATCAGAGCTAGGCCACGTTTTTGATTTTGATGATTTTCATAAAAATTGTATGTAAATAATAACCTAATTCTCGAAAAAAAAATTAGGGTTTCGTTTTTTTTTTCGGCTGGAAAATTTTTGGCCGAGTTTTTTTTATCTTTCGGCCTGTTTTTTTTTCTTCTTTCGTTTTTCCTTTTGTTTGATGATTTATATCCAATTTCTTTAGATCATATCATTGTTTTAATCGGTTAAAATTATCATATGAGAATTGGTAGATTTTGATTTAATGCAGATTAAGTTAAAATACATATAGTATCATCATGTCATTGATGTAAGAATTTGTTTTTGCTATATAGTTTTAGCATATACGATTAATCATGTTTGTTAATGCATTCGCTAAATCATGTCCTAATAGCAACTTAAACATTTTCTTCATAAAATCTTTGAATTTGGGCATATTGCCGCAAAAGGGATATATTTTTTTTTTGACGGCTCAAATTTTAGGGTTTGCCGTTGGAAAGAAAAAAAAACGGTTTTTAGGAAATTTTTTTTGATTTACCGAATCAGAAAAAGAAAAGGAAAGTTTTGTTTTTTTTTTCTTTTTGCCGCATAAAAAAAAGGGGGGAAAGTTTTTGTTTTTTTTTATTGCCGGATAAATAAAAAAAAAAAATTTTGGCTGTTTTCTTTTTCCAGCCGAGAGCTGGGATTTTAATAAAAAAAAAAATTTCTTTTATTTGGTTCTGCCGAGACCAAACAAGAAAAAAAAGGGTTGTTTTATTTTTATTTTTATTTTGGCCAATTAGTTATTGTGAATCGGTTCACAATTTAAAAATACCGAGTTATTTTAAAGCAGTTTAAAATTTTGACGGATAGAATTCATATTACAAGTTTAATATGGATTAAGAATGAAATTAATGTGATTAATTACGGAATTGTCACTTAATTTAATTTAAATAGGTGGTTTGGATAAATTAATCAACATAATTAAGGAATTGTGTCATGTATGTTTAATTTATTTTTAGTTGATGCTTTTAATTTTGTTGAATGAATCGAATGAATGAATTTTATTTACGTATTTAATTTTGCAATCGGTTGTAATTTGTAATACTTAGTGTGGCCTTAGTCAAATTATGTTTTCGTAATGAAGGAAACATGATTTTTTATGTAATTATGAGATCTCGAATCTCCTTTATTTTAGTTTTGGGTTTTGAAATTAGAATGTAATAAATAGGTCAATTATGTAATTTTATTTATTGTAATTTCAAAGAAGACTAAAGATGAAGATTCAAGCTCACTCCCGCTACATGGATCAAGATGGAACATTAAGACAAGTTTCTCGGGTCCAAGGATGGATTCCAAACTTGTATTTATTGTTCATTTTGATAGGATAAGCCACACTAGGACTTTTACTGTTTTTTTTTTTTTTACGTTTTTCATTATTATTGCTTTTCATTTACATGTTAGTAATTGCATCATATTCCGCCTAAAACCAAACCACCTACTTCTAAAATGCATGAAAATTGACTCATATAGGTTGTATGTTAGTTTTCATGGACATGCAGATGTCACAGTCTATAAGCCATCACCTTAGTTTATTCATTCTCGCATGCTAGTTTATAGTTCACTTAAAATGAATTAAAATAAAGTTGATGGGATCTTCCTCTAAAACGGAAATTGAGATTAGTCTTTATAAGGGCAAACATCTATGAATCCCTTCTTCGTCGGTAGGCCTAATATGACCCCTTCTACGTTGGGTAAGTAGTGTTGACTTAGTTTACCTCAACATCATAGTCCGAAGAGTTTCTCGTGATTATGATGGACTAAAGATAGTATTTACAGAAATTTATCGACCAAGAATTCTAACGGTAGAATTAGCTAAAAGGTTAGCTTATCAATTTACAGAGAATTGAGTCTTGGGGTCATTTATATAATTCTTGAGGGAGGTCAATTGTTAAATGTTTTGAGTCTTCGCGTTATGACGTTAGTTCATTAGACTTAAAATCAAAACGATGCACATGCTTATTATTTTTATTCTTCTTTCGCAGTGTAGAACACGTTTATTATCAATAATACTGTTACAACAAATGGCTGGAAATAACGCAATCCCAATGCCTAGTGCCACACTATATCGTTCGTCTCCGGCTTAAAATGTTCATGGACCAAATGAATCACCCACTCGATCAAGAATGATGGGTCCAATTTTGGATCGGGAGGCGGCACTACGGAATGCTTGCCATCGCCGACGGTAAGCTCGGGTATTTAATCGAGCCATTGCAGTCAACCCAGGCCCCAATGCAGGAGCCAACGAGTCACTCGCTTATAGTGATTTCGTTATGGAAGCGGGTGCGATAAAGAACGTACTCATCTTTGCAATGGAAACCAATTTGCAGAGACACTTCATTGCCCAAGGTGCAAACAAGATTTTCACCACGCTCACTAACGAGTTCTCAAAGGCACCGAGAATCGTTACATATGAGCATACCTGTCGCTTCTTTGATGCGAAACTCCAGAAGGGCCAACCGGTTAGCCCACACATTCTTCACATGATTGAGAATGTCGAGAAGTCGAGGCACCTCGAATTGTAAAATCAGTGAGAGCATTGTCATTGACCGAATGCTTCATTCTCTTCACGATGGTTTTGCCCTTTTCAGGGCGAACTACTATATGAATGACTTGAAAAAGAGTCCTCATGAGCTACACTCCCTTCTCGTACAGACCGAGAAGGATATGAAATTGAGTGGGAGCGTGAAGCAGGATGTTCTCACAATTTACAAAGGTAAAGGTAAGGGCAAGGCTCATGGCGACCTAGCTGTAGGTAAGCCAAAGTTTAAAAAGCCAGGAAACGGTAAGAGTTCGCCTGGTGAGACAAGTGGCTCACAGGGCAATACAAAGAGCAAGGGCGGTGACATAGAGTGCCATCATTGTCACAAGACTGGACATTAGAGGAGGAACTGTTCGGTCTACCGTGAGGACATCAAGGCAGGCCGCGTCGTTCCTGTTGGTATGTCATCTTATATTCATATGATTGAGATTAACCATGCAAGTTTCGGAACTTGGGTACTAGATACTGGTTGTGGTTCTCATCTATGTAATCATTTGCAGGGCCTAAAGAACATCATACCTCTCGAAAAAGGTGATGTGGACTTGCAAGTCGGGAATGGAGCACGAGTTGCTGCTGCCTCGAAGGGGACATATGTAATCCAACTCCCTAGTGGTTTTGAGTTATCTTTAAATAACTGTTACTATGTACCCAGTTTATCTAAGAACATTATTTCTGTTTCCGTACTTGCTAAAGACGGTTTTGCATTTTCAATAAAGGATAATAGTTGTATTTTCTCTTTTAATGAAATGATTTATGGCAAAGCAGTTTCCATGAATGGAATTTACATCTTAGATCAAACCACGGAAGTATTACACATGAATAATAAGAAATTAAAGGTTGGTGACAAAGATCAAACCTATCTATGGCATTGTCGAATGGGACACATAAATGAGAAACACGTGAAGAAACTCGTCGATAATGGGACTATTCCCGCATTCGATTTTTCTACATATGGCACATGTGAATCATGTCTCATTGGCAAGATGACTCGAATTTCCTTCAAAGGTGTTGGAATGTGCGCTAGTGACCTATTAGGACTCATACATACGGACGTATGTGGACCTATGTCAATTACCGCTAGAGATGGCTATAGATATTTTATCACTTTCACGGACGATTTGAGTAGATACGGATATGTCTACTTAATGAAGCATAAAAGTGAATCCTTTGAGAAATTCAAGGAATACCGAATAGGTACAGAACCAACTCGGGTAGAAAGATTAAAGCACTCCGTTCAGATCGAGGTGGCGAATATCTTTCAAATGAGTTTGATCAACACCTGAAAGACTGTGGAATCGTTTTGCAGTTAACTCCACCTGGAACACCTCAATTGAATGGTGTGTCCAAACGGAGAAATTGAACCTTACTAGATATGGTTAGATCCATGATGAGTCACACCGTAGTGCCTGATTCATTATGGGGTTATGCTCTTTTGTCAGCTGCTCTTATACTTAACCGAAGTCCGTCTAAAGCTGTCGACAAGACTCCATATGAAATATGGAAGGGAACGGTCTCCTTTATTCGGGTTTGGGGCTGCGAGGCATAAATCAAGTGGCGACACGAGGATAAGCTCGGCCCGCGATCGGTCAAGACATACTTTATAGGTTATCCAAAAGGAACATTTGGTCATTACTTCTATTCGCCTACCGAACATCGAGTTTTTGTTGCGGCTAGTGCGACGTTCTTAGAGAAATAATTTCTCGAGAACAAGTCGAGTAATAGAAGCTTCGAGCTGTCGGAGATTCCAGAACCAACAACCGAGGAACAGATTGAGGAAACTGTACCTCCAACTCATGATACGGTTAATATTCCTGAGGAACCTAGGAGATCGGGTAGAGACTCTCATCCTCCGGACAGATACATTGGTATGGTCGAGGAGAATGACATTTTACTTCTAGAAAGTAATGAACCCGCAACCTATAAAGGTGCTATGGCCTGTTCCGACTCAAAGCTATGGCTTGAAGCCATGCAATCCGAGATGTACTCCATGTATGAGAATAACGTATGAGATCTAGTTGATTTACCTAATAAGGTAAAACCTCTACAGTGCAAATGGCTTTACAAAATAAAGCGTTATGTAGACGCGCAACCAGATATCTATAAGGCACAACTTGTGGCAAAAGGTTTCACTCAAGTGCAAGGATTACATTATGATGAGATTTTTGCACCTGTAGTCATGCTACGTTCCATTCGGATAATCTTAGCGATTGCCGCATTTCATGATTATGAGATTTGGCAAATGGATGTGAAAACCGCCTTCTTAAATGGTTATTTGGAGGAAGAGTTGTACATGGTGCAACCCGAAGGTTTCATAGATCCTGAACATCCTAAGAAAGTATGCAAGCTTAAGCGTTCCATTTATGGACTTAAGCAAGCTTCTCGGAGTTGGAATCATCGTTTCGACCAAGTGATAAAAGAGTATGGTTTCACTCGATCGGTCGAGGAACCATGCTTATATATCAAGTCGAGTGGGAGCAAGATTGTATTCTTGATATTGTATGTCGATGACATACTCTTGATTGGGAATGACATTCCTCTCCTATCTTCGGTTAAAGAATGGTTGAAGAACCATTTCCGGATGAAAGATCCGGGTGAGGCACAACACATTTTGGGAATCCGTATCTACCGAGATAGATCACGACAGACGTTATCACTTAGTCAAGAGTCTTATTTGGATAAGGTTCTTGAGAGGTTCAGCATGACCAACTCCAAGAAGGGGAACCTTCCTATGACGACTGGGATGCAGTTGAGCAAGTCTCAGTCACCCACGACGCCTGAAGGTATTGAGCGCATGAGTCGTGTTCCTTATGCATCTGCAATATGATCGATCATGTATGCCATGATATGCACACTTCCAGACGTGGCATATACATTGAGTATGACGAGTCGGTACCAAAAGACTCCAGGTGAAACACACTGGATAGCAGTCAAAAATATCCTCAAGTACCTACGAAGGACTAAGGATTGGGTATTGACTTATGGAGGCGATACTAAGCTATGCGCAACCGGTTACGCAAATGCCAGCTTCTAAACGGATCGAGATGATTAGAAATCTCAGTCTAGATTCGTTCTTACTCTTAATGGTGCTGCGGTCAGTTGGAATAGTTCCAAACAGGAAGTTGTAGCAGATTCTACTACTGAATCTGAGTACTATGCCGCTTCGGAGGCAGCAAAGGAAGTGATATGGATGCGTCAATTCTTACAAGGGCTTTCGGTAGTTCCTAGTTCGAATGACCCGATCACCATCTATTGTGACAATAGAGGTGCCATCTTCCAGGCTAAGGAGCCAAAGTCTAGCAACAAATCTAGACATGTACTTCGGAAAGCTCACCTGATCCGTGATTACGTGGAGCAAGAAGAGATAGTGATTGACAAGATTGCGACGGATGATAACATCGCGGATCCTCTCACCAAACCGTTGAATTATGATAAGCATGTAGGGCATGTTAATTCCATGGGAATTAAACATGTTCCTGGGTTGTAGTACTTGATTATGGATTTGATACATTATCTTTTTCATATACTATTTATAACTTCATCGTTTTATATATAATATTTTATTTTTCATGTGGATTGTACTGACAACATTGAACGCCACAAAGTGAACTGAATTACATTATATCTTGTTTTGGTCCGTAATCGCCATTGTGAGCTGATAACTCCGGCTATTATATTGTGCAGTCGATTGATGGTGGGTTCAACGAGCCATAAGTCAAACGGTTGACTGATCGATCACAAATGCGAGATTATGACGATACCTCGTAGGACAACTTTTTGTGACAACGTAATGGAGTCCTAAATGTTTAATAACATTCGGTGCCAGGTCGTGGATAGGACATCCATTGTGTTCCTAGAGTCGATTCTTTTGACTATCGACCGTTGTCTCTTGAGATTAAGGCGCTTTTGGGTGACTTTGGTTTCTTTCTCACGATCCGTCAGAATCGGAGGCTAAGTAGATTTTTTCTGGTCATTTCATACTCGTGCTTACATCTGCAGGATTCGAGTTGAGGAAAATATCCAACCCTTATCGGTATAGTTATTTCTCAGGGCCACTCGAGGAGTTGTAACTGAAATGCATGGCCATGCTCGAATGTTGATTCGTTTATCAGTTAAGTTACTCTCTAGTCGGGGAAACCACTCTTGATATTGATCGCTTGTAAAATACGACCTTTGTGAATTCGGATTTGCAAATTGTTTTACATTGAGTGGGAGAAATTTTATAGGATATGAGAATCGGTTATCGCACATACACTTGTGAGGACAAGTGGGAGTTTGTTGGAGCTTGTGTCCTCCACAAATTAGTGGTGATAACATTTGTAAATCTCTTACAGGTTCACTAGGGTATACTTCGTATATTTAATCAGTTGATTAACGTTTACCTAATAACGGTTGGCTTGCTAGAAAGTTTGACGTTATTATCATACAGATGGCGGTGATCAACTGGTCCCTAAAGGTCACACCTATAGGATGTGTTTGAGAAATATGGTTATAGAAATATGATCACATTGATGCCCAATATGACTAAAACGTTAGTCAATGTGTTGATGAGATAATTATTTAATGAAAATTAAATAATATTAGTTGAGACGAATTAACTGTCAATTCGTAAATTAAATATAATAAGTTATATTTAATTAAATGTATATAATGTTAGCTTGGACGAATTAATCTGTTAATTCGTAATTAAATAGAATCAGTTATATTTAATATCAACAAGATGAATGTGTCATAGTGGTAATAGTGAGGGTACACAAACCAAGAAGTCTTGGGTTCGATCCTCACTAGATGACAATCCAACACATATTATATATTTTTGGAAAGACCAAAAATAAGGAGAATATACTCCTTATTTCGGTCAGTTTGGCCGAAAATTAGGAAGGATTTTTCTTTCCTAATTGACTCCAAATTTCGGTCTGTATAAAAAGAAAGGGAGAGAATTATTTCTACCCTAATGCTTTTCTTGACCTTGCTTCCTCTCTCTCATAAAAAAACACAAAAACAACTAAATTTTACAGAAAATTTTAGATCGATTTCTAGCATAATCAAAGGGCATATCTCACATCGTCTTGGGTGCAACTAATAGGCGAATATCAATTTTGATATTGTTCTTAGGCCAATTTGGCTAGGACCGAAGGTTAATTCTGAATCCTTTATATTTTGTTTATGTATTTTGTTTATGACCTTTGATCATCATTGTTAAATTCGTTATAATCCTTCTAGTTTAAGGGAAGTATACAGATTATTTCCCACAGGAATTTATGTTCAATTACATGTGAAAACATACAAATGATACAAAAAAACAATGGAAGAAAATTACAGTAACAAAAATTACAATAATTACATCGGGTTTAGCGATTTATGTCGAACATACTTCCAAAACGGATAATTTGAGAAAGAACAAAATAAACAAATAAGCGAACAGGAATTAGGCGATAATACGGTTAATAGTTAATTAATACGTAAGCTAATTAAACTAAGTCAAGGCAGAACGAAAGTTCAGAGACAGAAATCAACCTGGAACAGGCGCAGCAGAGCTGCGCCCTTTGGAAGAGGCGCAACAGTTGTTGCGTCTGTTCCAAGGGTGAGTTCTGGCTGTGAAGCCGAAACTGCAAATCGTTAATTTTAATCGGTGAATTTAAGGATTAATTATGATATCTAACTCGGATGGAAGTGATTTAATGGATTAATTACATGCGAATGGGTCATAAAAGCGATAAAACATGGATGAAAACTAATTAGGATGGATATTTACAAGATTACAAGGGTTAATTAACAAATTAATAAACTAACTAAATTAATTAGGTTAAATATGATGAGTTAATGACGGATTAATGATGAATATGATAAATAACAGGTGAAAAATATATCGATGACGAATTCCAGAGATTCAATATGGATGAATCGAGCCTCTAAAACTCGGGTTTGATTTGAATGACGAAAACCCGCTAATATTGGATTATAAGGGATTTAAGTCGGATTTAATGATTAATTACATACTAATGAATGATAAATAATATACATGTGAGATGATTATGCTATTATACAAAAGAATTGACAAAAACAAACGAAAACAAATAAAACGAACGAAGTTACAGAGGACGAAGGAAGAAGAAAGGAAGCAGGAACGGCGGCAGCCTCACGAAGAGGCGCAGCAGGTGCTGCGTCCCTTCGAAGAGGCGCAGCAGTTGCTGCGTCCTTTCTCGACGGTTTGTCTTCTGGTAATCCGTAAAAAGGGTTTTAAAGCATGGTTTCATAAATCGGTTTTAATGAGTATTTTCGACATAAATCTTACAATAGTGATTACAAAAAGTAAATAACAATAAATAAAAGAGAGATTTACACCCTCAGACTTACATGTTTGACGAAACGAGATGAACTAATTTTATGTTCTAGTGATGCTCGACTCGAATGTAACGAAAGTGCCCTCGTAAGAGGAAAACGATTAAGATTAATTAAGTTGATTATTGTGGAGTTGGTCAAATTGGTCGGTCATGCAAACGAGGCTGGTATTCAGAAGGATCCGAGCTTACGTGGTCGAATGTTCAAGCACGTAGACGCCAAAAAGTAAGAACGTGGTCTAGAATGCAAAGGGAGAAGAGAAGGGCGGACACTCGCGTGAGAAATATGAGGAGCGAAGGCTCCTATTTATACTAATCACGTAAAGGAATAGGGTTTTCGGAGAGACTTTGAAAGTGAATCTCGAAAAGATATGAAAAAGATACGAAAAACACGCAGAAAAGGACCTGGGAAGAGGCGCAGCAGTCACTGCGTCTCTTGGAAGAGGCGCAGCACCTGCTGCGTCTGTTCCCAAGTGGTTTCCTCCTGCGGAAGAAAGATTTCCGCGTTTAATTTATGGAATAACGGGATAATTTGGTTTTCCTTAATATTTTGTATGAATATTACGGGAAATTGTTTGCCAAAGATTAAAAGATTGTGAAAGATTTATAAAATATGGAATAGAAATATCCGAAACATTCCAAAACATTCTGACTCGGGATTTAGCGGTTATCAGAAAATGAAGACGGTTTTAGGCCCGGACTACAAATGTACTCTAATTACTGTCAAAACGACCGTATCGGCGTGTAGATGACAACTAAGAGGTAGACATCAGTGTTTGAGCAATCACTTGACAATAAACTTATGAACTGTCACAAATTGTTCCGCGTACCAAACATGCGGCCCAATCATCACCGAGTGGTTTGCGGGAGGTGCAGAAATGAGGTATCTACACTACTCTTTTGTACTAAAATTCACCAAGCTGAAAATCATGTCCAGACGAACGGGGACAAATTCTACTACTAATTACAAAATCATATACATAATTCTAGCAATTCACAATCTCTAAAATAAAAAGAATAAACCATTCTTATGTTTTTTTCTTTTTGGTGTAAACGGAGTAGTAGGGGGAAATATGATGCTGACGGGACTCAAACCCATGTCATGAGTACCACCCCTTCTAACTTACCTGCTAAGCTAGAAGACAACTGCACTAATCAAATGTACTTTTCTTTGGCTTAAAGAGGAGTAATTGTTATCTCTTGTCAACTCCCAACACCACACATCCTTAGCGAGGCTTGCACTCAAGCGAATATTCATAATATTATCAGCTTCAAATGAAAGAAAAGTCGATCGAACCAATGCAGTATTCCAACAAGTAGTACCAGGCATTATGAGTTTCGCAACCCTTATCTCCATATTAGAATTTCCCCCAGCTGTTAATACTTGCTTCGACACCGTACCAGGTAACCAAGGGTCAGTCCATACTTGTGTGTCCATTCCGTCTCCAATCCTCTTCCTTGCCCCTAATTTGATCACATCTCTCGCCTCCCAGGTACCAAACTATGTTTTTTTTGTATGTTCATGGAAATTATTTTTTCTATTTACAACCAACATCCTTAATATCAAAGATTTATAACAATTGTGATATGAAGTGCTCTCTTGGTGTAATTGGTATTCGTGAAGATCATAATATGATGTGTTCTGGTACAATGACCACATCCCTTAGCATTATATCTCAAGGTTTAGGTAGGACCAAAGATGTAGTTATGATGAAGGTATATACTGGAAACAGACGTCATTAAAAACTACATGATAATCCAACTCTAGTGAAGATAGACATGGTTTAATGCTAAACATTGCCAGTTTGGCACCAAGCATGTCCTCGGTTCATATGAAAATAAATATACTTTAGTAAATGAGAAAGAAATACGTAGTAGTCGGTAGTAAATAAGAAGAAAGAGGAAGAAAAAGTTGAAAGGTTAGTGATACGCACCCCCAACTGACAACAGCTTTGGCAGTGTTTTCGGGTTCCATTGGGTGAGGCGGCGCAGGATTCCTACTTGTTTTAACGGCACGAAATTTACAACCACGGGTGCAAGTATCACCAAGCACCATGATTGTGGCAGTTGCTATTCCATCCCCGCCTCCATTCCAACACTGAAATTATGCCAATGTATGCTTCATTACTATAACCCATATTCATTTTGATGTTAGACACATAAACTACGCAAACAAAATGATAATAGTAGTACAGAAAGGCTTATTCTCGATTTCTCATTGACAACCCAAAAAGGCTTATTCCACACACAAAAATGTCAAAAAGCAGTGGCGGAGTGAGCGGTACTAACAAGAGTAGCCGCCCCTAGACAATGCGAAAATGGATATTTTACTACTGTAGGCTCAACTTCATATTCTGGTTATGTCATTGGAGTTAAAAAAAATAAAAATAATAAAAATAACAAAATTTGACTACAAGGTGGAAGGAGATCCAAATGTAGGCAACAACACCCTCTAACTAGATAAGGATTTGTTTGAAAGTACTAAGATATTACAATTATATTAAGCTAGCATGATTACTACCTCAAATTTGCCATCTCAATGGCCCTACTCTTTTGTACTAAAATTCACCAAGCTGAAATCATGTCCAGACGAACGGGGACAAATTCTACCACTAATTACAAAATCATATACATAATTCTAGCAATTCACAATCTCTAAAATAAGAAGTACAAACCATTCTTATGTTTTTTTCTTTTTGGTGTAAACGGAGTAGTAGGGGGAAATATGATGCTGACGGGTCTCAAACCCTTGTCATGAGTACCACCCATTCTAACTTACCCGCTAAGCTAGAAGACAACTGCACTAATCAAATGTACTTTTCTTTGGCTTAAAGAGAACAGTAAGGGCAAATTCGTTGTTAACAGGTTCCGAACCTAGGTCAAGATTACCGCTCCTTTTAACGTACCCCCTAAGCTAAATGACAACTACACTAATCAAATGCTCTTTTTTTGCATAAAGGGAGTCATAGGGGCAAATACTGTAATACTCCGTATTTATAAGTCTTGGGGTACTCTATCGAGTAGGCCTTACTCTGTCGAGTAAGGGTAAGTGGCGTTTTAGAAAAGTTTCTGACCTGTTGGGTACTCGATCGAGTAACTAGGGTACTCGATCGAGTAAGGGAGTACTCGATCGAGCACCTCGGGTACTCGATCGAGTGTCCGGTTTTACGGGGAGTTTTCTCGGATTTTGTTAATTATGCGATTAAGGTATATAAGCTTTGTCTTCATTATTCTAAATCACTTTTGCAAAACCTAAATTACTGTTTAAGAGAGAAAGCAAGCAAGTTCTTCATCCTAATCGCATTATTAGCAATCCCCAGAGTTTGGAAGGTCAGTTCTTAGCGTTGGTTATACCGTTGAGTTCCTTGCGTCAAGGGTAAGATCTGTGTACTCTTTTTGTTGTATTTCCTTTATTTTGGTTAAACCCTAATTAAGGGATTTGGGGGTTTTGTATAGTATATGATTCGGTAGCATTTATATGTCGTATGATAGGAGGAGGTTTCATAGAGGAAGCTTTTTGATTCAAAGAAGAGAGACCGTCGATTGTGTGCTTACCGGTAGGATTTCCTACTCGCATTAGTCCCATAATGGGATATTGGTTGATGTGTTGTGTTTGGTTGTTTGATATAGTAATTGTATTGTGATTGTGGTTGTGATCGTTGTCTATGGTTCGCGAGGCGTGGCCTCGGCTGAGTGGGGTCACTTGCGGGAGTGGCTTCACGCCCTAGTTTCGCCTTCTGTGGAACCCGCCACAGAAGGGATGTGCACATTAATGGACAGGGTTATCGCTCACTATGTGGAGCGGGGATTTGGTGGGTACGGCTGCAGTCCCCCACTGGCAGGGCTGGTCCAGTGGACAGGTCAATGGTTGAGATGATTGGAGTTGGGCGTGATTGTGTGTGTGTGTGACAGCTAAGCTGTCTGTTTATCCTATTGTTAAATTATATTGAATTGTGTGATTAGTACTGACCCCGATGTTGTTTTGTAAACCTGCGGTGATCCATTCGGGGATGGTGAGCAGATATTGAGCAGGTATTGAGATGAGTACTGGATAGCTGGGATTGCCACGACATGATGATAGGAGTCTTCTGCTGTAGCTTATTAGTTATTTACATTTCAGTTAGAACAGTCAGTTTGAGGACATGTATGACACATTTGGTTTGGTTTTGAGAATTGTAACTCTTCGCTAAGTATTTTATATTTAAACGTTGTTTCTTCATTGTTTATTTGATTATCATTGCCTCGGGTAACCGAGATGGTAATGTCTTCATACCTGAGTGGTCCTGGTAAGGCACTTGGAGTATGGGGTGTTACAAATGGTATCGTGAGCGACGATCCTAAAACCCGTAACCAATGAACCTAATGAACATAGGGAGTCAATTAAAATGAACCCGGGGTAAAAGTTGTAGGAGCTAATGCAAAGGCTTGGGAGACGTCCTAAAGTCGCGAACTTGCCCTACAATTTTGAACCGGTCACATGGGGGGTGTATGTTAAGGTCGTATGTGTTGCTTGGTTAACTTGTGTAAGAATGTGATGAAGTGTGTTAATTGTTGGATGATTGAAGTAGAAGTTGAGAATGTGAAAGAAAGGTTAATGATATATGTAGACTCGTTGTTGGAGTGATAACATGTTGGATGTTTATAAGGTGGCACTTAATAGCATGATATAATGATCTCGTAAATCGTATGAAAGGATGCGTAGCATTATATGCTTACTTATGATATAATATGTGGTTTTATAAAGTTTTTAGGATGTTAGCATATGACATAGCATGCGGGTAGCGTTTATGAGTTAGCATGACTCGATCGAGTGGGACTGACTCGATCGGGTGGGTTTTTGACGATTTTGAGTCCAGAATCGTGTTTTTGGGTACTCGATCAAGTAACTAGGGGTACTCGATCGAGTAGGGGTCACTCGATCGAGTAGCCTAGCTACTCGGTCGAGTATGTTAGAGATCGAAGGTCCGTTTGGGGTCTGATGTTTGGGTACTCGATCGAGTATGTTGGGCACTCGATCGAGTAGCCCGTTACTCGATCGAGTGTGTGTGGGAACTCGATCGAGTAGGTTCTGGGCAGCGTGTTTTCGTGTTTTGAGGTTTAGTACGTGTGTTTATGTCTACCCTTTCTTATATATAGTTTCAAGATGCCGCCCAAGAAGACTGCTTTGTATGCGAGAGCTGAGCTTATGAACATAGATGACATCGTTAAGATGTTGGAGCATCAGGATGCTCTCACTGAGGCTTTAAAGACTGTGGGGAAAGATAAGGATAAGGATAAGGAGAAGGAGGTTGATCATTCTAAAATCAGCCTCTATATAGCGAGGTTTAACCCGAAAGAGTATAAGGGAGTTGGGGAGCCTAACCTTCTCGATAGTTGGTTTAGAGAGATGGAGAACATACTAGATTTGGTTCACATCGTCCCGATGAGATGAGAGTAGAACAGTGCGTTCTATCCGAGGGAGGCAAACAAGCAAGTAGTGGGATACAGTGAAAGTGAGTGCTAAGGAGATATATACAAACCAAGGCTTACCTGCTATACCTTGGGAGGAGTTTCGTAGGGCTGTGAGAAAGGAGTTTGTACCGGAGCATGTGAGGAGTAAGTTGAGAGAAGAGTTTGACAGTTTTAAGATGACCGCTGAGATGTCTGTGGCCGAGTACTACAGGCAGTTCAATGATAAGTCTAGGTATGCTGAGGACATGGGTTTGAGTGAGGAGAATTTGGCATTGAGGTTTGAGAGAGAGTTGACCCCTAAGATTATGGATAAGTTACCCGTGGGAGTCCTTACTGATGTTAAGGAAGCCTATGAGAGGGCTGGGAGAGCTGAGAGGTTGGTGGAGATGGCTCAGGAGAGGTCAGGTGGTGAGAAGAGGAAGTCTGAGAGCGAGGGTGGTGGCCAATCTAATCACAAGAAAGGCAACCACAATCAGTCTAAGGGGTTTTCTTCGGGTCGTGGGTTTAGTGTCTTTGGGGCTTCCTTTAGGCGTGGCCATGGAAGTGTTGGTGGTAGTTGGGGAGTGACCTGCTATAGCTGTGGTGGTGTAGGCCACAAGAGACATGAGTGCACAAGTGCACCGGGATCTTTCCAGAGACCTGCGCAGAGCTACGCGAGCAACAGACCGGGCCGGATCATGGCCAAACCGGGGAAGTCGAGTTACCGAGTGGAGGCAACCGCAACGGCGATAATTCTTATCAGAAACCACCGACGAACAACAACAACAATCAAGGGTCGGGTGCTAAGCCGACCACCTCGGCCCAAGATCTTGTCCGGGAGGTGGACAAGACCGATGGAAAGCTATTCATGATGGAGAAGAAAGCACCCGAGTAGGATGCTCACGTTATCACCCTAAGTACTTTTCTTGTTAATGGTGTTCATACCTTTGTTTTGTTTGATTCAGGGGCTTCTCAGTCGTTTGTATCTTCGAGTCATGTTAAGCGGTTGGGTTTGAGGGTATATGAGTCCGTTAGTGAGCAAGTTTTTATACCTTCGGGTGAGTCCGTATCATGTGGGAGGTTGTTTAGAGATGTATCTATGATAGTTGGGCAAGTTGATCTACCAGAGACTTGCTAGAGTTTCCTTTTGACGGTTTTGAGATGATAGTCGGGATGGATTGGTTAGGAAAGTATAAAGCTAAGATAGACTGACATCAAAAGAAAGTGTCTTTAAGAGGTCCTAAGGGTGTTAGTGTGTCTTATCGTGGGTTTCTAGTCAAACCCAAAGTTAAGTTGATTGCACTTTGTCACCTTGAAGTCTTATCCGAGGAAGGGATGTCCTTTGATCTTGTGCCATGTGAGAGATGACCGGATAGAGAGTCCGCGAGTGGATGAGATACCAGTGGTGGGAGAGTTTGCCGATGTTTTTCCGGAGGAGATTCCGGGTTGCCCGGAAGAGAGATAGATTTCACAGTAGAGTTGAAACCAGGGACGGGGCCAATCTCTAAGGCACCGTACCGCATGGGTCCTAAGGAGATGGAGGAGCTTAGAAAGCAGTTGGATGATTTGATAGAGAAGGGATACATTAGACCTAGTGTATCACCGTGGGGAGCACCAGTTCTTTTCGTGAAGAAGAAAGATGGGAGTCGAGGTTGTGCATAGATTACGGGAGGAGCCGAACCGAGTGACGGTGAAGAACAAGTATCCTTTGCCAAGGATAGATGACCTGTTTGATCGGTTGAGTGGTGCATCAGTCTTTTCTAAGATTGATTTGAGGTCGGGGTACCATCAGGTGAAGATTAGAGAGGTGGACATACCAAAGACGGCTTTCACGTCAAGGTATGGTCATTATGAGTATGTGGTGATGCCGTTTGGGTTGTCTAATGCACCGGCAGTGTTTATGGATTTGATGAATAAGATCTTTAGACAGTTTTTGGATAAGTTCGTAGTGGTGTTTATCGACGATATCTTAATCTACTCAAAGACTAGGGAGGAGCATGAGGAGCATCTAAGGATCGTGTTGCAAACTTTGAGGGACCATGAGTTGTATGCTAAGCTATCCAAGTGTGAGTTCTGGTTAGAAAAGTTGCTTTTAAGGGCATGTGATCTCTAAAGATGGGGTAGCTGTGGATCCGGCGAAGATAGAAGCAGTGACAAAGTGGGAAGCACCAAAGAATGTTGCTGAGGTTAGGAGTTTCTTGGGTTTAGCTGGATACTACAGACGGTTCGTGAAAGATTTTTCCAAGATAGCTAGACCTATGACAAATATTGATGAGGAAAGAGAACAGGTTTCGTTGGGATGAGAGTTGTGAGACGGCGTTCCAAACATTAAAGGAGCGTTTGACCACAACTCCTGTCTTAGCATTGCCTGAAGGGACGGAGAACTTTGAGGTTTATACAGATGCCTCAAATAATGGGTTGGGATGTGTGTTGATGCAGAACGGTAAAGTGATTGCCTATGCTTCTAGGCAATTGAAGCCTTATGAGGAGAACTACCCTACTCATGACCTGGAGTTGGGTGCGGTAGTGTTTGCTCTCAAGATTTGGAGACATTACCTTTATGGAGCAATCTTTAAGGTATTTTCTGATCACAAGAGTCTCAAGTACATTTTCACTCAAAAGGAGTTGAACATGAGACAGAGGAGGTGGATGGAGTTGATTGGCGATTATGACATGGAAATCATCTACCATGAAGGGAAAGCCAATGTTGTTGCTGATGCTTTGAGTAGGAAGAGTGTACATTCTCTGTGTACAACTCTATCTTTGATGAGGCTGAGAGATGAGGTAGCAAGGTTTGGGATACATATAATGCAGAAAGGAGAAGCCAAGGGTGATATGACAGTACATCTTGAGTTTTATGATGACATTCGAGGTAAACAGGCGTTGGATCCCAAGATGGTGGAGTGGAGAGCTGGGGTAGAAAAAGGGACAGTGTCCCGATTTCCAATTCATACAGATGGTAGTTTGAGGTTCGATGGTAGGTGGTGTGTCCCTAATGATGAGGAGTTGAAAAAGACTATCATGACAGAGGCGCATTGTACACCATACTCAGTACATCCGGGTGGTGACAAACTGTACAAGGATTTGAAGAAAACGTTTTGGTGGCCTGGGATGAAGAAAGAGACAGCTGAGTTTGTGTCCCGTTGTTTGACATGCCAGAGAGTTAAAGGGGAACAACGACGACCAAAAGGGAAGATTCATCTTTAGAGGTACCGAGTGGAAGTGAATCCATTTCCATGGATTTCATTGTGGGTTTGCCAAAGAGTCAACAAGGTAACAACATGATTTGGGTAATAGTGGATCGCTTGACCAAGTCGGCTCACTTTGTTCCAATGAAAGATACATGGACTAAGGCACAATTGGCTATGGCCTATCGAAAGAACGTGCTTAAGTTACATGGAGTCCCTAAGGACATAGTGTCCGACGAGATGCGAGGTTTATATCGAGGTTTTGGAAGGAGTTGCAGAATCGTTGGGAACAAATTTGAAGATGAGTACAGACATTTCATCCTGCGACGACGGACAGATGAGAGAACAATCAAGACTCTTGAGGATATGTTGCGAGCTTGTGTGATGGACTTTGGTGGTAGCTGGGAACAGAGGTTGGACTTGATAGAATTTTCTTATAATAACAGCTATCACACTAGTATTGGTATGGCACCGTTTGAGGCTTTATATGGGAGGAGATGTAGGAGTCCAATCTGTTGGGACGATAGTGCTGAGGCAGTGGTTTTAGGACCAGAGTTGGTGCATGAGATGGTGGAACAGTTAAGATGATCGGGAAACGGATGAGGGCGGCTCAGGATAGGCAAAAGAGTTATGCAGATCTACATCGCAGGGACATAGAGTTTCAAGTGGGGGACAAAGTTCTTTTGAAAGTGTCTCCTATGCGTGGAGTTATGAGATTTGGGAAGAAAGGCAAGTTAAGTCAGAAGTTTATCGGGCCTTATGAGATCTTAGAGCGAGTTGGGGAAGTTTCATATCGTCTGGCTTTACCAGCTGCATTAGAGAGAGTGCATAATGTGTTTCATGTATCGCAACTGCGGAAGTATGTGAGTGATCTGTCACATGTGTTAGAGGCCGAGAACTTAGAGATGGATGAGTCCTTATCATATCTTGAGGTGCCTAAACAGATTCTTGACCGAAAGGTTAGAAAGACTAGGAGTGGTGAGACAGTTCTGCTCAAGATCCTTTGGTCTAACCACGAGATCGAGGAAGCTACATGGGAGCCAGAGGAGGCTATGAAAGAGCATTACCCTTTCCTTTTTGATCAGGTATGTATGGTTACGGGAACGTAACCTTGTTTCTTTTAGGGGGGGTAGGAGATGATCGCGAACAGTTTTTAAGAGTTTCATACCCTTTTTGTATGTTGTGTCGGTATGTGTGTCGGGATGACTTGGGTTAGTAACACGTTTTATGTTGAATTTTGTTTTGGTTGTTGAGTCGGGAATGTTATGGGTGTACCTTTGTTTAGTAGTGGTTTGAACTTCGGGGACGAAGTTCCTTTTAAGGAGGGAAGACTGTAATACTCCGTATTTATAAGTCTTGGGGTACTCTATCGAGTAGGCCTTACTCTGTCGAGTAAGGGTAAGTGGCGTTTTAGAAAAGTTTCTGACCTGTTGGGTACTCGATCGAGTAACTAGGGTACTCGATCGAGTAAGGGGGTACTCGATCGAGCACCTCGGGTACTCGATCGAGTGTCTGGTTTTACGGGGAGTTTTCTCGGGTTTTGTTAATTATGCGATTAAGGTATATAAGCTTTGTCGTCATTATTCTAAATCACTTTTGCAAAACCTAAATTACTGTTTAAGAGAGAAAGCAAGCAAGTTCTTCATCCTAATCGCATTATTAGCAATCCCCGGAGTTTGGAAGGTCAGTTCTTAGCGTTGGTTATACCGTTGAGTTCCTTGCGTCAAGGGTAAGATCTGTGTACTCTTTTTGTTGTATTTCCTTTATTTTGGTTAAACCCTAATTAAGGGATTTGGGGGTTTTGTATAGTATATGATTCGGTAGCATTTATATGTCGTATGATAGGAGGAGGTTTCATAGAGGAAGCTTTTTGATTCAGCAGTAGAGACCGTCTGATTATGTGCTTACCACGTAGGATTTCCTACTCAGTATTAGTCCCATAATGGGATATTGGTTGATGTGTTGTGTTTGGTTGTTTGATATAGTAATTGTATTGTGATTGTGGTTGTGATCGTTGTCTATGGTTCGCGAGGCGTGTCCTCGGCCGAGTGGGGTCACTTGCGGGAGTGGCTTCACGCCCTAGTTTCGCCTTCGAGGAACCCGCCACGAAGGGATGTGCACATTAATGAACAGGTTATCGCTCACTATGTGGAGCGGGGATTTGGTGGGTACGGCCGGTCCCCCATCGGGGGTATCGGTCCAGTGGACGATCGGTGGTTGAGATGATTGGAGTTGGCGTGATTGTGTGTGTGTGTGACTAAGGTCATGTCTGTTATCCTATTGTTAAATTATATTGAATTGTGTGATTAGTACTGACCCCGGTGTTGTTTTGTAAACTGCGGTGATCCATTCGGGGATGGTGAGCGATATTGAGCAGTATTGAGATGAGTCTTGATAGCCGGGATTGCCACGACATGATGATAGAGTCTTCCATTTAGCTTATTAGTTATTTACATTTCGATTAGAATAGTCGTTTAAGGACATGTATGACACATTTGGTTTGGTTTTGAGAATTGTAACTCTTCGCTAAGTATTTTATATTTAAACGTTGTTTCTTCATTGTTTATTTGATTATCATTGCCTCGGGTAACCGAGATGGTAATGTCTTCATACCTGAGTGGTCCTGGTAAGGCACTTGGAGTATGGGGGTGTTACAAATGGTATCAGAGCGACGATCCTGAAACCTGTAACCAATGAACCTAATGAACATAGGGAGTCAATTAAAATGAACCCGGGGTAAAAGTTGTAGGAGCTAATGCAAAGGCTTGGGAGACGTCCTAAAGTCGCGAACTTGCCCTACAATTTTGAACCGGTCACATGGGGGGTGTATGTTAAGGTCGTATGTGTTGCTTGGTTAACTTGTGTAAGAATGTGATGAAGTGTGTTAATTGTTGGATGATTGAAGTAGAAGTTGAGAATGTGAAAGAAAGGTTAATGATATATGTAGACTCGTTGTTGGAGTGATAACATGTTGGATGTTTATAAGGTGGCGCTTAATAGCATGATATAATGATCTCGTAAATCGTATGAAAGGATGCGTAGCATTATATGCTTACTTATGATATAATATGTGGTTTTATAAAGTTTTTAGCATGTTAGCATATGACATAGCATGCGGGTAGCGTTTATGAGTTAGCATGACTCGATCGAGTGGGACTGACTCGATCGGGTGGGTTTTTGACGATTTTGAGTCCAGAATCGTGTTTTTGGGTACTCGATCGAGTAACTAGGGGTACTCGATCGAGTAGGGGGTCACTCGATCGAGTAGCCTAGCTACTCGGTCGAGTATGTTAGAGATCAGAAGGTCTGTTTGGGGTCGGATGTTTGGGTACTCGATCGAGTATGTTGGGCACTCGATTGAGTAGCCCGTTACTCGATCGAGTGTGTGTGGGAACTCGATCGAGTAGGTTCTGGGCAGCGTGTTTTCGTGTTTTGAGGTTTAGTACGTGTGTTTATGTCTACCCTTTCTTATATATAGTTTCAAGATGCCGCCCAAGAAGACTGCTTTGTATGCGAGAGCTGAGCTTATGAACATAGATGACATCGTTAAGATGTTGGAGCATCAGGATGCTCTCACTGAGGCTTTAAAGACTGTGGGGAAAGATAAGGATAAGGATAAGGAGAAGGAGGTTGATCATTCTAAAATCAGCCTCTATATAGCGAGGTTTAACCCGAAAGAGTATAAGGGAGTTGGGGAGCCTAACCTTCTCGATAGTTGGCTTAGAGAGATGGAGAACATACTAGATTTGGTTCACTGTCCTGATGAGATGAGAGTAGAACAGTGCGTTCTATCCGAGGGAGGCAAAATGGCAAGTGGTGGGATACGGTGAAAGTGAGTGCTAAGGAGATATATACAAACCAAGGCTTACTCGCTATACCTTGGGAGGAGTTTCGTAGGGGCCGTGAGAAAGGAGTTTGTCTTTGGAGCATGTGAGGAGTAAGCTGAGAGAAGAGTTTGATAGTTTTAAGATGACCGCCGAGATGTCTGTGGCCGAGTACTACAGAAGTTCAATGATAAGTCTAGGTATGCTTTTTTTTTTGAGGACATGGGTTTGAGTGAGGAGAATTTGGCATTGAGGTTTGAGAGAGGGTTGACCCCTAAGATTATGGATAAGTTACCCGTGGGAGTCCTTACTGATGTTAAGGAAGCCTATGAGAGGGCTGGGAGAGCTGAGAGGTTGGTGGAGATGGCTCAGGAGAGGTCAGGTGGTGAGAAGAGGAAGTCTGAGAGCGATGGTGGTGGCCAATCTAATCACAAGAAAGGCGTGATTGTGTGTGTGTGACAGCTAAGCTGTCTGTTTATCCTATTGTTAAATTATATTGAATTGTGTGATTAGTACTGACCCCGGTGTTGTTTTGTAAACCTGCGGTGATCCATTCGGGGATGGTGAGCAGATATTGAGCAGGTATTGAGATGAGTACTGGATAGCTGGGATTGCCACGACATGATGATAGGAGTCTTCCGCTGTAGCTTATTAGTTATTTACATTTCATTAGAACATCGGTTGAGGACATGTATGACACATTTGGTTTGGTTTTGAGAATTGTAACTCTTCGCTAAGTATTTTATATTTAAACGTTGTTTCTTCATTATTTATTTGATTATCATTGCCTTGGGTAACCGAGATGGTAATGTCTTCATACCTGAGTGGTCCTGGTAAGGCACTTGGAGTATGGGGGTGTTACAAATACGGTGCTAACAGGATACTAACCAAGATCAAGAGTAACGCCCCTCGTAACTTTACCAAAGCGGCTACACTACTCAAACATTACAACCACGACAAGAACAAGAACAAGGAAGGAAATCTGACCTCACCAATAGTAGGACACTGAGCTTCTTCACAAACAGTATGAAGATTTAACCTTGAAAGAGAATCCTTAACCTCATCAAACCTTTTACCTCGAGGAGCTCTTTGTCTCAACCATTCAGGTTTCTTCACATTTGGGTCTCTCCCTGTATTCTGCCCCATCCCCATGCCACCTGGGTATGGTGGGTCCACCTCCTTTTTCATTGTAACGTCCGCCATTGATGTGGGTTCTTTAGAGCTTTTTAGTGATGCAACAACCATGGTGAATTTGGGTTGCGGGAGATTGTTGGGATTGGGTGCCCGTTTTGGGATTTGCATTGAGATTGCTGGGTTTAAATTGATTGATTGGTTCATCATTGTGGTTTGATTGATTATGTTGTAGAAATTGTACCAATTAATTAATGAATGAATGAATTGGATGATCAATTTAAAGGTTATGGTGTTGGAAAGTAGTTGAGTGAGTTGGTTTTATTTTTGAAATGGGGCTTGGAAATCTCCGTCCGACTGTGTAAATGGACTTTACTCTAGGCTCTCTAGTACACCCGTTACCGGGATCGGGTCAGGCCATAAAAAGCAACTCTCATAAATAAACGAACACAAATTCTCATTGAAGATGGACTATATTCGTCACAAGGGAAAGACGGGTCAACTAGTTGCATATTCGGCTGAAATGGGCGGGTGGGTTGCTAGTGGGCTTATTATTATATTGTGAAAGACTCTCGGTTTTTGTGAAACACATATTATTCTATAACAACCCAACCCCACACACACCCCAACCCATCACCCATTGTGTTGACGTTAGTCACACTCAAATCTACTTTTCAAAAAAAAAAATCCTAGCAATCTTCATCCTCAACAATCTTCAAAAAAAAAAATTCTCAGTATAATTATGTAAACTTCACCCTAAATAACACCTTATTCTACAAATATTATTCACTAAAAAAATGCAGAGGAAGAAGTTAGCTTGGTTTTAGAGACGGTTTTAGAAGATCATATGGGTGTTGTTGAGAACGGGGTGAGCGGTACTAACAAGAGTAGCCGCCCCTAGACAATGCGAAAATGGATATTTTACTACTTTAGGCTCAACTTCATAATCTGGTTATGTCATTGGAGTTAAAAAAAAAAAAAAAAAAAAAAAAAAAAAAAAAAAGATCTGACTACAAGGTGGAAGGAGATCCAAATGTAGGCAACATCACCCTCTAACTAGATAAGGATTTGTTTGAAAGCACACTATGATATTACAATTACATTAAGCTAGCATGATTACTACCTCAAATTTGCCATCTCAATGACCCTACTCTTTTGTACTAAAATTCACCAAGCTGAAATCATGTCCAGACGAACGGGGACAAATTCTACCACTAATTACAAAATCATATACATAATTCTAGCAATTCACAATCTCTAAAATAAAAAGAACAAACCATTCTTATGTTTTTTTCTTTTTGGTGTAAACGGAGTAGTAGGGGGAAATATGATGCTGACGGGACTCAAACCCATGTCATGAGTACCACCCTTCTAACATACCCGCTAAGCTAGAAGACAACTGCACTAATCAAATGTACTTTTCTTTGGCTTAAAGAGAACAATAAGGTCAAATTCGATGTTAACAGGTTCCGAACCTAGGTCAAGAATACCGCTCCTTTTAATGTACCCCCTAAGCTAAATGACAACTACACTAATCAAATGCTCTTTTTTTGCTTAAAGGGAGTCATAGGGGCAAATACGGTGCTAACAGGATACTAACCAAGATCAAGAGTAACACCCCTTGTAACTTTACCAAAGCGGCTACACTAGTCAAATATTACAACCACAACAAGAACAAGAACAAGGAAGGAAATCTGACCTCACTAATATTAGGACACTGAGCTTCTTCACAAACAGTATGAAGATTTAACCTTGAAAGAGAATCCTTAACCTCTCATCAAACCTTTTACCCTGAGGAGCTCTCTGTCTCAACCACTCAGGTTTCTTCACATTTGGGTCTCTCCCTATATGCGGCCCCATCCCCATGTCACCTGGGTATGGTGGGCCCACCTCCTTTTTCATTGTAACGTCCGCCATTGATGTGGGTTCTTTAGAGCTTTTTAGTGATGCAACAACCATGGTGAATTTGGGTTGCGGGAGATTGTTGGGATTGGGTGCCCGTTTTGGGATTTGCATTGAGATTGCTGGGTTTAAATTGATTGATTGGTTCATCATTGTGGTTTGATTGTGTAGATACCCGTATCTGTCGATATTGGAATTTATAGAGAACCCGACAAACACCCGATGATGATAGGACACATGTATTCTTTAGTTGTCATTGTCATTTATTTGGGCTCGTTTTACGATGTAGAATGGGCGTCGTCGATGAAGTATTTTATTAATTTAAATGATATTTAAATTAATGTTTTTTTTAAGTGAATTCATTTTATTAATTTAAATGATATTTAAATTAATGTTTTTTTTAAGTGAATTCATTTTATTAATTTAAATGATATTTAAATTAATGTTTTTTTTAGTGAGTTCATTTTATTAATTTAAATGATATTTAAATTGTGGCTTTTTTTAGGTGAATTCAATTTATTTTATTTTATTTTGAATTTATTTTCCCAAGTCTATTTTATTGAAAATAAAATAAATATTTGATTTGAAAAATCATTTTATGAGTATATTTGATTTGAAAAGTCATTTATTTTAATGGGTTAATTGATTTGAAAAATCGATTTTAAAAAGCGAAGAAAACTCGTTTTTAAACTTGTTTTTTGAGCTCGATTTTAGCTCGGTTTTTGAGCCCGTTTTCTTTACGACTTGGCACGAATATCGAGTACACTAACCAACCTAAGCCTCTACCCATCCACCCTTGTTCGAACCCCCTATCCACGGCCCAAATTCCATCCCCAAACACCCCCAACCAGCCCGCGCATACAAGCGACCCCCCTGTTTTGGCAGCTCAATCCCGAGCCCAAAACCCGCTCCAAACATCACCAAAACCCGTACCCATTAACCCTAACCCATACCCTAGTATCCTACCCATATTACCCTAGCTTAATCACCAAGAAAACCCCCCTCAAACCCTCACAAAAGCTGCTGGACAGCAGCTATGCTCAGCAGGCCCGTCTGCCTCTCTCCCCCCTTTTGCCCTACTTTAACTCCTTATAAATACCACCCCTTCACCATACATTCATGCCTGTAAGTTCTCCCCACATCCTACCATTACTCACAAGCTTTAAACCTCAGAAACAAACCCTAATTGCCTCTCAAAAACCCTCCACAAAACCGACATACAAACTGAAACTGTTTGTGTGTCCTCCTCGAAAAACAATTCGTTCCTCCCTCAAACCTCCATCAAAACTCGAGTTTCTTATTCCTAATTAACCATATAACATCCATATACACATTAGACAAAGATTTACGAGCCAAATTGCCCTTGAGAGTACACGAAATCCCTCGAAAAACAGAGTGTTATACACTCTGTTTTCGCGCTTTTTCCCGTCTGTCGATTCTGTTTGTGCTCGTTTTTCATGCCCAATAACCCAAAACGAGCAGGGGTTGCTTTAAGATCCCTGTTCTCCTCTCTTTCTAGTTTTCAAAACATCTTTTAAATCGAATTTTCGTCGTGAAACGAGGAGAAATCATCGTTTGAAAGTTCTTTGTCCAGATTTGTCAAAAAACGCGTGTTTGCTTGTTTCTTCGTCGACGACGGCCTCTCGAGATAAAATCTACCATCGATTACGACCCAAGACGGTGTCAACGATACATGTAGGTTGAGGGTGCATCAAATCCTCCTCTTTCTCCTTTTATTTCGTTTTTCTATGTTTGTTTTTATAGTTTATTTTTCTATTCGTTTATCGCTTTTGTTTATCGTTCGTTTAGATTAACTATGAAACTAGTTTAGTCCGAGTATGAGTTAAAGTACCACCATGAACACCCGCGTTGACTTGAGATGGGAAAATAAACCGCTACTTCAGTCGGTCGTACACCCCCGTCTCATTTACATATCCTCGTGTTCAAGGTAGGGCATAAATAAACGAATTTCTAACTTCGCTCTTCGCTTTTGACCCCTTTGTTATTTCGGCCAACTCGACACACCCTAGGATCCGTTGTATGTTAGTTTAACCTCTGATTGTTAACACATGACGTATTTAGACGACATTCGATCGTTTTAATAACCTAATTAGACATGTTAGGTGGCATCGACATAGCTTTTAAAATCGATTAACAATTCTATAACCTAATTGAATACATCTTTCTTATCACTTGATTTCTCGCTAGCATAGGAGTGCGTGATTAGCACCTTCCTATTAACACTCGACGAGTAAGCATTAATCTTATGATATTGTGACCTAATTGGACCCTTTAGGCCGTGTAGAATACACACTCGCGCGTTTCTTCTCAATCGATCAACCTGTTTTATAACTTGTTTTCTAACTCGTTTTCTAATCCGTTTCGCAATCATTCGATCTAACCAATGAACCTAACCTAGGAACTAGGATGGCCTTGTCTTGGCCGTGAGGGTGGTCATGGTTTGGGCCGTGAGCTTGGCCGTCTTCTTTGTCTTTCTTGCTTCGTTTTTTTTATACCTTTTGTTCTTCGTTGTTTCGTTGCTTGTAATTTGTAATTTGTTTATCGAGTTGTAATTTTCAAGTTAGTTTTCTTTTATAGAGTCAAAACCTCTTTCAAAAAACCTTAGTCTTGTTTGGTTAGATGGTTGTGCCCCAATGCTTGTAAGAGCGTAGTAAATCGCATGTTGTTTAAAGCAACATGGCCCGATTTATGCTAATGCATGCTTTGGTGTGCGGCCCTATGTCTAATTCGATGAGATTGAGCGAAAGCACACATCACGAGGAGTGACCCAAGGCCGTGAGTCATGTAAGCCGAGGGCCACCCCTCTTGTGCACGCTTTTCTAGGCCGATTGGCCGTGTGTGTTGTCGGGTATAGTGTTGTATGTAGCAATTGTATTTAGATCGAGTTGTATCTTTAATTTATTGTTGTGTCGGCATGAAATGCCTGGTTTGTAATAGGTAGATCCCAACGGCTCCCCCATTCCCCTTTAAGCCTTGTTTGCTTTGTATGTTGTTAGATTAATCAACCCGCATGCTAAATTACAACTTTGACAAAGTTAGTTTAGTTGCATCTAAATCGACATAGAAACTTCACATGATAGGGTTAAAACAACGTTTGCATATCATACATCGTAGTAGCTATGACCTTGTTTGAACTCCGACACTTGACTTAGTAGAGGCCGTTATTGACGGGCGGGGTTGGGTGTCCTTATGGGCTTCCTAACACGTACCCTCACCCCTTACTCAAGATCTATGGTTTTGTGGATCCGTCTAAATACCATTGGATTACGAGAGTCATTCAAATCGAGTGATATAGGGTACAAGTCTTTATCTTTAATCACTCGTAGTCGATGGGCTTTATGCTTTTCGATGAAAGGTGTAAAGTTGACTTGAACGGTTCCAAGTTCCCAAAAAACTTGGTGGCGACTCTAATTTGTCTTAATTCGATTCGAAAGAACCTCGAGTCGATTATGCCTAGTGTGGATCCCGCGGACGCAGTTCCCGAGGGCCTTGTCCACAGTTTGGCGACTCTGCTGGGGAAAACAGGACTAGTTACACTTTGTTTCTAGGGTCTTTTCCTCCGAGGTGAAACTTGAAAAGAAAGTGTTGGAAAGTAAAACATTACTCATAGTGCTACGATTCATGCATAAACCCTTAAGGACTTCCCGGGCCGTCCCAGCGTTTCTTCGTGATGCGTGGGGGCGACGTCCCACTATGCTAGGAAGCTGCACATTGCTCGCTTCCACTTCACCTCGCGTGGTTCTTGATGGTGGGGACGATCTTCTAGGTACTCTACCTTAAGACACCTTGCTCTATAAGACCGCAAAAGGATGGAGGGCATAGACCTTCTTGTAGAAGACTTGCCGAGACTTAGAAATGTCTAGGAGCATACATCCTTATAACATGAGAATGACAATGTGCAAGGTGTTTTCCCGAGTCTTTTCAAAATTTTCCATGTCCATTTCAAAACCGAACTTTTGAACAACTTACTTTCAAACTTAGCATGATTTTCAAAACGCGGAATGCTGCCCAAATAGGACTAGAAATTTCGGCCAAAATGAGCTTTTATAGCCGGCATGCTGCCCATTTCAAATCTCATTTTCAAATCAATCCTTCGTTTTTCAAAATCAATCCAAAATGCCTCTCGAACCTCAACCAAGCATGAAATGCGTCGAGTCGTGTCCGGGTCATGGCCGTGTTAGGCCGGGTGTGTTTCGTTCTAAGAGTCTAGAACACGACCTTGTTGGGTCACCCAAGCTCACCTCTTGGGCCTTGAGTCATGTTGGTCGACCATTTGGTCTAGGATAGTCCACAAAAACGCCTAAGCTAGGCCATTTAGGGCGTTTCACCCGAACCTATGGGCTATGTTAGTCCAATCACGGGTTTAGTCACACCGAGTCCAGTTTAAAATCGTGCCATGACAGTTTGAGTCATGTTGTTTTGCCGAGTCTAAAATGAACCAAGGTCTAAATCAAACCGTGAGTCGAACCCTTGTTTAGTCAATCTCAAGTCGAGTCTTTGTTTGAGTCAAGTTGGGGTCGTGTCCTTAAGTGTGCGGGGGCTCTTACTTTAAATATTGACTCGATGCACGGGGTTTTCTTGTAGAAAGGCCGCCAAAAACCCGACGTCAAGCAATGGAAGATGTTGTTAACAAGCTCACCGAGGCCGTGAACCTCATGATGACCCGAATGGATGCAATCGAATCTAAGCCGGGTGAAGATTCCCCTCCACCTCGACGATCTGGAGAAACGGTTCAAGTTCATCGAAGACCGTTTGAAACTCTCCTAGGGGAAGAACATTCACTATGAGAATGCTAGGGCCTATGCCCCGGTGCAGGATAAGTTGCCCACGAACATGGTACTCACTGACATCCCAAAGTTTAAGGGCACAGAAGATCCAGTCCACCATGTTAAGGCCTATAAGGGGTACTTAGCACTGAAGGGATTACCTGCTGACATGCTCTCTGAAATCTTTGCCCAATCTCTGGATGAACACCCGAAGGCGTGGTTCTATAATCTGGACCTTAAGAACTTCCCTAATTTCGAAGATATCACGGTGGAGTTCTGCAAGCACTATGCTGATAATGTCGAGATTCAAACCAACATAAGAACATTGGAAGTGATGACACAGAAAGACAAAGAAGGCTTTACTGAATTCCTTGCAAGATGGCGCGCTGAAAGCGTGAAGTTAGCCAAGAAGCCTGACGAAGTTGAAATGGTAGATAAGTTCGTAAAGAATCTACGACCTATTTACCGCAATGCTCAAATACCGAATTTTGGCTCTTTCAAAGAATTGATAAGAATCGGGATAAAGGTAGAAGATGATGTCATAAGGGCAGAGGCTGAAAAGCCGAAAGGGTACCAAGGGGCCTCATCGTCTAAGGCCAAGGCCCCAGCAACGACCCATATTGATGAAGCCATCAATCTCTTAGAAGGGCAATCGAAGAAGTCGCAGCGCCAAACACCTAGGGTATTCACCGATATCGGATGCACTTATACATACGCTCTCCAAAGGCTCATAGCCCAAGGAAAGCTGAAGCCTATTGGTCCAACTCCGGACCCTCCCGTCGATCAACAAGGTAAATGGTATAAACCAAATGCCTACTGTGCCTTTCATCAAGGGAAAGGCCATGATACTGAAAGGTGTTATCGACTGAAGCACGAAATTCAAGACATGATTGAGAGCGGAACACTCCCGATCCCAACTGTTAAACCCAATAACATCCCGAATCCATTCGGCGATCACGCCAACTTTGTTTCTGTCGAAGACAATGTCGATTATTCCCATCTTATCCGCCCATGTCACTTGAAAGGGGTGTTTATCGGGAACATATTTGTGGATTGCTTTGAATCCTTGCTAAACCCGAAGAATGAAATTCAAGTCGGGAGTCTTGCTCTAGAATGTACTCCTCTCGTTAACGAAGTTAATAAGAGACAATTCGATTCACCAACCTTCATCACTGGCGTAGATCCTCAGAGGACTACCTTGGGATGGAGGCAGACCATCATAGAGATCGAGGACCAGAGCCGAGCATCTAAGCTGACAGCTGAACAAGAGAAAGCTCAAGACCAGATTTGAAAATTATGAGTCGGGATCTGTTTTCTTATCTTAGTCAAGTCGAGTCTAGGACTTTCTTTTCTTGAATTTGAGTCGTTTGTTCTGCGATGACCTAGGATGTGTCCTAGGAATCGTTTCTTCGAGTCTGTTAAGCATTTCTCATTCCAATAAAAAGTTGCAGTTTCGTTTCCAAATATGTCTTGTTTCCAATCCTCAATCATTCCGAAACATGATAAAACGCACAACACACTCAAAGGAATCCCTGGGGTAGAAATATGTCCCGTTTCAAAATGTAAGGTACATTAGGATCCCGTGTTTGATTCCATTACCTATTCCATGTCTGGCGGTAGAAAACCTCCATCAGAACCAGTGCTTATGACAAGCTTTTAGATGATTCTATGACGAACCCGAACTGGCTCCTTGTTTCCCCTATCGATGACGGAAGGCAAGCCTTTTCTCCATAAAATCATCCCATCTCGAAGAGAGAAGATATCAACCTGTTCTAACAAGGAATTGTTAGTTCTTACCCAAATTAGTTGGCGAAGCCCAGTTTTCAAGGTGTATCCATTTATGACTAAGAGAATGAATAGAAGATCATTTTCAAAGAGAGAAAAAGAAAGGTGAAAAAGAATGAAAAAATGAGAAAAAGAGAAAAATTGGAAAAATGAAAAAAAATGAAAAAAAGAAAAATGAAAAAAGATGAAAGAAAAAGAAAAAATGAAAAAAAGATGTTGAAGTTATTGCGGAATGCTTTTTGGTTGAATGTCGAAGTTACGGAAGCCAGAAGTCAAGTCAAGTACCCATAGTTGAAGTTCAATGGGCGAAGCCCAAAAGCGTCAGTAGTAACCTCTTTACCCTCTAAGTCCTTCCTGAGACAGTTACTAGGGGATAGTCAGGAATTTTGAGAATCATTCCGCTTGTGTTGTTACACCCAGCCTTTAGGGTCCAGACATGGAAATTTGAACCCACATCATTTTTCAACCCATTTGTACTCGTGGTTCATCAAACCCGAGACACCCATTCCAATCACATCAACAGCCATAGCCCTTGACCTTAGCACCACAAAACAAACCTTCAGAATGATGGTTAACCATTCCAACTTGTTATTACCAAGCTCCACATCCCAAAAGATCCAAGCCTTTTACACCTAAACCCAAACACGGGATTTAACGGCACCTTACAGGCTAGAATGGGATACGACATGATACCTTAGGTGAAACCTTTGAGTGTGTACACACAATCAAAATGCCATGTTTATGCACCATGATCGAACTACGTCGGATTTGATTTCGCTCCACGCGAATACGTAGGCAGTCCTTCAGAATAAGGGATTCAATCCACCCATCATCCAAGTTGTCGTCTTGTCAGTTTCTTACGGGTCTTAACCAAGTCCAAATGAAGCCACCTTTGTTTGAGTCGGTCTTAGCACTCGATGTAGGCTAGGATAAGGATATAGGTTCGGATGAATAGTATCGAGTCTCAGAATGAGCTTTATCTAACGGTTTAGGCAAAGATGTTGAGTCACATAGATGTGGGTTTAAGTTGGGAACAGACAATATGAAAAACCCGCTGAAAAGAAAGAAGGCGTGGAAGAAAAAATAGTAAAAGCCCGCTGAAAAGAAAGAAGGCGGTGGCAAGAAATGATGAATACTCGCTGAAAAGAAAGGAGGCGAGGAGAAGAGTGGCAGAATGTTCCCAACAAGAGTGATGTGTGATGTCTAAGTGTTCTCATAAAATCAGTCTATGTTTAGTGTCTAGGCGAAGCTAACGTTGTTGCTCCATGAGTTTAATCCACCTTGTCAATGCCAAGTGATCTTGATTCCCATGTGCCCTTGGGAGCACGCCCATGCCATACGATATCTCTATCTCAAGTCCGGCGACCTAGTGATTCCCATTTGCCATCTTTTGGTGCCAGAACGGCCAATTTACATTTCTACCCCCAACAAGTCAATATTTGAATTAAAACCCGTGCACACTTGCGGTTTTATTTTCCTTTTTTGTTTTACGGTAGCGGGCTACGCCCACGTTGTTTACGGGTCATACGGATTGTCTGAGTCGTATTTCATGCTCGGCCATCAAGGTTCGATTTCAAAAAATTTCAAAATTTCAAAATTTCAAAAACTTTTTGCGAATTATGGGATAGATGATCCAAGTAGTGGTACATTTCAAGTAAAGCTTCAAATCTCAAAGTTCAAAATCAAATTTTGGGTCGACGACCCAACATCCAAGTGATTCATTTCAAATTCAAAATTCGGGTCGATAGCCCAATTATTCAAAATTTTCAACATGTTCAAATTTCGGGTCGATGACCCAGTCTTTCAAACTCAAATTTCGGGTCGATGACCCAACATTCCAAGTGATGTCAAATTCAAAATTCGGGTCGATGGCCCAATCATTCAAAATTTTCAAATTCAATTTTCGGGTCGATGGCCCAATTATTCAAATTTTTTCAAATTCAATTTTCGGGTCGATGACCCAGTATTTCAAATGATCCAATTTTAAGATCGATGATCCAAATGTGCTTATGTGATGATTATTGCTAGTACGTTTTTGTGTTTCAAATGTAGCAGGATATGCTTCAACTGGGGGCTCTAAAGTCTTCGACTTTAGAGCCATTACAAATCTGGGGCTCGGCCGTTGGCTTCAGAGACCATTATCAAGATGTAAAGGATGACATCCACTCAGAATTCAATTCAATACAAGAGTATGAAATGGAAGAATTCCGTAGCTGAAAGCAAATGATGAAAGTGGCGGCAACCTCTTTGGAAAGTCCCGTCCCATTCGGACAAGCGCCAAAGAGATGATAAATTTTGGGCAAATGTCAGCAGATGATGAATTTTGGACATACGCCAGCAGATGATAAACTTTGGGCATGTGTCAGCAGTTGCCGAACTACGACGCGGATTTGATTCCGTCAGAAACGGATACGTAGGCGCCTAAGGATAAGGCTCAATCCACCATATATGCAATTTGTGGGTCGACGACCAATGACGATAATTTGACACAACAGAAGCAAGAGTCAATCCCCAACGAAGTTTCGGTATGATCTCTTCTTATGGTCAAGAGCTTATATACGCAAGTCTAATGGACTATAAACGACCCGAAGAATCCTCAGGTCGTGAGGGACCTGGGGTATACTTTGACTTTCGCCTTGTCCAAGCCTCAGTCAAAGTGGGGGCTCTGTAGATACCCGTATCCGTCGATATTGGAATTTATAGAGAACCCGACAAACACCCGATGATGATAGGACACATGTATTCTTTAGTTGTCATTGTCATTTATTTGGGCTCGTTTTACGATGTAGAATGGGCGTCGTCGATGAAGTATTTTATTAATTTAAATGATATTTAAATTAATGTTTTTTTTAAGTGAATTCATTTTATTAATTTAAATGATATTTAAATTAATGTTTTTTTTAGTGAGTTCATTTTATTAATTTAAATGATATTTAAATTGTGGCTTTTTTTAGGTAAATTCAATTTATTTTATTTTATTTTGAATTTATTTTCCCAAGTCTATTTTATTGAAAATAAAATAAATATTTGATTTGAAAAATCATTTTATGAGTATATTTGATTTGAAAAGTCATTTATTTTAATGGGTTAATTGATTTGAAAAATCGATTTTAAAAAGCGAAGAAAACTCGTTTTTAAACTTGTTTTTTGAGCTCGATTTTAGCTCGGTTTTTGAGCCCGTTTTCTTTACGACTTGGCACGAATATCGAGTACACTAACCAACCTAAGCCTCTACCCATCCACCCTTGTTCGAACCCCCTATCCACGGCCCAAATTCCATCCCCAAACACCCCCCAACCAGCCCGCGCATACAAGCAGCCCCCCTGTTTTGGCAGCTCAATCCCGAGCCCAAAACCCGCTCCAAACATCACCAAAACCCGTACCCATTAACCCTAACCCATACCCTAGTATCCTACCCATATTACCCTAGCTTAATCACCAAGAAAACCCCCCTCAAACCCTCACAAAAGCTGCTGGACAGCAGCTATGCTCAGCAGGCCCGTCTGCCTCTCTCCCCCCTTTTGCCCTACTTTAACTCCTTATAAATACCACCCCTTCACCATACATTCATGCCTGGAAGTTCTCCCCACATCCTACCATCACTCACAAGCTTTAAACCTCAGAAACAAACCCTAATTGCCTCTCAAAAACCCTCCACAAAACCGACATACAAACTGAAACTGTTTGTGTGTCCTCCTCGAAAAACAATTCGTTCCTCCCTCAAACCTCCATCAAAACTCGAGTTTCTTGTTCCTAATTAACCATATAACATCCATCTACACATTAGACAAAGATTTATGAGCCAAATTGCCCTTGAGAGTACACGAAATCCCTCGAAAAACAGAGTGTTATACACTCTGTTTTCGCGGGTTTTTCCTGTCTGTCCAGTTCTGTTTGTGCTCGTTTTTCGTGCCCAATAACCCAAAACGAGCAGGGGTTGCTTTAAGATCCCTGTTCTCCTCTCTTTCTAGTTTTCAAAACATCTTTTAAATCGAATTTTCGTCGTGAAACGAGGGAGAAATCATCGTTTGAAAGTTGCTGTCCAGATTTGTCAAAAAACGCGTGTTTGCTTGTTTCTTCGTCGACGACGGCCTCTCGAGATAAAATCTACCATCGATTACGACCCAAGACGGTGTCAACGATACATGTAGGTTGAGGGTGCATCAAATCCTCCTCTTTCTCCTTTTATTTCGTTTTTCTATGTTTGTTTTTATAGTTTGTTTTTCTATTCGTTTATCGCTTTTGTTTATCGTTCGTTTAGATTAACTATGAAACTAGTTTAGTCCGAGTATGAGTTAAAGTACCACCATGAACACCCGCGTTGACTTGAGATGGGAAAATAAACCGCTACTTTAGTCGGTCGTATACCCCCGTCTCATTTACATATCCTCGTGTTCAAGGTAGGGCATAAATAAACGAATTTCTAACTTCGCTCTTCGCTTTTGACCCCTTTGTTATTTCGGCCAACTCGACACACCCTAGGATCCGTTGTATGTTAGTTTAACCTCTGATTGTTAATACATGACGTATTTAGACGACATTCGATCGTTTTAATAACCTAATTAGACATGTTAGGTGGCATCGACATAGCTTTTAAAATCGATTAACAATTCTATAACCTAATTGAATACATCTTTCTTATCACTTGATTTATCGCTAGCATAGGAGTGCGTGATTAGCACCTTCCTATTAACACTCGACGAGTAAGCATTAATCTTATGATATTGTGACCTAATTGGACCCTTTAGGCCGTGTAGAATACACACTCGCGCGTTTCTTCTCAATCGATCAACCTGTTTTATAACTTGTTTTCTAACTCGTTTTCTAATCCGTTTCGCAATCATTCGATCTAACCAATGAACCTAACCTAGGAACTAGGATGGCCTTGTCTTGGCCGTGAGGGTGGTCGTGGTTTGGGCCGTGAGCTTGGCCGTCTTCTTTGTCTTTCTTGCTTCGTTTTTTTTATACCTTTTGTTCTTCGTTGTTTCGTTGCTTGTAATTTGTAATTTGTTTATCGAGTTGTAATTTTCAAGTTAGTTTTCTTTTATAGAGTCAAAACCTCTTTCAAAAAACCTTAGTCTTGTTTGGTTAGATGGTTGTGCCCCAATGCTTGTAAGAGCGTAGTAAATCGCATGTTGTTTAAAGCAACATGGCCCGATTTATGCTAATGCATGCTTTGGTGTGCGGCCCTATGTCTAATTCGATGAGATTGAGCGAAAGCACACATCACGAGGAGTGACCCAAGGCCGTGAGTCATGTAAGCCGTGGGCCACCCCTCTTGTGCATGCTTTTCTAGGCCGATTGGCCGTGTGTGTTGTCGGGTATAGTGTTGTATGTAGCAATTGTATTTAGATCGAGTTGTATCTTTAATTTATTGTTGTGTCGGCATGAAATGCCTGGTTTGTAATAGGTAGATCCCAACGGCTCCCCCATTCCCCTTTAAGCCTTGTTTGCTTTGTATGTTGTTAGATTAATCAACCCGCATGCTAAATTACAACTTTGACAAAGTTAGTTTAGTTGCATCTAAATCGACATAGAAACTTCACATGATAGGGTTAAAACAACGTTTGCATATCATACATCGTAGTAGCTATGACCTTGTTTGAACTCCGACACTTGACTTAGTAGAGGCCGTTATTGACGGGCGGGGTTGGGTGTCCTTATGGGCTTCCTAACACGTACCCTCACCCCTTACTCAAGATCTATGGTTTTGTGGATCCGTCTAAATACCATTGGATTACGAGAGTCATTCAAATCGAGTGATATAGGGTACAAGTCTTTATCTTTAATCACTCGTAGTCGATGGGCTTTATGCTTTTCGATGAAAGGTGTAAAGTTGACTTGAACGGTTCCAAGTTCCCAAAAAACTTGGTGGCGACTCTAATTTGTCTTCATTCGATTCGAAAGAATCTCGAGTCGATTATGCCTAGTGTGGATCCCGCGGACGCAGTTCCCGAGGGCCTTGTCCACAGATTGATTATGTTGTAGAAATTGTACCAATGTATTAATGAATGAATGAATTGGATGATCAATTGAAAGGTTATGGTGTTGGAAAGTAGTTGAGTGAGTTGGTTTTATTTTTGAAATGGAGCTTGGAAATCTCCGCTCGAATGTGTAAATGGACTTGACTCTAGGCTCTCTAGTACACCCGTTACCGGGATCGGGTCAGGCCATAAAAAGCAACTCTCATAAATAAACAAACACAAATTCTCATTGAAGACGGCCTATATTCGTCACAAGGAAAAGACGGGTCAACTAGTTGCATATTCGGCTGAAATGGGCGGGTGGGTTGCTAGTGGGCTTATTATTATATTGTGAAAGACTCTCGGTTTTTGTGCAACACATATTATTCTATTAACAACCCAACCCCATACACCCCCCAACCCATCACCCTTTGTGTTGACGTTAGTCACACCCAAATATACTTTTCAAAAAAAAAAATCCTAGTAATCTTCATCCTCAGCAATCTTCAAAAAAAAAAAATTCTCAGTGAAATTATGTAAACTTCACCCTAAATAACACCTTATTCTACAAATATTATTCACTAAAAAAAATGGCAGAGGAAGAAGTTTGCTTGGTTTTAGAGACAGTTTTAGAAGATCATATGGGTGTTGTTGAGAACGATGATAGTGTGGTGCCAATCGTTACTGACGATTAATTTGTGACGATGATGATAAATAAAGGTTCGTTTTTGTCCCTTTTTATGACGGTAAATGTTTTTGTTGTGTTTGTTGATGATATTTAGGTCATTATAGCTCAATTTAGGGCAAGATTTTTTGTGTTCTTCATTTTTTTTGTGTCCTATATTTGTTGTCTTCTACATAATATTCTAAGTTGTTAATTTTTTATGTGACTGATAAAAGCGTTTTCGTTAATGGATTTCGGAGGATGATGAATATGGGATGATGATGATAATGCTCTTAAGATTGTAATTTACTGTATCTTACTTCAAAATATTTTTGTCCCTTTGTTGTTAATGAACATGATTTTCGAAATCTTACAAACAAGAACAACAGTTTATGTATTCATCTTGTTAACGTTAATTTACTGTGATTTTTCTGTCAATTTTGTTTTACAATTTATAATACATTGTATGTTGTTTTGTTATTTGAGCAGAGTAGGGTTTTTTGTCATTGTTCTAAAAGGACGTTGTTAATTTGGTATATCTTATCGCAGGTACTGACCTGTCTGGGTCTCTTCTTGGAATCAAAGCTGCGAAATGGGAGCATATTTACGCTCTTTATATCAAACATTCTCAACAGATTGGATTTAGTGTCAAGAAATCCACATCTCGTAGGACTAACTAGAAAGATCGACCGTTCATTGAGCGATACTTCCGATACTCTTGCGAAGGGAAACACGGGAACAAGAGTAAAGGTGGTTTAACTGGTGGCATTGAATTTTTCAACAACAATTTGAAGAATGTTTCAATTACTCGTTGTGAGTGCAAGGCTTGTGTCAGGACGCAAGTAAATGATAAAGGATTATGGAAGGTACTGCAACATGAGATCGAACATAATCACTCGTTAACCACTCCCCCCCCCCCCCCCCCCGAGTGGCAGCATCACCATAGGTCTGAGCGTAATATTTCAGAAGCGGAGGGCGAGTTAATAAAGGCAATGACTGAAGTGCACGTGCCCCCTTCTGTGCAATTCGGAGTTGCTGTGGCTGCTGCTGGTGGTGATGAGTTCGTTGGGCACACAAAGCGAGATCGTATTAACTATGTTAACAGACTACGGATGAAAAAAACTTGAAGAAGGTGATGAGCAACATTGATCAACCTGTTGACAAGTAGGCAAGTGGAGGAGCCGGGTTTCTTCTTTCGTGTTCAATTTAATGAAGAATAAGTAACATATTTTGGCGGGACTCGATGATGAGAGAGGACTATTTATTGTACCGAGACGTTATCATATTTGATACTACCTATCGTACGAATAGGTACAATCTTATTTGTGGCGCCTTTGTTGGTATCAACAATCATTGGTTGAATGTTATGTTTGGGTGTGCTTTCATGTCTAACGAGAATCAAGAATCATTGAATGGTTATTCAAAGTCTTCAATGAATCCATGGGAGATGAAATCCGACCAGTCTCTATCTTCACTGACCAAGACCAAGCAATAGAAAATGTCATCAAAGAGGTTTGACATTATCTCATTAGAGCTGACAACATTACGCATAAACAGACCATGTCACCATCTTTGCATATATATTTTATCAAGTTCACCTTACATTACTGTCTAAGCTATCAACATTTCTAATTTTAATTACCATGTCAGTATGTCACCACTAGAGCTGATATTTGTTCCTCCTGCTATCATTCTTAAAAGTAGTAACATCTAAATCACTGTGACAGTAACATTGTAACACATTTATCAGATAACACCATTTTCAGACTAAATGTTCTAAGTATAAGATTTTGCCACTTCATATAAATAATTTTTGATATTGCATATATTACTGTCTAAGCAACCAACATTTCTAATTATATTTACCATGTCACTATCTGAGCTGATATATGTCCCTCCTTTTATCAAATTACACCATTTTGCTTTATAAATGTTACATGTATAAGCTTTGGACACGTTATATAAGTTATCTTTTATACTGCTTACATAACTGTCTAAGCTACCAACATTTCTATTTCTAATTAACATGTTGCTATATGACCTGATATATGTTCCTCCTGCTATCAATATGAAAAGTGGTGACATTTACACTGTGACAGTAATATTGTAATGCATTTATCAGATGACACCATTTTCATATAGAAATATTATCAATATAAATAATTTTTGATACTGCTTACATTGCTGTCTAAGCAACCAACATTTCTTATTGTAATTACCATGTCACCATCTGAGCTCATATATGTGCCTCCTTTTAACTAATTACAACATTTTCATTTATAAATGTTACCAGTATAAGTTTTTCACACTTCATAAAAATATTTTTTTTACTCCTTACATTACTGTCTAAACAACCAACATTTTCTTTTCTCATTAACATGTTGCCATATGACCTGATATATGTTCCTCCTGCTATCAATTTGAAAAGTGGTTACATTTAAACGACTTTGACACTGACATTGTCCCAGATTTATTAGATGTCACCTTGTTCGTTATAAATGTTGTCGGTATAAGATCTTGACACATCATATAAATAATTTTGTATACTCTTTACAATATTGTCTAACCTATCAACATTTTTATTTATAATTAACATGTTACCATTTTTAGAATTGTTATATTGTACACACTCGAAAGTGGACACACTACTGACCATTAAAATGGTTACATTTATGCACTAAACCATGAACAAAGGAGATGTAACCATCTTAATGTATATTTTGGTGATCACATATTTCCGTAATAATGGTGACATGTCCACAGGTCTACCCCACATCAAGACATAAGTTATGCCAGTGGCACATTCAACAAAACGCAATATCTCACTTTGGGAAATTAAAGGGTGATCGGCCGTTCCAGAACTTATTCAAAAAATGTCTAAACGGTTGTTACAATGAGCCTGAATTTGAAGAAACTTGGCGAAAAATGTTGAAGACTATGAGTTAGAGGGCCATTCATGGTTTAAGAGATTATATAAACATAGAGTGAAATGGAGCACTGCATTGAACAATGAATACTTTTCAGCCGGGATATTATCGTCTCAGAGGAGCGAGAGCACAAACCATGCTATGGGTTTTCAAGCTTAAAAGACCACTTCAGTCAACGCTTTCTTTGGGATATTTGAAAACACGGTGAAAAGATGGAGAAGTGAGGAGGAGCGGAAAGAATTCAACGGTATAAGATCTACCCCAACCTCCGTGTACCCTCTTGCTGATTTGTTGCTGCATGCATCTCAAGTTTATACTGTCGAGCTCTTTCGCATCTTTGAGAGAGAATTTGCTCTTGCCATGGGAACTCAGGCCATTATCTTACCAGTCGATGATCCTCTGTTGGTGTACCGCGTCCAACCTGCTGTTTCTGAGGAAGGGCCACATCATGTTACGTATGATTGTTCTAATCAGTTAGTTGAATGTACTTGCCGAAAATTCCAAATTATGGGTATGTTTTGCAGTCACATCATTCGCGTCCTCCACATGCATTCTGTGGGGGAGATACCGTCGAGGTATATATTACACAGATGAACAAAATTTTCAAAATCAGTTGTGTGGGAGAGGCTCCTCCCAAGCGACATTTGAAGAAGCGCTGCTAATGACGCCATCAAGTGGCGTCATTCAATGTTGATAGCTACAAAACACCTGATCACTAAATGCCACAATGTGGTTGAGGCAAGAATTATTTTTGAGAAGCTGTGTGTGAAGGCTAATAAAGAAGTGCAGTCTTTACTGTCCAATCTTAGATCCACCCAACGTAGAGCTTACTGGTCCTCAAATTCTAGATCCAATACGTTTTATGACAAAGGGTCGTAGTGCACGTAAAAAAAGGAATTTGGGGCCAAAGAAGAAGGCTAAGAAAGCGACTGAATAAGGCAGTACCATGTACACTCCTGTTCCTCGCCTGATTTGAATTACACGGTTCCACGTAAAATAGCTGAAATATTTTGGGAAGTTTTTTTTGCTGAAGATGAACTGTTTGTTAGACCAGTTAATTTTGGGTTAACAGTGTACTCATATAAGCTGTAACATATATGAAATCAGATTGATATATCTGCGTTCATACATTTTACCATTTTATGATGCTACAAACTGGTCACATTTGTATAACAAGTTGGTGATATTATTAGTTATCTTCCCATGTCACCATTTTTAGTCATAAACTAAGTATTTTGACTTGAAGTTTAGTGTATGGCTGTTTATTTTGGATAATTTGCAACCTTCAATGTTTTGTGTTTCTGTTGAAAATATGGGTTACCCTGATCACATTTGTAAAAGAAGGAGGTGACATTATTAGTTATACTCAAATGTCACCATTTCTTGTCATAAACTAATATTGTTGAAGTTCTTTTGCCACCTTTCAAAAGTGGCTTTGTGATGCTCAATATGAGGGCAATTTAGCTGTGGATGATACCATTGTTTAACAAACTTTTATAAACATTTGGTTACATACTAAAGTTAACATCGTGACTTAACTGTTAACATGGGAACATCAGTGACTAATCATGGTGACATGTATGTCATCGTTACAAATTTGACCACCCTAGCAGAGACATGTTTCTATTTTGTTACATGTTAAAAGGCGAGCCTTTATAACTTGCTAACATTTATGGTCATGATAACAACTGTGCTTTATAACTTGCTGACATTTATGTTCAACATCAAAATATTAATACTTTACTACAAAAATGCGACCATGTTTGTTCACATATGTCACAATATTTGTACCCCATAAGGTTGTTACAATAGGAGGAGTGTCAAACAACTTCAAAATGTTACTACAGTACTGGTAATACTAATACCAAATTAGTCTACACATTGGTAGATCATAAGTTGTTTACAAAACGAGGACTATTGAACAATCCCTTTGACATCACGAAGGACCAAAAGTGGTATCCCAAAATACTACATCATTATCAACAAACGACAGTTATGTGCCCGTACTTCACTTCTTCTTACCGGCAGGCTTTGTTGCTGGACAGCTCGGGGCACGGGTGACATCATTAGGGCAATTAGAAACATGACCTCCTAGTGGACGGTCTCTAGCACGAGTGTACCTGAGTTCGTACGAGCGGGCTGGTGCCTGTTTGTCAATGTCATCTATCCCCAAGTCAAATGAGGGTGGGAGAACCATGTTCTCCAAAGCCTGGTCTACCTGATCAAGCATGGCAATGAAGTCAGCATAGAATACCGGGTCGTTATCCAATTTCTGCGTTAACATCTCTGCTACTTCTCCCGTCTCTCCAACATCAGCGGGCTGCTGTTGCCGTGCCTACTGAGACAGTGGAGGATCCGCCGTTATTTCCGCTGCCATTTCACGATGTAAGTGTGATACCAATTGCTGGTTCCTCTTGGACTGGTACCATTTCAGTACACGCGCCTACACATTCACCAATATCGATTATGAGCATATTTAACTAACTTGAATACACTAATATAATGTTCAACACACATACATATAATGTCACATTTAAAAAGAACTACATATCACAGCTATGAAGCCCACTTTTTAACATGTAACAACATTTAGTCAGAATGTCATCATTTTAAGTTCTCAACAAACACCTATATTTCACGCTACGATGGTCACATGTCAACAGTCCATAAGAATGTAACCATCTTTAGTCTATATGTGACCATCTTTTTTTTATTTTTATACACACCTAACATGCTGACACATTTCATACTAAAATAATTACATATCACGCACTACCATTGCCACATTCTAAAATTACATCATAATGTAACCATCTTATCCCAGAATGTCACCATTTTAGGTTGTACACACACACCACATCTTGTCACAATTAATACTACAACACCAACATATCCTATGTAGGTCACATGTTAACAGTCCACGAGAATGTATCCATTGTTTATCAAAATGGTGACATTGAGAGTTTTAAACACACAGGGTCACATTTTATACTAAACCAGGGTCACATTTTAAATCACAATGTCACAATATTAAAGGTTCCACACACCCAAAAGATTGTAACCATTTTTTGAGTAATATGTTCCTAATGTAACCATCTTAAGTCCCAATGTCACCATTTTAACAGTTCATAAGATTTTAACGAACTTAAAAGTTTTAAACACACAGAACATGGTATCACATTTCATACTAAAACAACTACATATCATAACTGTTGGAAATCATATTTTTAATATCACATATTTTAGTTTAAAGTTTTAGTCATAAAAACTTAAAGATCTTATGCATGCAAATCAAATACAAGAGTGAAGAAAAATCGGTTCCTTACAATTGTATTTTCGGCTATATGGGCACAAGTAAGATCTCCTACCTTCACTTGTTCTTGAGCTATGATGAGTAATAGGATGATCCTCCAAAGACTTCAAGTATAGAAGCCACTCCTCTTGATTGCACCCAAGACTATCCCTTATCTCCACTAAATAATATTTGCTAGATATTTGTTTAGTAGTTTACCTTAAAATTGATTACTAATACTCATATATTACACTAATAATATTAGTAATTTGATTTGAACAATTTGATCATGATTTCTCTAATTTTGGAGAAAGATGAACAAAGTATGAGACAGTTTGCATGTGTGTTGAATGGTTAAGTGTAAGAATCAAATAAGAGAACAAAATCTCTCTTATTAAAGGAGGCGCACGGTTGGAGTACTCCAACTAAGGGCATCTTATTTTCTCTTTTTGTCTTCACAAAAAATAGATGTGTAAGATGTGTAAGAGTAGGTGTAAGGCTAGTTGTAGATAGGCATCATCATGCCATTTTATCAAATAAAATAAAACAACCAAAACCCACTAATACTCCCTCTATATTTCGGTCCATCCTCCATAAAATGGACTATCATTTTATTTTGTCAATTGTCACACAATATGTCACATGTAGTATGATACATGTTATTAATTAATTTAATGCATATTTATCACATAAATATCATTTTATAAATTAATTAAATTACATACAATAAATTGACTAGTGATACTTGATCACATAAATAAAATGGGTCATTTAATTATAATTCACAACATCTTGTAATTATAATTAACCATTCATTCTTATATCTATTGTTTCTCAAACAATAAGTAATTTTAGTAATAAAGTATTTCAATTACTAAAATAAATCTTATTTAATCCCATTACAATAAGATATCAATATTCTCTCTCACAAATTGAATTGTTCAATTTTAAGGAATTGATTGACTTGTATCGTCATATAATTAATCAACTTTACAGATTAGGGCATCATCCTTTAGGTGTGACCTTAAGGGATCAACTCACCACCACCGTCCCACGACAGTAACGTCAAACTCTAGCAAGTCAATCGTTACTGATTAATGTTGATCAGTTGACTATAAAATGAATCATCCCTTACGTATTCTTAAAATGAGATTTAAACATGTGATCATCATGATCGACAATTGTGATCGCATTATTGTCGGGGACACCCCAACATTCTCCCACTTGTCCTCGACGAGTGTGCGTCACCAATTCTCTTGTCCTATTACTATCTCTCACTCAATGCAAGGTGTCTTTCAGGTCGTACTTGCAAGTGATCATATCGAGAGTGGTTTCCTCGATCTAGAGAATAACTTATTTGACCGGAATTTATCTACCATAGATACCTTTCGAGCGTGGCCACGCATTTCCAGTTCATTACTCCTCGAGTGGCCCTGAGATATTGTTTAACTCTGACAAAGGCGTGGACAATTCCTATCACACTATTCCTTTCGACTAGCCATAGCCATCATAACCCAAAATATGCCCATTTGACCCCATTTACGAAGGTCGTAGTAACATAAATCAAAGCTAATCTGAAACCATGCCACCTTAGGCGAACAGTCTTTAGTCAAAAGAATCGACTCATTAGAATACTATAGTAGCTCTTGCCACGACCAGGCTATATAAATTTGCCAGAACTCTATAAGCGGTCACTGCCCGACAAAGTGTTCCTAACAGTCTGCCTATGTGATTGACTAGTCATCTCACATGACTGTATGGCACTGAACTTGCCATCAATCGCATCACACTCTAGTCACTTCGAGACGTCACCTCATACAAGTGACTATGGGCAAATACCATGTTAATCCGGGCTCACTTTAACGGGGTTCAATATTGTCATACAACCCGTTTGGATGTAACAAAGTACAAGAAAAGAGTTTTTAAAGTAAAAACTCGAACGACAAATTCGATTATCATATATAAATAGTCAATGCCTGATTACTATTTCATATTCTATAATCTATTTTGATCTTGTATGTAGTTGTTCATTTCAATTCAATTGAAATGACATGACTCATCATGTTAAGCCTATGAATAGGCATTGTAAGTAGGTCTTAGCAACTTCCTGCTCAACCTTGCTACATACTTGTTTTCCTTTCGTAATGTATACATTTGCATTACAAAACTTTCTGAGTACGTGTCTAGATCCAATCTAGTCATAGGCTTTCTTGCCTTAAAATAGCTCCCACTGTTTTCACAGTGTGCGGAACTCATCCCTCTTGCACATCCCATGATTGCAAGTGTACTCAATTTCCGTTGTAAGTATTTCTCATTGTTCTTTATTGCTTAGAACGATTCTAGAAAATCTATTTCTTAAATAACACAGCCATAATGGTATCTTAACCATCCTGATGTGTTTTGATTATGGTTTTGTCGGAAACCATGCGCAATCTCAATTGTCAATTGTCATTTGTGTAACACCCTTACACAAAATTGCATCAAAAACACTTTGCATTACATCCTTAATGTTTCTGCAAGCACTTAAGGGTAATCTTTATGGCTTACTTTGTAAATATTACTTGAATTCGATTTGAAACAATTCATCATACTCAAAGTATATCATGAAGTGTTATACATCATTTCCTATTTACTTGATTCGGCAGTGGAAGCAAACGGAATCAATCAAATATGTTCAACTCGATTGAACTAATCATGAATCTTATCAACATAATACTTCTTTTTTGACGCTAATATCATGTAGATTTATCTCCATAAATCCGGATATTAAAGATGTATTATAATACTCCATAAGTGTCAAATCATTCACAATGATCAATATGTCATCCACATATAAGACTAATTAAAATTTCCGTAACTCCCACTAAACTTCATGTATAAACACAACTTCTCGACTTATCGAGAAAAGTTTTATAACATGATCAAAACATTGATTCCAACTCATTGATGTCCTACTTAAGACCCTCTCTTAAGTTTCACATTATCTTAGGATTGCAAGAATCTACAAAACTCAAGACATGTATTGAATACATTCCTTCTAATTGAAGAAGAGGGTTTTAGATTCACTTGCTATATGTATATCATCATAATGAAACACAATCCCTAAGAGGATCCAAATAGACTTGAGCATTTCAACTAGTGCAAAAACCCTTTGCTACCAATCAAGCTTTGATATCTCTCTTTGATTATCCAACAATTTCACTTGGAATTTATTTCGGATTTCCATGGCTCTAAGCCTTGTGTTGAGTTGTGACTTAAACACTCTTATGTAAGTCATATGTTCATTACTTTCCAGAAGTAATCAACTTGAATCAAACAATTTCTTTGTAAGTTGCAAGCTTGTTACTTTCTAAAAGTAACATTAATTCATCATCTTCAACAAGTGATGACTTTAACCATTTAAGACTTGAAGAAACAACATCTTACACAAAACGTCTCATGTAGCCAAGAAAGACCAGTTTCTTGCGACATAACATTCTTTGTGGCTCTTGAATAATTTCTCCCACTCTGTCTTCTAGAAATAAACTTGTATTCTAGAAAGACAGCTTCACGAGCCACAAACCCATTGTACTCGTGATCATAGTAAGGAAAAATGAGCATTTGTTTCTTTTGAAAACTTACAAACATGGTACCCTACCATTTCATATCTCATATGATTCGTTTTAGTTTTAGTGGAAAAATAATTTAGACAAAATGATAAAATCCCCAAAAGGATCAAGTAACTCAAAGTACCTTGATTGAAGTCCAAACTATATCGAATAGCGTTTGATTTCTTTATCCAACCACACATTATACCATAATGCGTGCTAAGAGAGATTAATTTGTGATACTATATCACATTTCCTTTGGCTTATATCAAAGTCTTCACTTTGATAATCCCATCACGACTTAATCGTGATTCATGGAACTCTTTGAACTCCTTCAAAGATTTCTCTTTTTACCTTATTAAGTAAACATATTGGTGTCAACTTAAATTGATGGTAAAAGAAAATGATCAACCTATTCTGTATCAATGATTTACAACCTCGATATCCTTTTCAATCAAAAAGCACGAGATATCTTGCTTTGAATACAAGATACGCATATACCATAATATTAACAATCTAATGGTTCCAAGAGTACTCGATAACTCTTTGCGTTCATCATTTGGGAATTTAAGGTTTAATCTTGGGTTACCGATTTGAGTCTTGCATCATCTACATGATATATCATTCTAGTTTGGTTTAGAATATAATCACCTTGATAATGGGCTAGCCATACATCAAATCGTGGTGTATAGGGTCACAAAAGTGAAACCTCTTTTGTATCTTAACAAAATTATATTCTTATCTAGAGTTTATTCACTTAATAGTCATAATTAAGGTATAAATATAAACCCAAAACTAGATTGAGTACACAATGACTCTATTTCTCGACATCATTGTTGCTAGTCGTCATATTCTAATCATCCTATGTATCAAATACAATGATGAAAACCACCACCGGTTTCTAATATTGACGAAGTAGTACTAGCAAAATTTATGCAATCAAATAAACATTTAAAGAAGAAGGTCCCATTAGATGTCCCACAACTAACTTTTTGATTCTTCAATAATTTGGGGTAGTTTCCTTTCTAGCGTCCAACAATTAAAACAATGGAAACTTTATCGGTCGGGATTGATAGGTTTAGTATCGTTATTCTCAATAACTTTACATTTAACATTACCTTGTATCAATTCCATTCTAATTTTACTTCTTTAAAACCTTTATCCTTTTCTTAACGGTTTAAGAGAATGCTCCCACTCATTTCAATGAGTCTTTGCTAAGAGAAGCAAAATTGAAATTCATGAAGACTACTCTTCATTCGTTTGTTTAGTCTTAAAACTTTCATTGAAGTGGTTGCGGTATTTTGATCAATTTTGATTTCAAACAAATCTAGTTACCAAAATGATTTAACGTTTCAAAGTACTTAACTTAATTAAGCATATGAGAAACAATTCATTGTAAGTAGATATGTTAGTCAAGAATCAAAAACCCGTTTGCTCATGAATTACTTTTATCTATATTCTTCACAAGAGATCCTTACAATGGATAATGCGAGGTTTTTAGAAGAACATTCAAATTTTGTCTTTAGTTACGATGTTTTAATGGAGATTTGAACTAAAATCGAAATGATATCGTATATGAATTGTGGTAAAGAAATAGAACAATATGATAACGGAATAGTGGAAAACTTAACATTTATCATTTTATTAATACTTGTAAATAATAAGTAAAGCATTTACATAGTGACCTCTACCCAACTATGATAAATGATTCCAAGATCCAAATTCATATTAACTTGGGCACGGTGTGGCCGATAAATCCCTTATCAATATAACTCGGTGGATTAACTCTTTAATCGATTCTACTTTTATAACTCTTGGCCGATAAAATTACATTAACATTTATCTTTAGCCCGGAACACATGCAACTACGGTCACGAATACTTCCGTTGAGCTCAATCCAAATTTCGAATAAATGTGTCCATGATCCAAACCCACATTAACTTGGGCACGATGTGGCTGATAAATCCCTCATCAACATGAATTCGGTGGATAGACATTTATCACCCACTTCCCCTACGTAACAAGGTTTTTACCCCGGTGTGGCCGAGTGCACTCCCTCACGAAATAGGTTTTCATGGTTTCTACTTTTGGTAAGGCTAAGTCTCAATTGTTTGTTTTAGCGAGAGGTCATGTCAATTTATTATCTATCACGTTTTAAGTGAACTAAAGCGGTGAACTACGATAATTGTAATTGACACGATCGATAAACTCGATTAAAATGCATGTTTAGTTATGGCGATTTAGCGATGCATGCAACATATAAATAAAATGCAAAGCATAAATAAAATCCTAGTATGGCCTTCCTAAAATAGTAAATCTAATAAACTATTACAAATTCGGAAACCAACTCCTTTGGTCCCTTGAACTTCGGTCTTGGCATGCATATCAAGGCAACACTTTCTTTAATGGATCGCCTTCTCGAGTGGCACCGTCTTCAAGGAACTCCGGAATAAATAAATTACATAATTTCCTATTATACATTTGTAATTAAAAATAAAAATAAATCTATTAAATTACAAAACGGTGATACGAGATCACAATAAATTACAACCGAATCGATATTCCCATACATTTCGGGTAATACCAATTAAAACGAAGGCCATACTAAGTAAAATTCATGATTCAAAAATTACAAAAAATTAAATTATGACAATCATAAATAAAATGCAGCATTATAATATGTATGAACATGCTAGATTTTATGCTAAATCGCCTTTAAAGAGCCAATATCGTATATTAATTGGTTTTTACGGATTTGCGTGATTTAATCTTTTAAAATCACAATAATTACATAAATTCATATTTATGTACAAGTTAATTACCCTAACCATATTAGGACTCAAAATTAGTCTCCACTAACATTTGACAATAATTAAACTTGATTTCTTAATATTGTTCATAAATGGACCCAAAAATACAAAATTTATGCTATAAACCTCAAATTAAATCATAAAAATTTCAAATAATTTAAAAATTTGAAATTTAAACTCATGAACATTCTGGAAAAAAAATACCATGACACTCATAATATTCAAAACTTAGCTTAAAAATTTCAAAAATTTATCGAGAAAAACAATGTTGCGGTTTATCGATTTTAACAATTATGATCCTAAAAAATGAGAAAAATTATATTAATCAACTTTTCACTTTTAGATCTGAAATATATGATACATGTGACGTTTTTCCTTAGTCATGAAGTATGTTTTAGCATTTTTACTAATTAAAGTCACTATTTATGTGATTTTTCATCAAAAATTCATAAATTATGCATAAAGACTTCATTATATCCAAACATTTTACACACATCTTGTAAAATTGCATGTGACAACATACTAAATTTCCATGACCAGATTCGAAATATAACTCATATTAACCTATTTACCCATTTAAATACGATTTTAAATTGAAAAAATCATATTTCGAGCATAACAACTCATTTTATTATGACAATTTACAGGACATTAGTAGATAATATATGTGAAAACATATCCAAAACCCACTAGAAAAATCGAAGTTTAGCTATTTTTAGTCCAAAAATGACATTTTTATCATAAAAATCACATTTTAATGCCATTATTATATAAAATGAACAATAAAAATCCATAAATAAACCAAAATATCCTAAAAAATCACTTAGGGTCAGAAACTTTTAACATGCAAAATTATTTCATGATTTATATTCATAATCCTAAATAACAAGTTTTATATGTTAATTAAACTAACTCGGAAAAACTAACCCAATCTTGCATGCAACAACCATAATGCTCTGATACCACTTGTTGGAAATCATATTTTTAATATCACATATTTTAGTTTAAAGTTTTAGTCATAAAAACTTAAGGATCTTATGCATGCAAATCAAATACAAGAGTGAATAAAAATCGGTTCCTTACAATTGTATTTTCGGCTATATGGGCACAATAAGGTCTCCTACCTTCACTTGTTATTGAGCTATGATAAATAATAGTATGATCCTCCAAAGACTTCAAGTATAGAAGCCACTCCTCTTGATTGCACCCAAGACTATCCCTTATCTCCATTAAATAATATTTGCTAGATATTTGTTTAGTAGTTTACCTTAAAATTGATTACTAATACTCATATATTACACTAATAATATTAGTAATTTGATTTGAACAATTTGATCATGATTTCTATAATTTTGGAGAAAGATGAACAAAGTATGAGAGAGTTTGCATGTGTGTTGAATGGTTAAGTGTAAGAATCAAATAAGAGAACAAAATCTCTCTTATTAAAGGAGGCGCACGGTTGGAGTACTCCAACAAAGGGCATCTTATTTTCTCTTTTTGTCTTCACAAGAAATAGATGTGTAAGATGTGTAAGAGTAGGTGTAAGGCTAGTTGTAGGTAGGCATCATCATGCCATTTTATCAAATAAAATAAAACAACCAAAACCCACTAATACTCCCTCCATATTTTGGTCCATCCTCCATAAAATGGACTATCATTTTATTTTGTCAATTGTCACACAATATGTCACGTAGTATGATACATGTTATTAATTAATTTAATGCATATTTATTACATAAATATCATTTTATAAATTAATTAAATTACATACAATAAATTGACTAGTGATACTTGATCACATAAATAAAATGGGTCATTTAATTATAATTCACAACATCTTGTAATTATAATTAACCATTCATTCTTATCTCTATTGTTTCTCAAACAATAAGTAATTTTAGTAATAAAGTATTTCAATTACTAAAATAAATCTTATTTAATCCCATTACAATAAGATATCAATATTCTTTCTCACAAATTGAATTGTTCAATTTTAAGGAATTGATTGACTTGTATCGTCATACAATTAATCAACTTTACAGATTAGGGCATCATCCTTTAGGTGTGACCTTAAGGGATCAACTCACCACCACCGTCCTACGACAGTAACGTCAAACTCTAGCAAGCCAATCGTTACCGATTAATGTTGATCAGTTGACTATAAAATGAATCATCCCTTACGTATTCTTAAAATGAGATTTAAACATGTGATCATCATGATCGACAATTGTGATCGCATTATTGTCGGGGACACTCCAACAATAACAATTATGGTCACATTTAAAAGGTAAATCATAATGTAACCATCCTAACCCAGAATGTCAACATTTTAAGTTTTAAAATGACACAACATGCTGTCACATTTCATACTATGATGGTCAAATTTAAAGATTAAATCAAAATGTAACTAACTTTAGTAAAAATTTCACCATTTTCAGGTTTTAACACATTACATTACATGCTGATTAAGGGTCGTCTTCATATATCATACAGTATAAATTGATTTTGAAGGCTAGACAAATGCTGGTACTTACGTCGTTATATAGACGGCGGAGATCCTCGTCAGTAGGGAGGTCATCTGGTAGTGGTAAAGACATAGTCCTACATCCCTTATCATCTGAAGTTGCACTGTTCTGGGCCGGACGAGCTGCTTCCTGCACGATAGCTTCAACTTCAGGACCCACCCTTTCAACCGTCTGTCGGTAGAATGACTTTTCCAGATTAATGGAGACCAGGTATTGTTGTCTTTTATTTATAACCCCGCAAGTGTACGGTTGCCCGTTGTAGTATTGTGGGGGTCGAACCCAAGAGACGGTGGTTATGGTTCTTAAATTGATCGTTTGTTTCTAATTTAGTTCTAGCAAATGTTGAATAATTGATAAACTAGCTAATAAGACTACAACTAAAGCAAGCAAATTGATTAATATGTTAATTAAGGAAGCTAGGATAGTCTGGTTCACTCATGTGAATAAACATCGAGACTTGGCAAAGGTTAACAAATAATCGAGGCAAAATCAAGGATAAATCTCCCTCTCTCGAGGTAAGGCTAATCCAAGGCTAAACAAGTTTAAGCTCTCACTTAAAACTAATTAAAGCCCACTAATTGTCATGTAGTATCTAATCGCAAGCTAAGCTCTCACTTAACAAAACATAAGATGGTGGAAGAGACTCAAACCCTCATTCAAGTAATTCCACAAACACATAGCATGCATGATAATAGAAGAGGATTTACCATGGATTAATTATAGTCCTAAGTCAATAACCTACCCAAATTACTCACACAAGATCCTTCTTCTCCCCTAGTGGAAGACTACTCACACATATGAGCCATAACAACAATAAAAGGAACAAACTTTGACATGAAACAAACACAAGAAAACATATTGTAACTATGCTAATTAGGCAAATATAACATGTAAACAATTGAAGAAAACAATGAAATTAGGAAGAGAATTATACCCATCTTAATTAAAGGAGGAAACTTGGTTGAAAATAATAAGGATGAATCTCTTCTCCCTTCAAATTACAACCCACTAATCTAAATGTAAACTATTGATAATTGTAGAACTTGAATAAACTAAAGATGAATTACATTAATTTGGAAGAAAGATTACAACTTTGATTAAGGAGAGATTAATAAGAGAGGAAAATAATTTAGGGTTCTTGTTACAATAAGGAGAGAGTCTAATTATTCTAATCTAATTGAGAGAGTAGAATTAACTAAGGCAAGGTCATGTAAAGTGTATAATATATAGGACCTCTTAATTACTAATCTAATTTAATAATAATAATAATAATAATTATTATTATTATTATTATTATTATTATTATTATTATTATTATTATTATTATTATTATTATTATTATAATGATCTTAATAATCTAATACTAATGCTCTCCAAAAACCATCGACAAAAGAAAGGGCATAAGACCAAAAGGGGAAAAGGAGAAGACATGACAAAAAGGAAGAAACGGGGAAATCAAAATCAAGCCAAAAAGGGCTCAGCCGGTCCACCGTCCATCGATGGTGCGACCATCTGGGAGTTCCCTAGAAACAAGATGAATAATTTGGTGTTCTCCCAGCCGGTGAGGTAGGCGGCAGACGGGTGCCCGTCTTGGAGTGCAATTATGATGCGAGATGTGTTGCGAGCCGGGTAGGCGGCAGACGGGTCCCCGGCAGGGAGTACCTATGATGCAAGATGATGCGATTTTGTTGATTTTAAATGGAGGAGCGGGTGATGGTTGTTGCTGCGTTGGTGATGGGAGGAACCTGGTGGTGCGTGGTGGTCGGGTTGATATCGGGTTTTGATTGGAGCTGCTGCCGGCGGTGAACTGGACTATGGTTGATGTGGAGCTGATGTTGTTTGGTTTGTCGATGTTGTTGTTGCTGCTTGTAGATGTTTGTTGTCGAGTTTGGTGAATGATTGGTGTCGGGTCTGATTTGAACGGTGGGCGAGTTGTATGGTGAGGTCGGGTTCAATGGAGGTGATTGGGTGAAGGGTATAAAATGGTGGAAGTTGTCGCCTGGTGGTCAGCAGAGGATACAGGTGCTGTTGGTGGCGTCTGGGCTGGTGGGAAATGGTAAGCATAGGAGGCGTGGTGGAGTGTGGTAATGTTGGTGCTATTTGTTGGTGATTGCACCTAGTGGTGCTTGAAAATGGAGGTGGTGATGGAGATGTGGGCTCGTGATGAAGGTGATACATTAATGGCGAGTGACGGTTGATTGATGTCGAGTTTTCGGCGAATGAACATAGTAATGGTGGAGGTAATTGTGGTGGACGAGTGGTGTGAATTGATGGTGAATTATATGATGTAGATGTATGGTGATGGCACGGTGGTGAGGTGGTGATTAACGAGCCATGGTAGTTTGATGTTGCTACTGGTGGTGTTGTGATGGAGATGAATGATGTTGGTAATGTAGATGAATGGGGATAGGAACGAAATTAGCAGGGAATTTGTAATTGGGTAAAGTCGATGGTCAAAAGGATATGAAAGTCAATGCTTGACTTGCTTTCACATTAATCAATATTTAAGATCGTCTCAACCCAATTTGATCACCAATTTCCGTCTCATTATTCCGCCTTGCTTTCCCGTTTCACCTACATATTAAATTAATATAATAATAAAATAATGATAATAATACTAATATTATATAAAACCGACTAATTATTAAATAAAACTAATATGACTAATTATTATAAATTAGTAATTAAATGAGCTAATTAAACAATTAAGCACGCAAAATCGAGTCGGAATAAGGTAATAGGGCTGAGCTAAATCATCCTAAATTAGGACGATATCAGGTATGTCTTCAGATCCCACACCCATATACCAAACCCCCTATGGACAGTGTAAGTGGTGTTGGGCGTGTCGTTGTACACCCAATCAAACACATTTATAATACTCAACAAACAACTAGTTAGCGGTAAGTCGAGGTCGATCTATGGGACGGTGTGCTTTGGGTTCTAAGTCTATCTATCTCGATTTATGCTAGTGTCACAATTGATGGGGTTTGTAGTTGTATTCTAAACTAATGAGAGTAACAAAGTAAAGCAAACAATGAACTAAGAAATGTAAACAATTGATTAAAAGTGCTAGGATATCATGGGGTCATAGGGGATTCATGGTGTTGATCATACAAACATGTTTACAAAGTTGCAAGCAATTATGTTATGGAGGAACCGAGTTGGTTTATGTCTTACGGTTCATAGGAAGAGTTGAGTCCCGGAGCCGAATCGATTCGATTGTACAACACCTACAAGTCGACTTACTTTTCTCCTATTCAACTTCTATGCATGGTTTAACAAGACTCGAGTTGGTTTATATCTTACAAGTCAAGTTGAGTAGATAAGAGATGGTAAAAATGAAAGGATTCATAGGCTTAGCATTTCATCAAACATAACATGTGCATAAAGTTGACATCACAACAAGCAAGCAATTTGATCAAGTGAACTTATTAGATTAAGCATGAATCAATCCCATGTTGGTTTCCCCTAATTACCCACTAATCCTAGCTAAAGAAACTACTCACTCATTATCATGGGAAACATGTCATTAATGGTGTCAATCATCACAACAAGTATAAACATGATAATAGAATGAAGAAATGAACAATAAAGATTAAAGAGTAAAGGAATTATACCAACTTAAGATGATCCAAATAATAAAGCAAAGAATAATAGAAGAAACTTGATTGATTGATGGAAGGTTGTCAATCTCCCAATAATAACCCAATAATCTTCAATTACCCAATAATAAACTTGAATAATAAACTTGAACAATAATTAAAGAGAGATTAATGTGTAATTTGTAGAAAGATTGAGGAGTAATATTATTCTAATCTACTCTGAATCTAATCTAAGAGAATTTCCTACTAAGAGAGCTTGATTCTCCCAAAAAACTACATCTTTTGATTATTACAAAAATGGGGTATATATAGTGGAAATTAGGTGGATGCATTAGGGTTAACTAAGGGCTTAAATGACGATTAAGTCCCCATTTAAGGAAACGCCGGTATTTTTAGAAGGAAGGGCGTCTTTCTTTAAAGCTTGAAGAACACGAAAATTGCTGTAAAGGAATCCGGGCGGATTTGGGAGAAGACGGGCGGATTGTTGTGGAGGAATCCGGGCGGATTTGCGGGAATCCGCTCGGATTCTGGTGGCTTCTAATCCGAGCGGCTTTGGAGGAATCCGCTCGGATTGTGCTTGGGGAGACGGCCGGATTGTAGACAATCCGCACGGATTGTACCTCAGCAATCTTTCTTCTTCTTTTCTTCCCTTTTCTTCACAAAATCCTTGGGGATTTCCTCGGGGACTCGAGGATCCTTTCTTCAACATTGCTCATCTACTATCATATGTACAAAGGCCTTCTAATCTTGTCTCTCCTTGATGCTTGATCATTGAATTCAATCAATTTAGTCTCGTTTTGCCATGAAAATGCAAGATTCTTACTCCTTTCCTACCAAGGGATCAAAAATCTCAAAGAATATGCAAAACAAAGAACTAAAGACAATAAATGACCCAAATATGCACTAAAAAGCATGGGAACAAGGCTAATTCGGGGGCTAAATATGCGTTAATTATGGTCACATCAAATATCCCCAAACCGAACCTTTGCTCGTCCCGAGTAAAGAGGTGGCAAAGACTAGGACCATTATTTAAACTAACCTAATAACATAGCCGATATGAGACAATTAGCGGGTCTCACTCCGCCCCTTCAACTCACAACAAGACAACCATGAGGTAGGATGCCTTCTTGCAAGGCAAGGTGGGCCTTACCAAAATGGCGACACATCCAAACATTAAAGCACATAAAATCAAGTAATGGATGCATCTATAAAAGGAATAGCCACTTCCTCATCAAGTGGTGGAGGCAACTAAAAGAGAACAAATTTAAGAGCATATAATCCTTCACAAATACTAGTTCAACAAATTACTAAGGCTAAGAGGATGGCACTAAATCACCTCCAAATGATGTTAAACTAGACTACTTTCGTCCTCAATTTCCAAATGCTTTCGTCAAGAGCGATCGGATGGTGGTGGAATGATGATCCCTATGATGCTAGTAGCATATGACATGACAAGTCTCGAATTCTCTACAAAAGTAAAGGTCATGGATCGTCCCAAGCTCGACAAAGTGGCTTGACAAAAAGGATTTTTGGGAATGAAATGCTCAAATCGTTATAAACAAGGGTGGATATGACTAGTATTCAAAAATTGACCTCATTCAACTTTCACATTTTCAAAAATTTAGAGATGGGGTTTGTCCCTTCTGAGCTAATGTCCTTTGCTTTTGCCAATCGCTTATTAGGCAACCGGTTAACCTCTAGACAATAGCTTTTCGGGGTGATAGTCACTCTGTCTCTGGGCGGTCTAGTTCACAACCGTGTAGGGGCCCAATTCAATGGATCCCGCTCCAAAGCACATCGAAGTGGTACGCCTCCATCAAAACGATTAAATTTCTCAACATTTCAACATTTCATAACAATTGAGGTTTCCTTAGCATTAAATTACTTCCACATGACAAAAATCTTTGAAATGAGCATCTCAAACTTATTGATAGAAAGTATTTTTGGGTTGCCTTACCACAAGGTCAATCAAGGTCACCTAGACAAGTTAACCAAGTCCACATCACATCATGGGGTTGGATAGGTGACTCCCATGCAAACTCTTGACTAGGCTTTGGGTCATGGGTCAAAAGACACTAGTATGACACAACCTAGGGTATTTTACAACCATTCTAGTAGACAAAGTCTTAAGTAGAAAAAGTATTTGTAATGGCTTAGTTGCTCTTGTCAAAGTTCTCAATTAGGCACTTTTCAAAACATTTTATCTAAATGCAACTACATGCAATGATGCAACTAATATATACATTCTAATGCAAGTGATTCTATCAACTAATATGACATATAAACTAAATGTAAGTCATAAGTTCACATTGTTATACCGCATCAATCAAAATAAAGCCACATAGTCATTAACATAAAGAGAAAAAGGAGATTGGAAAGATCATACCATGCGGTCTTCAATATCTCAAGTCTCGGATGTGGCGTAGCCGATCAATGTGAACAAGGATAAACACAATATATAACAATATATAAACAAAACTACACTACAAAGGAAATGAACTTGTTTTTGGTTTTTGAATTTTTAAATTTTTATGGTTTTTGATTTTATGAAATTAAAGAACATATTTTTGTGATTTTTCGAAATTTTTCAATTTTTATGTATTTTTATGTATTTTTAGAATATAAATTCCCATCCCCCACTTTATTTTGGACATTATCCTCAATGTACATGTAGGAGTAGGAATAAAAAAGAAATACATGTTTTTGGATTTTTGATTTTATGGAAATAAAGTACAAATGCAATGATATGATATGAATGAATGCATGCTCTAACGAAATGCAATTCTATATGACATATATAACAAATGAATGCAATCTAAACTATACTATATGATGCATGATTTAAACTATGGTCACTTATGATCAAACCTCCCCAAACCGATTTAAAACACTATTTCTAGTGTAGAAATGAATAGGTTTGGCCATTAGTAACAATGCATGAATTCTAATCTATATGCAACTATCTACATGAATCATGTGAGATATATACAATGCAACTATACTATATGAACTAGCTAAGTTAAATGCAATATGAAATATAATACAAATGCATGTGAAAATTTACACTAAATGCAATGTATATACAAAAGAGAGAGGGAGAGATGTATATCATACAAATGGAGGTGGTGAGGTAGTCCTCTTTCACTCGTCATCCTCATCTTGATCATAGCCATAACGATGAGAACTCCCGGCTTGGTCATACCCGCTTGCTTGACCCCAATACCCTCCTTGGTCAAACTCTCCTCCTTGACCCGAATACCCTCCACCTTGGCTAGAATGCCCTCCGCCGTCGCGATCCCAAGCTTGGTTTCCTTGATTAGGGAACAAGAGCTCCGGTTGTGCCCAAGAGGGCTTAGGACCATCGGGGTCAATATACCCTTGTTGAGCCATGTTATAGTATTGGGGATAAAGGGCCAAGTAGTTGTCGACCCTCCCTTCATGTACCCCGAGGTCCACTCTATTCATGAGTGCCATCAAATCATTAATACCCGGGGTATTGGCGATTGCCGGCCTAAATTCGGTATACGGGGTAGGGTATGGTGGGATAGGTACATAGGAGGGTGGGCGAATAGGCCTTCCCGGTGCTCCACGAGGTATTTGGCGGTGCGGCTCTTCCCTTTGAGGGGGATTATCAAGAATTTGGATATCAAGGAGGTAGCTTGGTGAAGGCGAGTATGGGCTCAATCTTGGGTCAATGCCCGGTATCCTCCAACCTTCAAGGATCATTGAAGTGCATCCTTTGGTGTGCCACTCTACACTCCCATCTCGAGTGTAGTTGCACCATCGGTGACTGTTGAAGATGGTGTGCTCATCAATCAAAGTCTTCCCCTCAAGAGGAGTATAGGTCCCTCGGGCATTGAACCCGGGACAAAGGTGGTGGGCCAAAATAGTAATTAGACCTCCCATCACGAAGGTCTTGAGTTGGGTGGTTCCTTGAGCAAAATCATTGAACCTAGTAAGTATCTCAAGTGGCGTATTGAAGTTATAACGCCTCACCGCTCGAACATTCAAATAGGATTCAAGAAAGGTTAAATCGATGAGAGTACACCTATCTTGTTCGTACCTCCCATTAATGGTACCGGCCACAAAGCGCTCGGTGAATCGAATCACCGGATGTTGGATGGCGAAGGTGTGGCAATGCTTTGGGTGGATAAAATTCCTCCCGGAGATAGCCTTCCAAAGAAGGTCCACACCGAAATTATCGGGTTTTTCGGTGTAGTTGGTGGGCACTACAAGACCGAAAACATAGGCGAATTTCTCAAGTGAAAGATGATGGTCTAGGTTGCACAACCTAAACTCCATGCCCACATCGGTGTGGGTATTCGTTACAATGCGAAGGCTACTCAAGAATTCAAGGGTGAGACTAAGGTACGTCTCCTCATGGGCATGGAAAAGTTTCCCAATGCCAAGACCATTAAAGAACATCTCGGTAGGGTACCTTATCTTAAGGATTTCCAACACCCTAGTATCTACGAATTGAGTGGGTTCATAGTTCTTACCTAGTAATTTGACAAAGTTCATGCGGTGGTCATCAGATTCAAATAGAACCTCTTGAAAGTACTCGAGTTGTTCAATTCCTCCCCTCATTAGGGGTTGGGAGGTCCTTGGTAGCACTACCTCCCGTGGCATTGAAGAGGTCGATCCCTTGCGCTTCTTTCCGGTGGCTTCAACCAACTTCTTAGCCTTTCCTTTGAGGTTCATCAATGGTGCCATTTTTGAGGAAATGGGAGTTTTGTTTGGCTTTTGTTGTGAGGGGAGTGTTGTGAGGATGGAGATGAGTGTTTAGGGTTTGATAAGGTGAAGAAATGAGGGAGAAAGGGGGTGGTTATATAGAAGAAGGGAGGAAATCCGAGTGGATAGGAGTGGGTCATATCCGGTTTATCCGAAAAAAACAGGACAATCCGAGCGGATTTCCGTCGGGACGGACGGATTGGGAGAATAGAAGACGGGCGTCTTCGCTCTAATCCGGGCGGATTCTAGTACAGCGATTTTTCTCGGTTGAGAGCTGGAAAAAGACGGGCGTCTAAGGACTGGGACGGGCGGCTTGATCGGGACGGGCGTCTTGGATTAAATCCGCCCGTCTTTTGCTACAGCGCAAGATTTTGTTTTAAATGACATGCGGGACGGGCGTCCCTTGTTGAATCCGGACGTCTTTTCCAGGACGGGCGTCTTGGCTTGAATCCGCCCGTCTTCGGCTCCTTTTCTTCATTTTCTTTCTTTTCCTTGCAATAACATATCCTTTCACCGATTTATTATTCCTCCTTATCCTTTTCTGAAATTTTCTCATTAAAAATGTAAGATGACTCTCTCTCTCACCACTCTCATGCAAGAAATTAAATGCAAATGCAATAATGTACAATATTATACAAAGTAAAAGAGTCCAAGAAATATCTTACAAATGGTGGTTTGAGATAGGACTCCACCAAACTAGTTCAAATTGTAGAAATTCTTATCCATAGAGCTCAAGGCTCTCAATAGAAGATCAAAAGCTTGTGAACAAGCTCCAAATAAGCATAAATATGGGTTGCTCCATTTGAACGTGAAATTCGGCCAAGGAAGCTTGCCATAAGTTCTTTCTTTCACCTTGTCCTTGGCACTAGAGCTTTCCCGATGCTTCAAACCAATTAGCCCATGATTCCTTTCATCACTAGGTATGAAGTATGGTTTATTTTCGTCCGGAGACTTCCACTCACCACCTTCTCCTTCAATTTTTGTGGTGATGATAGCATTTTGGTTTTTCAATCCTTCCACGGTGGAGGGAGAATTGTCATGGCTTTGATGATCGAGTTCCTTAGAGGTTGACATTGTGGATGCCAAATCTTCACAAGTGGCTTCACGAGCAATTTTCTCTTTGAGCTTTTTCACCAAGTAGCTCTTGTATGAAATTTTGGCCTTTTGAAGAAGGTCTACCATATCCTCTTCAATGATCATTGGCTCCATAATAGGTGTTAAGTAGTCTTTATGAGAAATAGGGGAAGGACGTTCTTCTTCATGATAGGGTATCTCAAATGTCTCAAGGATAGGCTCCTCAAGCAAGGTGATATTACAAGTCCATCCCTTAGGCTCATCATCATTGTTGCTATCTTCATACGAATCATAAATGGGGGCTTCATGCAACTCTTTCTCCAACATCCCAATATTCACTTCAAAGGACACACCCTCATACTCACAAGGGATAAGAGTATTTGGCTTACTCAACCTCATGTCTTCATCATCAAATACCACACTTTCATACTTACAAGAGCTCAAGGAGATTGGCTCTTTCCACTTCTCATCAAAGGTAACTCCTTCAAATTCGCATTCATGATCAATTTTTGAGGAATGGTGAGGAGTGGTTGCTTGGGATTCTTTCATTTGAGAAATTTGAACCTCCAATTCCTCACCTTGGGCAACAATGCTTTGAAGAACATCGTCCCTCTTTTGGCTCTCCTCTAGCATTTGTTTGAAGAAGTTTTGTTGATCTCCCATCATTTGGAGAATCACATTATGAATGGGCTCATTTTCTTGTTGTGGGTGGGTGTGAAAGTGCTCATATTGTGGCATTTGGAATTGGTTGTAAAGTGAGTTTTGGGTGGTTGGTTGTTGTGGGTATTGGATGTGGTGATTTTGGTAAGAAAATTTGGGGTAGTAGTTAGGATTTTCATTGTATGAGTAGTAAGGTAGGTTTGTGTTGACTTGCTCCTCAAACTCCCCATACCCATAGTCATAATCAAAAGATCCACCACATACTCCATATGTCAAGTCTTGCATCATCATGGTCAAGATAAAGATACAACTACAAACATGGAAACTACAAGAACACGGTAAAAACAAACCTTGAGGAACAAGTTCCTCAAAGTTAAAGCACAATTAAAATAGACAAACAAGTAAGAACTTAATCACATAGCACCGTCCCCGGCAACGGCGCCATTTTGGTGTTGGGCGTGTCGTTGTACACCCAATCAAACACATTTATAATACTCAACAAACAACTAGTTAGCGGTAAGTCGAGGTCGATCCATGGGACGGTGTGCTTTGGGTTCTAAGTCTATCTATCTCGATTTATGCTAGTGTCACAATTGATGGGGTTTGTAGTTGTATTCTAAACTAATGAGAGTAACAAAGTAAAGCAAACAATGAACTAAGAAATGTAAACAATTGATTAAAAGTGCTAGGATATCATGGGGTCATAGGGGATTCATGGTGTTGATCATACAAATATGTTTACAAAGTTGCAAGCAATTATGTTATGGAGGAACCGAGTTGGTTTATGTCTTACGGTTCATAGGAAGAGTTGGGTCCCGGAGCCGAATCGATTAGATTGTACAACACCTAAAAGTCGACTTACTTTCCTCCTATTCAACTTCTATGCATGGTTTAACAAGACTCGAGTTGGTTTATATCTTACAAGTCAAGTTGAGTAGATAAGAGATGGTAAAAATGCAAGGATTCATAGGCTTAGCATTTCATCAAACATAACATGTGCATAAAGTTGACATCACAACAAGCAAGCAATTTGATCAAGTGAACATATTAGATTAAGCATGAATCAATCCCATGTTGGTTTCCCCTAATTACCCACTAATCCTAGCTAAAGAAACTAATCACTCATTATCATGGGAAACATGTCATTAATGGTGTCAATCATCACAACAAGTATAAACATGATAATAGAATGAAGAAATGAACAATAAAGATTAAAGAGTAAAGGAATTATACCAACTTAAGATGATCCAAATAATAAAGCAAAGAATAATGGAAGAAACTTGATTGATTGATGGAAGGTTGTCAATCTCCCAATAATAACCCAATAATCTTCAATTACCCAATAATAAACTTGAATAATAAACTTGAACAATAATTAAAGAGAGATTAATGTGTAATTTGTGGAAAGATTGAGGAGTAATATTATTCTAATCTACTCCTAATCTAATCTAAGAAAATTTCCTACTAAGAGAGCTTGATTCTCCCAAAAAACTACATCTTTTGATTATTACAAAAATGGGGTATATATAGTGGAAATTAGGTGGATGTATTAGGGTTAACTAAGGGCTTAAATGACGATTAAGTCCCCATTTAAGGAAACGCCGGTATTTTTAGAAGGAAGGGCGTCTTTCTTTAAAGCTTGAAGAACACGAAAATTGCTGTAAAGGAATCCGGGCGGATTTGGGAGAAGACGGGCGGATTGTTGTGGAGGAATCCGGGCGGATTTGCGGGAATCCGCTCGGATTCTGGTGGCTTCTAATCCGAGCGGCTTTGGAGGAATCCGCTCGGATTGTGCTTGGGGAGACGGCCGGATTGTAGACAATCCGCACGGATTGTACCTCAGCAATCTTTCTTCTTCTTTTCTTCCCTTTTCTTCACAAAATCCTTGGGGATTTCCTCGGGGACTCAAGGATCCTTTCTTCAACATTGCTCATCTACTATCATATGTACAAAGGCCTTCTAATCTTGTCTCTCCTTGATGCTTGGTCATTGAATTCAATCAATTTAGTCTCGTTTTGCCATGAAAATGCAAGATTCTTACTCCTTTCCCACCAAGGGATCAAAAATCTCAAAGAATATGCAAAACAAAGAACTAAAGACAATAAATGACCCAAATATGCACTAAAAAGCATGGGAACAAGGCTAATTCGGGGGCTAAATATGCGCTAATTATGGTCACATCAGTAAGCTTTGCATTCCTCTTTAACTCGCTTCTTCAGTTCGCCATAGGTCCAATGTTTTATCAAGGGTAGTGTACTAAGTGCAGGCTCACCCCTCCATGTCAGTCGGTGAAAGTAGAGTAGCTGAAAGAACATTATGCATCCCCCAATGCTTTTGGAGTCGTTGTCCTTCCATGACTCCACTGAATGATCAAAACGATCTAGAACGTAAGAGCACCAGCCCATCTTCGGAAAGGCATTTACATCCTCCACCGAGCCAATTAACCTCATGTCAACTCGATTGTGAACGGTAGGGGCCAAGAACGATCCCATTGCAAAGAACACAAACATTTTCTTAAAATCTGATCCACCTTCTACCAATTGCAGCATTTCACCTCTGCCCTTGTCCAATTGTATGTTTTTCTTCGGCAAAGCACTGAACCTATCTCTCCAAGACTGCACTAGCTCTTTATCGTCATTAATCAGCGGCACATCCTCCCCCGCACACGGCAACATGAACACTTCATAAACATCATGTTTACTGATTGTGAAGTGGACAAACCTATTAAACAACATCAGCCTAGTATGCGTATCATAACGCTTCAACAACCAATCTACCATGGTATGAATGAACTTATATGCCTTCAACTCAAGAAGCCCGTCGAACCCAATATCTTCAACGTCCTTTCTCTGAGTTATCGTCAAATGCTCGATGACATAGTGTAGGGAAGCTGGTGACCCATGTCCCTCTACTCCCTTCAATTTCCTATATCCGGACACAATCAATTAGTCGTTAAAGAAAACATTTAACATGGTTGCATGAAGAAGAACAGTCAAAGCAGTCTGAATCAAATGGTAACATAGTTTAAAGGATTGTAAACATACGTTCCTTCCTTTTTTTGTCTTTTTTTTTCCCAGTCACTGCCCCATCTGTTAACTTTCTCTTTGACCCTTATCCATTCTCCACCTCCTTTGAGTTTTGCCCAACAACTGCCACTTTGAGAGCCTCTGCTTGCACATAAAAAGGGTTGATGGTCAAAGATTATGTGTGCAAGTTACAATCACAGATGTCACCATGTTAGAACCAAAGTATGTCATAGATGTTACCATTTTAGAATCTTAATCTCACTAAAACAAACAGATATATCATTAGTAAGATGGTCATCTGATAACCCTAAACAGACATATCACAGATGTTACCATTCTAAGAATAACATTGTAACCAATTTAGAATGACTTATATAATGCAAGATGGTCACATGTTAACACTAAAGAATATGTCACCATACTTACTTACTATGATTACCTTTTTAGTATTTTTAGATACTCGAATATAATCAACCACATCCAAAAATAAGTACATCAGCTCATTAAGATGATCACATTTCCACTACTAATAAATATATCACCATGTTCTTCATAGATGTCACCAGATTAAGCTAAGCTATGGTGGCCACTATTTCAACAATAACACATATGTCAGTGTTAAGCAATATATGAGACCATGTTAAGATTTAAGGAAATCTCAGACAAAAGTACATTTTCTAACAAAATTGGTCACATAATAAAGGGTTTATAATATGTTACTATGTGTTATGTAGATATGTGATGTTGTTAAGTTCATGTCACAATATCTTCACTATATTATGTAACCATGTTAAGATATTTACTGTACACTAAAGTGGTCACATTTCATCAAAATGTTCGGAAAACTCAACACATACGTACATTTTTAAACTATGGTGGTCACTTTTTAAACAACAACACATATGTCACACTGTTAAGCAATATATGTCACCATGTTAAGATTTATGGAAATCTCAGACAAAATTACATTTTCTAACAAAAAGTGGTCACATAATAAACATTTTATAATATGTTACTATGTGTTATGTAGATATGTTATGCAGTTAAGTTCATGTCAGATCTTTACTCTATTATGTAACCATGTTAAGATATTTATTGTACACTAAAGTGGTCACATTTCATCACAATGTTTAGAAAACTCAACACATACGTACATTTTTAAACTATGGCGGTCACTTTTTAAACAACAACACATATATCACACTGTTAAGCATTATATGTCACCATGTTAAGATTTATGGAAATCTCGGACAAAAGTACGTTTTCTAACAAAAAGTGGTCACATAATAAACATTTTGTATATGTCACTATGTGTTATGTAGATATGTTATGTTGTTAAGTTCATGTCACATCTTCACTCTATTATATAACCATGTTAAGATATTTACTGTATAATAAAATGGTCACATTTTATCATAATGTTCAAACAAACAACTCAACACATACGTACATTTTTAAACTATGGTGGTCACTTTTTAAACAACAACACATATGTCAGAGTCTTAAGCAATATATGTCACTATGTGTAAGTATACATGTTATGATGTTAAGTTCATGTCACAATATCTCTACTCTGCTATGTTACCATGCTCAGATATTTAGTCAACACTAAAGTGATCACATTTCAGACTAAAGTGGTAACATTTTAAAGGTGACTAATATGTTACCATGTTTAAAGCATATCTGTAACCCTGTCAAAGTTTTGTCAAAAAACCCTGTTAAAGTTCTGTTTAAAGCATATATGTCACATATCTCAGATAAACCAGTGACATTTCTCGATAAAATGGTCACGTTTCTCAGATTAATCACTGACAGCTTACCATCTACCGTGCTTGTGTCTTCCTTGCTCATCTTCTTTGCACCAAGAGTAGCTGCCATTTTCACGACTTTATTCAGCACCTCTGCCAAACCACCATCTTCGGATTCCGACACCTGCTTCTCCTCCTCACCACTGTCTTCCCTATCTTCGTCACCATTGCCTTCACCCTCACCATTGGCTTCCTTGTCCTTCTCACCACTGGTTTCAGTCTCCTCTGAAATGTCCTCTGATTCATCACTTTCTTCCCTTTCATCTGTTTCCACCGGCTCTCTAAATGAAATCCCAGATTTCACCTTCTCTTTACCCTTATGCATCGGCTGCTTCCCTTTTCTTTTCTTCTCTTCTATATATCCATGAATATTGGTATTAATCAATTTTATCAAACAAAATTAATTTTGAAATAGAATCTGACTTCACCTAAACACTGATGTTACCTAACCATTTTTTTGAGTTCACCTAAAACAACATGCATATAAACAACAGTTACAAAACCAAATCTGACCTTTTTTTAACCATTTTAATGACATTAATGTCACCATTCTTTAGTAAATAAGAATAAACATGTACAACAACTTCATTGACTACATCTACTCATGCATGCATGGTTAATACACAACATTGAACAATAAAGATCATTTTTTTTACCTAATCTGACCTGACACACCATTCAACAATAAACAACATTCAACAAATACAACGATATCATACCTTCCATATTTTTCTTCGGGGGTGTTCTCCTAGCCATTTGTTTCTTGCCCATCGTCTTCGGGAGATTAATGAAATGTTGAAATTTTGAAGAGATGAAGCTGATGACGGAGTTTTCGATGTTGAAAGGCTGCTAAAATGGCGATTATAATTGGAAAATGACGATTATTGTTGATGATAGAGTGAGATAGATGAGAGAGTGAAAAAAAATACAAAAAATGATGTGAGACTGATGAGAGAGGAAGAAGTAGTACAATTATTTGCCTGACATAGACGGAATATTGGGAGCTCCCCAATTGTTTATTATTTTTTTTTGCTTTTCCAAGAATTCCAACAATAAAATAATAAGTACACATGCCCCACTAGTATCCATATTACTCAATATGGTATTGATTTGGCCTGTCGTCACCTTGTGACGGATATACTCCGTCACAAGGGAGACTAATTGATAAACAAAAGGGTAAATTTTTTAAAACTTATTCCCTTCTATAAATTTTTTTGAAACTTACTCCCATGAAATGTAACTATTATCAAATATTGCTCTCATTTAATGATACCGACAAAGGAAAAGAGAAATATTCGTCAAAAATTGGAAATTTGACACTAACTTTTGTTGCTTATGACTATATATATTTTTTTCTGAAAGAAAAGATCAATTCATTAATAAATCGTCAAACGGCACATACAAGAGATAGGTATAATCGAAAACAACAAATCTAATAGAAGTCAAATGACAAATTCCTTTCGTAAAACTAGGGATCTAAAAACATGATATGACAATTCGGCTCGTCCTTATATCGCTCTCTTCATGTAGCTTTTAAGGGGATTCTTCGTTTGATTCATTGATGGAGAAAATTTACCTTTTATCGGCACCATTGATCGTCGACGAATAACGCGTATCAATTTGTAGAGTCGTATGACAAATCATCAATAAATCGCTCTTATCTATATTTCCAATAAAACAAAACCCTAGAATGATATAAGGGACATAAACAACTCCGAAATTGGAGCCAGATAAACGGATCTCACCAAAAGGGAGATTTTTATTAATGGAATCATAACTTTTCATACTAATAATTGATAAATAAAACTTTTATAGGGCTTACCATCGATTAATGGTCGATGGAAGCCTCGAATTTGATTGTTGGAGGCCAGGGTTTTTAGAGAGAAAAAGGGGGTCGGAGAAAGTACAGAGAGAAGTTTATTTGCTTATGACTATATTTAGTTTGGTCTTATTATATGCTCAATTTAAATCACCTTTTCCTCCCAAATATGTTAAATTCATCTTCTTTCTCCCACATTTGTTAAATCCTTTCGTTCTCCTCTGTTCAGTTAAAGTCTTCTATATAATAAGGCTGAGGACAATATAGTCATAACCAACAAAAGTTAGCACCAATTCTCAAGTTTTGAACTCAATATTTTCTCTTTTTTTGCCGAAATCTTTAAATGGGAGCAATATTTGATAAAAGTTGTATTTGATGGGAGTAAATTTTAAAAAAATATATATAAGGGAGTAAGTTTCAAAAAGTGAATTATATAAGGGAGTAATAATCAATTTACCCTAAACAAAATTGCTAAATTCTGCTCCTATTTTACTCATTTGCGCTAATTTCATTTCCAACTTGACAACTTTGTCCTTCTCTCTAAAAAATATTCCTAACATTTTTTTATCGATTAATCGGAAATTGGTGACGATAACCCATTTTTCCAATACATGTGTGAATCGTATACTAATGAAAATTCGTACAAATGTACAATAACAACGGAAATCAATTCGAAAATGATTGGAATGCCGAATAACATTATCGACATTACAATGAGTATTATGGTTATGATAAAGGCGAGGGAAGTAGATTTGCTTACGATGATAACAATACGGGTAACACGGAAAATGAAGAGGGACAAGCTGGAAATAAGGTATTAATTGAGTATTTTAAATTTTTCACGTCTTTTTTTTTTTTATGTCGACATGCTAAAAATATGAATTCGGATCAGATGTATGTCCTTGCCCAGGCGAAATGTGCGAAATACACGTGTAATCCCAGGCTGTGTAAATGGACTTGACAGGTGGCAAATGGGTCAATCGGGTCGGGTATGGGTTGGATCAGTTTGGGTCGGTCATGTTAGAAAACATTAATCTCATTAATTTACATAATCATATATGAATTTATTTATTTAGTCATAAAATATAAGCTAGATCTTATGCATGCAAACTTAATAAAAGGAGATGGAAAAATCGATTTCTCACCATCTAATTTTCGGCCATTTGGGCACCAACAAATTCTCCTATTTGTTAGTTCTTGAGCTTCCTTAAAATGGATGAACAAAGGATCCAAATTAGAATCCCTCCCAAAAGTGAATACCCAAGGAAACCTCTTAATAACTAATATTATTATGATCTAGTAATAATATATGTTTTACTATAAAATTGACACAAAAATATTGTGTATTTCCTCTTGAAAATTTCGGCCAAGAGGAGAGATATGTGAGTTTTTATTTCTCTAAGTTTTTCCCAAAAAAATGGAAGAGAGAATGTGATAATTTCTTACACTAGAAATTATAATGAAGTAGTGAATAATTAAGAAAAAAACCATTGGCATTTTTCACCTCTAAAACCGGTTGGCAAGGGAGAGTAGAGCCAATGCATGAGCTAGTTTTTCTACCCAAGAAAGAATAGGTATGCAAGGCTACTAGTTAGATTTAATCATTGTGTTTTCCACTTAAGATAAAAACACAATATAAATCTTATACTCCCTCCATTATTTCGGCACACATGAAATAAAATGGGTAGTCCATTTTATTTTGTCATTTGTCAATTGTGACATATGTGACATGTTACTTGACATGTGATATTGTAATGTATTTTTAACATATTAAAAATCAACATACTCATAAAATATGTCATATACAATATTGACTAGTAATTCGTAATTACTTGTACCAAAACGGTTTATCAAATTATAAATTACAACGTCTTGTATTCATAATAAATTATTCATTCAATTTCTATTTCAATTGTTTCGTAAACAATAATTTTTATCTAAGTAATAAAACAATTCGATTACTTAGACCGTATCCAATTTAATCGAATTATAATGAGACACGTTAACTTTACTCACAAAATCATCCGTCAATTTTAAGCAATTTAATTAACTCGTATCAGCATACGATTAATTAAATAATCAATTAAGAGTATTTCCCTATAGGTATGACCTAAGGGGATCAACTGATCACCACTGTCCGCACGACAAGAATGTCAAACTCTAGTCAGCCAATCATTACTGATATGTGTGGACCAGTTGACTGTAAAATATTACATCCCACTTGTATTCTTAAAATGAGATTTAAACATGTGATCATCATGATCGACAGTTGTGATCGCATTATTGTCGGAGGACACTTATTCCAACAGGTCATTTCGTGACTGTCATATATTTCGGATCAGATCGGGACGAGTCAAGTACGAGTCAAGTAATTTGGGTCAATTTAGGGTGACCTTTTGTCGGGACTTCAGGTCGGGTCACTTTCGGGTATGGGTCATTTCGGGTCGGGTTACTTTCGGGTTAATGACGAAAACACTTTAGTTACTATATTAATTAGGGACGATTTTTATTAATGAAACTTTATTTTAATTTAGAAATAATATATTGCAAATTTAACTATTTATTATTGTTATTAATAAAACTTTATTTTGATGCATATAACATTAATATGACTTAGTACTTGTCGTTTTGGGTCACTTCAAGCCATTTTGGATCGAGTAAATTATGGGCCAGGTCTTTTCGGATCGGGTCTTCTCTTGTCGGGTCAATATTTGGCAATCAAGGTTCGGGTTGGGTCAATTGGGGTCTCGGGTCGCTTTCGAGCCAATCAAGTTTGGGTCACTTTCGGGTCTCGGGTCGGCCTTTTCATGTAGGGTCATTCGGGTCGGATCGGCTTTGCCCGGTCTAGACTCTAGTACACCCGTTATGGGATCGGTTCGGGCAATAAAAAGCAGCTCCCATAAATAAATATAAATATAAATATAAAATAGGGATATTCTACGGTGTACCCCGAGTTTTTCAGTTTTCTATGTTGTACCCCTACATTTTTGAAATTCTATGGTATACCCCTAAACTCTACACATTAGTCTATACAATGACCTTATTCATTGTCTTTGCTATCTTAATTTCATTTTTTTTAGATAATTGATCTATAGGTTATTCTATATGGTACCCTTCAATTTTTTCAAATTCTATACAATGCCCCTCATTTTTAAAAATTCTACATAATACCTCTACAGTATGTTATTGTATTCAACTGTGACCCTAAATTATATAATCCGTTAAGTTATCCGTTAGTTTTGTAAGTTGGGCAAGGAAATGACTGTTATACCCATGTTTAATTCTTAGTGTCGTATTGTTTTAAATTACCATACATAATCTTTCTCTTTTTCCGACTCCACCATTTCTACCATTAATATCACTAAGCTACATAGAATAAACCACCCATAATCTTCCTTGCTCAACCAAGCACGTCATTTTTTCAATAGCTGCAGATTAGAGCTGATCAAGTGCGGGCTGACCCGTTTGGCCCAGTCCGTTCGGACCGCTAAAATAGCGGGCTTGGACAAGAAAAATCAAAAATTAAACGGGTAACGGACAAGAAAACTAGGCCCGCTAGAATAAATGGACGGGCTTGGACTAAGCAAAATTGCCCATTGGCGGCCCGCTAGGCCCGCTATTAATAGTGACCTCATAAAAACCCTCAATCCTCGGACTTTCTCTGCTCATTTCATTTGCAATTTGTACACTCTAAACCAATTAGGTAGCGCAAATGAATACTTATATCTTACGTATAAGTGGGAGATTGTCAGTATTTACACTTATCGTATAAAGATTCTCCGAGAATGGACATGCTAACGGGGATTGTTGTATAAATATACTATCTTCAAGTATTTACACGGGAGTGTATGTAACCGCTAACAGTGCCACACAAATACCGAGGCAAAAATGAACTTTTGATGTTTGTAGCAGAACATTGCCAAACTTGTATTTTTTCCAAAATCTAGTAACCTTATCTTTTGAAAATTAGTATACTTTTTTAAGGGTAAGCTTTTAAAGACAATTGTTAAGATTTAGGGGATGTAGCGATAACAAACTCGTGTTTTAATAGAAACACTAATTTTTTGTATTTTATATTAGTCAGGCCCGCGGGCCGGCCCGCTATCTTGAAGTGGGCGGGTACGGACAATGAAAAATGGCCCGCTGAGCGGGCTCAGGCTATAAAATACGGCCCGTCGGACACTTTTTTAGCGGTTAGGCCCAGCCCATGTTCGACCCAAGCCCGCTTTTGATCAGCTCTACTGCAGATGTAAGAAAGAGAGGCGTATAGGAGGAGGAAAAGATAATGATGAGATGTTTATTGGTGGTGATGAAAATGGTAAGTGAAGTGTTAGAGAGATGCTAATTACAAGTTAAATTGGTGAAGATGATGTTAGCTAGCAAATATATTAACATAAAAACAAAATCTAGTTACAAATTAAACAATTAAGCTGAACTTTAAACTACCCATTAAAATTAATAAAACAAAATTACCCACTAAATAAAATTAGTTAATTTCACTATTTTAGACTAAAATTAATGAAGTTACCAATATTTAGGAGTTAAATTGGTGTGAAAGATGAAAATTTTGCATGTAATTAGAGGAGGCGAAAGTTGGGAGGAATGAACATATGTTAATTAGCATATGGGATTGACGGAAAAATGGGTAATTAATGGAAAAGTTAACGGAAATTGCTATCAAGGGTCATGATGTAGAAACTCAAACAATTTAGGGGTACGTTGTAGATTTTTGGAAAATGAGGGTTACCACGTAGAATTTGAAAAAACATGAAGGTACCATATAGAAAAACCCTTGATATATTAAATTGTCTATTTACTATTCCAATTACTCGACAACCATTCATTTACTTATTAGTTAACCGAATTACCATTAACCAACCAAATAGTATACGAGTCTCACTCAAATTCATAAAACTCGCCATTATTATTTCATGCTTCATAATAACGGAGGTTTTTAATATTAGTTTGTGCTTATTTAAAGTGATTTGTGATGCTTCTCATATAGGATGATGATACCACATTAATGAGTAAAATATCGGAATTACTTTTTCACATACGAATTTTACTCTTTCACATACATTTTTCCATTAATTTTCCATACTATACCCTTTTTCAAACCTAATCAAATTAACCTTCACTTGCCCTTATATCAACTTTTTTTTCTCTAAAATTTAATCAAATTGATCCAAAAACATAAACAATCGACCTTAATTCTCGATTACTGAAGTAATTTATTAATATGTTTGAATGATTTTTTTCCAATTTATCAATGTTTAGTTTGTGTATTATAAATTGAAGTTAGGGTTCATGGTTGGTGGTTGTGCATTGGCGGATGAGGCAATGGTTAGGGTGGTGCAAAGAGGTCGGAGTGGTGCGAGTGCGGTGGGAGAGTGACGGGTGTGGGTCCTGCAAGAGTAAAAAGGACTGCGTGACGGAGAACGGGGGAGAAGAAGGTTGGCCGGTGGTGCGTGCACGGCTGTCGCAATGGTGCTGCGTGCTTGGAGCCGGCTGGCGTGAAGAGGGTGGTCCGGTGGGCAGGTGTGTAGACACCTCGTTTCTTCACCTCCTCCCAAACACCCAGTGATGATTAGGCCGCATGTTTGATACGCGGAGCGATTTATGACAGTCCATAAGTTCGTCGTCAAGTGATAGCTCAAACACTCAAGTCAACCCTTGGGTCGTCATCTACGCAGGTCGTTTTGACAGTAATTAGAGTTCATTTGGAGTCCGGGTCAAAAACCGCTTTATTTTCAAAAAACCGTTTAAATGCAGAGTCGGAATGTTCCGGAATGTTCTAGAATTCTCAAAATATTTATTCCTAAATTAAATTAATATTTTAAGGAAGTATTTTCCGTAATATTGTGTTTCACGGAATAAGGAAGTGTAAATCTACCGAAATTCCATAAAAAAACGCGAAAATCTTTCTTGCTGAGAAGGAAACCTCTAGGGAAATGACGCAGCAAGTGTTGCGTCTCTTCGAAGGATCGCAGTTGTTGTTGGGCGGTTGCGCCTCTTCTCCAGCCCTCTTTTCACATTTTTCGGAATATTTCCGTGATTTATTTCCAAATCCGTGTCATTCCTAAACTCTTTCATATGTTTAGTACAAATAGAGGCCTCCGACCTCCATATTTGGCACGCGAGTGTTCCGCCTCTTCTCTCTCTCTCTCTATCTCTTTGCATTCTAAATCGCGCCATTGCTTTCGACGCCTACGTGCTTGATCAATCGACCACGTAAGCTCAAATTATTCTGAGTCCCAATCACGTTCCATAGACCGACCAATTTGACCAACTCCACCGTTAGTCAACTTATTTAATTTACTAAATCCTCTAACGAGGGCAACTTTCCATGCATATTCGAGTCGAGCAATCACTAAAACGATAACTTTAGTCAATCTCGTTTCGTCAAACATGTAAGTCTGAGGGTGTAAATCCCATTTTTTTTATTGTACTTTTATTTCGTATCAATTAATGTAGATCTATATCAAGAGCACGTTCGAAAACCGATTTAAAATCCGTCTTTTAAAACCGTTCTTACGAAACAGCAGAGGTCAGACGTCGAGAATAAACGCGGTAGCAGCTGCGCCTCTTCGAAGGATCGCAACTTTGTTGCGCCTCTTCCAGAGGCTGCTTGCTGCTCCTGCTCTTCTTCTTCTTCTTCCTCGACTTCCTGCATATTTTCCTTTTTTCTCATCCTTTCATTTTTCTTTGTTTTCTTTGTTATCTCAGTATATAAATCACGTTTTAACGCTTTCCTTTTAATTACAATGCTTAATTCGTCCTTAATCCCGAGTAATTCAATACTTGCGGGTTTTCGCCGTTTTAATTCAAATCGAGTCTTCAGGGTTTCGACTTGTTCATGTCGAGGTTCTAGAATCCTAGTTTGATATATAAGTTTTCTTCCGAGTCTTATTTGTCCAGTTCCGTCTTAATCTAACCTCAAGTTTCACTTCTTTTTGTATTTCCGACACGAGTTCGTCGTATAATCATAATTATGTAAACCGCTGTAATTTCTCGTTTTAATTCATTTTATGACTTGCCCAGATACATGTAATCGGTTAAAATACTTCAATTTGAGTCTAATATCGATAATTCGTCTTAAATATACCAATGAACGATAACAGTGTTGCGATTTTGACTTCACAGCCAGAACCCAGCTCAAGAACAGACGCATAAAGTGTTGCGCCTCTTCCAGAGGACGCAGCAGATGTTACGCCTAATCTAGGTTGGTCTTTGTCCCCGAACTCTTTCTCGCCTTGACGTAGCTCCTAATTACGGTTTAAATTAACTATTAGTCTTATTATCACCTCTAATCTGACATATTTTCACGTTTTTAATTCTAATTTTTATTCCTTTTATTTTCTTCTTCGAAATCCCTTCTTTGAGCGTGCTTTTGACGTAAATCAAATAAACCTTGTAATTTTAATTATTATTGTAATTCATTTATTCGTAATTATTATTATATGATTTAATTGTATGGCGACCAAATTGCTTGCTAAAACACGTGTTAACCGACATGGTCTAATTTCACATGCTAGGATTAATCAATGCTTGTTGCATTGCATGCATTACATCGACAACATATCAAATATGAACAACTTCTCTAGTCATTAGTAGAGGCCGCTATCGAGGCGAGCGGGATTAGGTGTTCGAATTAAAGAGCTTCCTAATACGTACCCTCACCCCTTATTCAGTTATCTCTGAACATCCCTCTCCATTGGCATCTCGAGAGTCATTCTAAACATAGAATGCTAAGGGTAACGAGTTCTTAGTGTTCATGTCATTACTTTGTGTCTTGACATGGCACGAGGTATTCGAACGGTTTCCAATTTCTCCACAATAAATTGGTGGCGACTCCACAAATGCAGGCTTATTCAACCTTTCACCGGTTTCAATGCCTCACAAATCGGTAACGGTCCATGACGTGTCTCGGCCTCGCGTCGGAGTTCCGTGGGAGAAGTGCCGCCGCCTCAAACCCGAGACAACACGCGGGTGCGCGCGGTGCGGGTGGCCCATGTCCACAAGGTGGTGGTTGGCTTGGAAAGGAGTTTGTACTTTTATTTGTCGTGGAATAGTTTAATTTAGGTTTTTTTTTCTTTTTTTTTTCTCCAGTTTTTTTTTTGAAGGAAAAGATTAATTCATTAATAGAACGTCAAACGGCACTTAAAAAAGATAGGTATAATCGAAAACAATTCTAATAGAAACCAAAGCACAAATTTCTCCTGTAAAATTACGGATCTCAAAACATGATATGACAATTCGGCTCGTCCTTGTATCGGTTTCTTCATGTAGCTTTTAAGGGGATCCTTCGTTTGATTCATTGATGGAGAAAATTTACCTTCTAATGGCACTCTAGATCGCTGACGAATAACACATATCCATTGTAGAGTCGTATGACGAATCATCAACAAATCGCTCTTATCTATAATTCCAATAATAATACTAAACCCTAGAAAGATAAGGACTGAAAAAACTCCGAAAATAGAGACGGAAAAACTGATCTCAACAAAAAGGGAGGCTTTTATTAATTAATTCATAATATTTCATACTAGTAATTGATAAATGAAACTATTTGAGGGGCTTACCATCGATCAATGGTCGATGGAAGCCCCATATTTGGTTGATGGAAACTAGGGTTTTTTTAGAGAGAAGGAAGAGAGATTTTTTTTCTCCAATTTTGTTTAACAATAATTAAGCCATGTTATTTTATTATTTTTTATTTTTTATTTTTTTTATTATTCATTGTTTTTTTCTCAATTATCATTCGACTTTGAGAAGGCTCTCTCTCTATCAATTTAGAGAGGGAAATCCTCTCAAAACTCGAAAGTAAAAAAAAATCCCAGAAACAAGAAATGGGTGTAGAAGCCCCTCCTCAAGCTCTTCTTCATCTCTTTTCTTTAAGCTCCATTCTTCATAGTCGTTTTTCTTCTTCTAGATTAACTGATTAAGTAGATCTTGGTCTATTATCAAGTCTTGTTTTGGAAAAAAAATTAGCCATTTTGATTTTATCCTTTTTAAAGATGAGACTTTTAATTTGCTCTCCATTCTAGCCTAGGAGACCATTTTTAAGTCTTACTCCCTCCGATCCAGACAGATGTAGACATAAACAAAAAGTGGTTATTTAAGAAAATGCAGAAAAGTGAGGGATAAAGTAGGAAATATTGATTGGGGCCACGTGAGTTTAGGTGGATTAAATAAGTAGTTGGTGAGTGGGTGAGTGGATGATAAAATAGTAAATAGGTAGTCGATGTAAGGGTAATTTAGTTATTTTTCATGCCAAATATGGTATGTTACCATTGGTGTGGTCATCCATTTTAGGTAAGTGTTACCATCTGTCTGGATCGGAGGGAGTATATCTTAGATAAGGAAGGGTTAAATCAAGGATTTAATAGCAATTTTAATAGAGTTAAATTCATAAATTGATCAGATCACTGTTTTTGCGACCGTTAATCGACTGAGCTTCATTCCCGCGCATCTTGCTTTTGTAGTCAGCCGAAAGTAATTAATCGGCTGGAAAACGATTTTTCTGACCAAATTAAAGCCGGTCGGAATAACGGTCAGAAACGAGCTAGTATTTCTAGTATGTTGTTTGATTGTATAATTTTGCTGTGAATTATGATCGTATATCATTGTTTTCTCATTGAAAAATGAAGGGAGAATGAAGGGCTTCGCCTCCTGCTTATGAATGAGATCCCTTTTGTCTTTCACTCTTAACACAAGTGGAAGCTAGGGACATTTTAATGGTTGGCTGAATGTTTTGACATATTCAATGCTAATAGAATTATTTGCTTTAGTCTTTTTTAATTTGGTTTTTTTATTTCTTTTGGGCATTGGGTTTTTGTTTTTTAGACTTTCTTTATAAAGTCTTCTTTTTGCCCTCTTTTTTCCAAGTCTTATTGTGATCTTCTTGGTATATTGAATGTCTTTTACTTTCGTGTACCGTTTCACATCCGCGAGGATGGTATATGTTGATTTCGATTAACCTAATTTCTTTACCTTATCAAAAAAAAATAATTAGTTGGTGGTGAGCCGAAATCCGATTTTTTTTACCGGAGCAGATGTTGTTGGTGTTAAGAAGGGGGATGAGGGAAGGAAGAAAAAATAATCAATTGGGATAAAGGAAAAAAATGACAAGGGTAAAAATGTAAAATGCGTATGTGAAAAAGTAAAATTTCTAAAATAAAGGTTAAATTACGGTTGTTTTATAGTGATAAAGTTAATGGAGATTTGAAGCAGGTCATTATGGAAAATAAGTAAGAAGTTTAGGGGTACACCGTACACCATAGAATTTCAAAAATATAGGGTACAACATATAAAACCGAAAAACACAGCGGTACACCTTAGAATATCCCTATAAAATATAAATACCAAATTGTTGTGAAATAAAGACAAGAGAATTGTAGAGAGAAGTTAGAGAGAATAGAAGAGAGACTGAACCTCCTTCTTATTCCATTATGAAGGGTATATATATACAATACAATGAGAGAAGGTTTTCACAAGACAATATATCCTAGAGTATTCTAAGATATGGATATCCATATAATAATATTTCATAACACTCCCCCTTCACTACTACAAATCCAGGCTATAACAACGCCCCTTTAACAACGATTATTCACGAAAATCACAATAGACGTTGTAGAATGTATGGCGCGAATTTTACTAAACTTAATTACAACGGGTATGGTTATAAAAACCGTTGTTATTAGTTTTAACAACGGGTAACACATGAGGAACCGTTGTTAATAATTTGGTGCAAAATTGGCGCAAAGTTAGTGAAAAGTAATCACAACGGTTACGTTTGTAACCCGTTGTTAAAACATATTTGACAACGGGTGTTTTTTTACAACCGTTGTTAAAACATATTTGACAACGGTTGTTGATTTACAATCGTTGTTAAAACATATTTGACAACGGTTGTTGTTAAATAACCGTTGTCAATACCTTGCATACTATAAACCACACAAACACAAGTCTGCTGCAGCCACAAAACACAAACATTAATACACAAACACAAACACAGCAGACAAACACAAACACAAAACATACACTTTCTCATCGTCTCTTTCTCTCTCTTTCTCATCGTCGCTTTATCTTCTCGCCGTCACTGTTGATTTCATCGTCTCTTACGTTCTGTAATTATCAGGTAAATCTCGTCGTCACTGTTAGTTTCATCGTCATTATTTTCTTTTTCTAATTATTTCATTTGCATGTATGTGTTTTTATCGACCATTATGTTATTTGTTTAAGTATTGTTCGCATAATTAGTTAGCAAAACAAAGAAGAAGCAAGATGAAGAAGCATGCTGAAGAAGCAAGATAAACATAATTAATATATATATATATATATATATAAATTAAAAAAAATTACATTAATAAAAATGCAATTCTTATATTTTCATAGAGGATCTTATTCTCCTCTATCATATCCGTCCTCTCCTCCTTGGCTATTTGGAGGTTCCGTTCAGCAGTTGTTATATCGTCATATAGCTGCAACTGCTGCTGCTCCGTCAAGCCATCTTCTTTGGCGTCCTTCAGTACGGATCGAGCATCCGCAAGGTAGCTCTTGAAACTTTCCTCAATATAGAGCAATCGGCGGATGAAACTGTTGTTGTTCTCGATCATAGTAAGATTCTTAAGGATGATATCATTCATTTTGTTGGAGTTTGGAGTTTGTTTTGAAAGATTAAGTAGGGTTAATTTATTTGGAGTTTGTTTTAGCAGTTAGGGTTTGGAGATGTATATATTGAGATAATGGAAATGTTAGTTGAGATAATGCAATGTATTTATACTAAGCAATGTGTTGGTTGAGTTGTTTTTTAATTAATATATATGTTAGGAAGTTGTGTCATAATCATCATTTCTCTCAATAATGCTGCTTCAAATCTTATTACTAACCCTTCTCATTCCATATTGTCCGTTCATATGCACAGTGATGGCAGTAATAATGCATGCATCGGAATTATAACGGGCCGTAATTATGCATGCATCTAGTAACATCTAATTTAATTTTTTTTTATTTTTTTAAGAACAAACAACAACGGTTATTTTAAACAACCCGTTGTCTTTAGTTATAACAACGGTTTTGTATATTACAACCCGTTGTTATAACTTTCCCCCCAAAATTGAGACACACTTTCCACAACGGGTTTTTATACTTAAAACTGTTGTTAAAACCTTTTACAACGGTTTCCTTAAGAAAACCAACCGTTGTTAAAACCTTTTACAACGGACGCTTTAACAACGTCCGCTTTTTTACATAACAACGGTTTTTGACCGTTGTTATAGCCTGTATTTGTAGTAGTGCTTGGATGTCCATTACTGAAGAAGATGTCTTGTTAAAAACCTTACTAAAAAAATCTCATGGGAAAAACGCTAGAAAGGAAAAAAAGTACAATAATCTTCAAACACGCATAATAATAGCCGCCTCGTTAAAACCTTTCCGTGGAAAACCCAGTGGGACAAAACCCTAGATAAGGAAAAAGAGTACAGCGCGTGCTACTCCCCCCCGATGAATACATAACTTGATGTATATTGTAATGACCATGATTTGACATAACTTTTCGATTGTTGAAATATAATTCATCTTCGTGATAACTTGATATTTTCAATTAGTAGAAATTCTTGATAACTTCAATCATCATACTTCATCGGAACACATAATCTGGATATGATCATTTCATAATAACTCTTGAATCTTCATTTTAATTAATACCTCCATAATTTTTTATAGAGTTTCTCCTCAATATAGGACATAGCCTTATATATCCAAAATAATTGTCATTGCAACAATAATGACAATCATGACAATAGCGTAATAATGCGCTTATAATGCTACCTCGTTAAAAACCTTGCTAGGAAAAACCCGTTGGGACAAAAACCTAGTCGAAGGGAAAAAGAGTGTAGCCATCATTCGTTAATTCCTTGTATTAAGGAGAATCAATCCGATAATTATTGAATAAATCATCCAATTCTTTTGAGCTATTTTCTTTGCTAAACCACATATGTATGGATTGACATTCTCATTGTAGATTTTGACTACATTATTTTCCAATCGTTATGGTACTTCTGGACCATAAACTAATTTCACATGTTTAGCATGAAGCTCATTTAAATCATTATTCTCATACGCTCAAACTTCTGGTTGAGACAATAATAATTTCCAAATAAACTCTATAGGAGTTGTGATGTTCCATTTTGGAACTAATCACGATATCTTTCAATCGTATAGTAGAGGTTTATATATCATGAGTTTTCAATAACTCAATTGATCAACCATTAACAATTGATGATCATGTATAAGAGGCTCCTACATGGAGCTATTCTCATAGGAGTAAAATATATTTCTCCTTTCCATCATTATCCATTCAAAATTATATATTATTAAATATGTTATGTGCATGCATATGATATGAAACTAAGTTCTAAATAACATATTCTAATAACAATGCAATAATAATATATATATTAAAACTAAGATGCAATGATGAACTTACTCTCTATATGCACATGATGATGACTCAAAATGCAAACTGATTAGTTCTCTACCCATTCATAATTTGGCTTGACTTCAGGTCAATACCTGGATTTCTAGTCCATGAGCTCATTTATAATCATTGATTATATGTCGACAACCAAAATGGACTTAATTAAATTTACGATCCCCATTATAAAGTCCATAAAATATCGCGCGCAAATGTATGTAGGTTCCATAAATAGATCGATATAATTTCATCACTTCTTGATGATATCAGTATTGTTTAATGATATCTGAATCTGAATATGTATGTGGTACCATTATATTCATTTAAGCCATCTATTATCCTTCAGATATCGTGTCACTTCAGGGACACTTCAAATATAGCAATTATATGTCATACTAACTGCTTAAACTTGCTATTTCACATTCATTGGAACCGTCAATTCATATTGATTTTTATTATAATACACTTCAAGTGTATATACTTGTGTTAATCTGGTAAAACATATGGTTATAACAAATTCAAAAACCTCTACTCAATGAATTTAACGTATAACCTTCTGAATTTTTGGTTCAGTATGGGACTAATTTTGTTTTTACCAGCTTCAACTCACTTTTCTCCCCCTAAGGTGGTAAAAACTATAACCAATGTATAGTCTAAATATTTATCATAACCACCTTAGATCTCAATTTCTCATATTATCGATGAGAATTTATAAGGGCATATTTGTACTATAACAGATATTTCTGGAAGAAATGTGTAATGCAGTTGGATTTTTAATGTGCTGATTTACAATGCCCAATTTAAAAGATCAACAATTTTATATAAAAATCTGAATGTGATTTTTAATCACGGGAACTACTCCGAAAAATCATTATGTGATTACACTCAATATAATGTCAATCCATACACGAACATTTAAGTTCTTTATTCAATATCGAGTAGTGTTTAGATCTCCAACATCATACATACTCAATCTCAGTGTAGTGTCTTGCCTTTAATAAAATTTCTACACGAGAGAATTTCAGCACTTATCTTTTCTTGAAGATAAACTCAAGGTTTATCAAAACGGGTATAGTAAGAACCCGGATGGCTTTAATTTGTCACATCTGAATTATTTCATGTCAACTTTCTTAGTTTGCCAAAAATACACGGCAAACTTTAATCAAAATTGGATGTATATATCTCAATAATTTCACTTATCACATGCCATATTTTTGTTGACTATATTCATCACGCTAATCTTATGGTTAGTAATACTTTATCCAACCGGACAAATGATGTGACATATGACACAATATGTGTCTCATATATGTAGGCAAGACTCGTCAATATTCCAATAAGGAATATATTACTCTTTGAGTATTTTCATATGACCTTTCATGAAATATTCACTTTCATGAGATATTTTCATTTCTTTCAATGAACAAATTTGGCTCAATAAGGCCACATCATTAAGCTCAATTAAGGCTTCTTTACTTGACTCATCAAATGCCATATTATTAGGCTCAATTAAGGCCGCAATGTTAGGCTTATCATAACGCCATATTCTCGATCTCTGTTACAGACAGAGTCTTTATGAGATGTCACATTCACTTCAAGGAATGGATCAAATTTTATATCTCATTATATTGTTCAACTTCAGGTGAACAAGAATAAATTCGCAAATAAATTTGCCTTTCATAAAGACCGCTTTAAACTCAACAACGGTTCATATACTCATCGACGTGGACTTCTGGCCACTAGCATTTACACGTGGACTTCTGGCCACTTACATTTATACAATATGAATATATTGTACTGATGAGACGGTGTTAAATTATTACACACCTTTTCACTTTGAATTTCAGGCCAAAGTTATAATGTGGACATATCTCTCATCTTTGTAAAATAAATCTGTTGGAACTTCAGGTCCAAGTATTATATGATATGTCTTTTTCCAAATTTTATTAACCATGTATATGAAACATCGAAAAGTACATAACATAAACGAAGTATCATTCAATTAAACTTCTAAACAAATTCTACCACAAAATTGTTCTTATGGGTACTGCAATTATGTTTTAAATTTTTCATAATTTAAGTACTTGAGTCATGTATAAAAAATTGAAAATAGGCGCTAATTCATACCCAAAGTATCTCAATGCATGTTCCTTTTATTAACATAAAATTTTACGAGCTATAACCACTAGATTGGTGCTTATAACCGGTTATGGTCTGAAGTTATCTCAATTAAAGAGTACAAGTAGCAAAATAATATTCTACTTCTTATAATATGAGAAACACAAGAAAAAACATGTTATACTCAGTTTAATGATTGTTACCATATACACTAGCAATATAAGATCAAACTCTATTTGCCCACTAACTAAATATGATTATCACCATAATAACCCAATTATATACAAGATACGAATGAACACTATATCTTAGGAAAATAAGTTACGGAGTTCCTTTAATCACAAATATGCAAGATTTGGACAGACTCACAAACATTGACTTCGTTCTACGTTAAACAAATAGACAAATTTATTGAATTTGTTTTAATTTTAAACATGATCTTCGGACACAATAATCAAGAGTCAAGACAACAAAATTACGAAAACCAGAATTTCATGAAACAACCCAATTACCCAACTAAGCAAGTCATGAAATATGAATCTCATCATAAACGATTGGTGTAACCACACAATTAAATTAGAAAATTAATATTATAAAAAAAAAACAGTGTAAGGATATTTTTGGTTACAATTAGATATGAGTCTCGTTATACCGCTATATTATGTGAGTTGTGGGGAGGAAACGTACCTGAATACCTTTTAATTAACGGAATAAAATAATCAGATCTGATATGAACCTCCATATTATCATATCTAATTAATTGTACGAGATAATAATAAATAAGTTATATCTGATGTATAAATAATAACGATCCTGTTAACAAATGCCCCCGGGGCTGTGGATACTATCCATATTAGCCGTATTACACTACTATTTACAGACAAACATTAAGAGGTAAGGATATTTATTTGACACAATAATCACTTGTATGCAATTTTATTTCCTTTCACCCATGAATCCTCTTTATCCCCCATTCCCGCCAAACAACACCTCCAGGCATACCTCCCAACCATCATCCGCCACCACCAAAGATTCACCGCTCTTATCACCGTTTTTTACGATCACCACATCCCATTGCTCTAGCGCGACGATGTAACACACATCCCTAACCACTCAAATTCCCCTTCAAATCTGAAGCCTACATCTCAATTCGCCGATTAAAAATACAACCGCAACCACTAAATACACCACCAATTAAATCAAATCGCCCTCCTTCAATACCTGGAAATTTTCCCAAAAAAGGGTTCAGGGTTCGACTTCACGGCACCGCTACCGCGGTGTCGTAAATTCGAACCCTAAACCCTTTTTCGGGTGACTCCGTCGGCTTCGCCACCGGATCTCGAACCAAAGACACCCTAGGAGGGGAGTAGTGAACCATTTTCGGAAATGGGGTTAAAAGAGGGTTATGGTGGTGGTTTGAGAGGGAGGTCGTCGGAGATAATGGTGTTTCAGTTCGAGATATTTGGTTGTTGAAGGAGGTGTGGGTTGAGTGTCGTTGAAGGAGATGACCATGGTCTATACTCTAGTTGTTGCAATTGCCGATAATCAAGGAACAGTGGGGTTTTTGATTAAACTCTTTTATCTTTTAGTATTATTTTATTATGTTTGTTTTCCTATGTTTTAGCTTAACGAACGCCCAGGGGGCTATGTTTATCATTTGCCAAATAATAATAAGGATTGTTAGAGACTCGTGTTGATAACGTGTTGTGAAATAAAAACAAGGGAATTGTAGAGAGAAGTTAGAGACAATAGAAGAGAGACCGAACCTACTTCTTATTCCATTATGAAGGGTATATATATACAATACAATGGGAGAAGGTTTTCACAAGACAATATATCCTAGAGTATTCTAAGATATGGATATCCATCTATCTATCTATATTAATAAAGGAAGCTTTTTTTAAGCGATTACGGAGAGTCCAGCATTCGCGAAAGACTTTTGACCAATAATAATATAAAAAGTTTGGTAATTATTATAAATAATATAATATTATTTACGTATTGAAGAAAAGATAAAAGTAAAATTCTACTACCAAGTGCAATCAAACTCAAATTCTACTACAAACATAAGTGCAAACAAACTCTAAGACTCAAATTTGTGTATATATACCCCGTCCAAGATTGCTTGCCGATAGCCAATTTAATTTTTCAAGACTATTTTTCCTGTTATCTGATAGCTTCTTTTAAAACATTAAATTAAATGAATGTGTTATTACTTTATATGTAGTGATAGTTGTTATGAGTTTGTGTCCGTTATATTCGATGTGTTTGAATGTGTTTTTCATTTGATTTATCATTACTTGAATTTAATCGTCGCAAATTATTTGCAGGTTTAATGATAGTTTGATACGGTGATGATAGCTTTGGAATTGTGTATCAACTACTCCGTATGACTCAAGACTCGAGAGGCCGTGTTTGGGTGTACATACGAGTTTCCAGAAACTGGAAGAGATTGGAGTCTTAGCAGCATGTGCACTATGATCTTTTCCACTATCAGTTTTCGTAAGTGTACTAATGGTGGTTTTGTTCCATATTCATATGGAAAGCGCTAGGGCGCCACCGGGTGTTACCGAAACTCGGTAACACCATAATTAAAAATAAAGAAAAAATAAAATTTTTACAAGAATGTTTTATTTTACCGCCAAAATATGACGGGTACAAAGGTAATTTTGGGATTGAGATTATTGAAATTCTAACTGCAAGAAAATCCAATCTGGGGCCATGATGAACTGATCTCTTCTTCTTGATCAACTTGTTTCTCCTTCGTCACATATTTTCAATGGTTTTCATTCAAGCGAGTTTTTATTGTGCTTTCACGCAACTTCATTTCGGATTTAGTGATTTACGGAGTACAATTTTGGTCTTGATCTCCAACGAAAATTTATGGTGTTGTTGGTTCCGACATTCAACAATGACTGTCAATTTTTAGTACCTAGTTTATATAAGAAGGTTATGATAAATTTACCCAAATTACTGGCAACAACATAATCTGAATTTATCACACATTTTCGGCTGAATATGTTTAGTTTTTGAACTATCATACTCCATCATCATATGATGTATGCAATTTACTCGTATATATGGCTATATTTGCCAAGGAAAAAAGAAGTAGATTGATACCTTGCAAATTCTAACCATGGATGATTGGATGATGATGGAGTAATCAATAATCATAGGTGGTTACAAAATAAATGTGAATAAGTCCGTAAAAATCGTAGTTATTTCATAGATCTTTTGATTATAAGTTGCAACTTATTAAGTTATTGTTGAACTTCCTAAATTACCCCTTGTCACTTATTTGTTTGAAATTTAAAATTTAGAAGGGAAAAGTGAAAATATTGAAGTAATTTACCATTTTACCCCGGGTGTTACTCAAACTGGGCAACACCCGGTGTCGCCATCTCATTTTCATATTCATATTTGCAATTTGCAATAAGTCAGAAATAATTGGTTTCCACGTAAAATTGTAACCCTTGACACTTGGGTCAATTGAAATAGGGATGATCTACCTTAACCAAAGCTCTCGAATTCAATTACCTAGGATTCTGGGAATATAATTGTGTTAAAACTTAGGATGAAGATCTTTGTTGCCTAGCGTTCCTAAGGGCTATCACTGGAGAAATTTGATGGTGCAAACCGAAAAAAGGGACAAAAGGGATTTAATCTTTCTTATACTTCTCATATTCTCATATGTTGTAGTCGGTCTAACTTCTAGAAATAAGTCCTCACCAAGTTTCACTCATCCATCATTCATATTCATTATAGATTAAGACAAGTTATTATACGGACTTATCATAATTATTCACATACGTATTTTTTTTTTAGGAGTTAACCATAAGATAAGGGACTGCACTTTTATATTTTTTCTGTTAAGGACATCAATTTTTATTTTGTTCCATTAAGGACTTAGTGAATATTCCGTTATAGTTTCCGTTATCTTAGCATTTGTTCGTGGGGAAAAGCATGATTACGGAGCTTAAATTAATTGTTGTGCAAACTCCCTGTCGATCTGTCACGTCTACTTCTTTATCTTTTACGGAGCACCTCTTTCTCTTAATCTAATTCATCAAAATGGAGAACACTAATCCACGTAATTAGTATAGTATTTGCCTATTCTTTATCTTATAATTTGTTTTTATAAAATAGTTAGTCTTTTTTAAGACGGATATATGTATGATATATCCCACTTAATATATACTAAAACGGGTCAAGTATCATCACATTTGTACATATAACTATATAAGATGGATTTATTGTTTTCCCTATGCATTATGCTTTTGTCTTATTCATACTACTTGGCCCGTCTTAAATTTACGGATATACCAAACATAAATAAGAATTTGTTTTTATAAATATATCTAAGACGGTAATTAATTGGATTGTATATTTCAACATATATTTATAACTTTTCTTTCTAAAAGATTACACCGTAATATTGTGTGAAATATTTGTTATAAAAAATTTAAATAATTTATCTTTATGTATATTATTTACTAGTATGAATTTCGTGCATAAATGCACGGTATATATAGATCATTTACTTTATAATAGTGTTTTACTAGTTTGAATGCCCGTGCGTTGCAACATGGTAATTAACTTATTTATAATGCCAAAAAAAACGTTATAAGGGTTTAATGTTTACATTCTATGTCTAATGATTTGTTTACATATTATTAAAATATCTCTTTCAAAAAAAATAAAAGATTAATATATATGTGGGTTAACTCTTATTTATAATCATATAATCATCCCACCTTATACTAATCTTTCGATGTGGGACAATTCTACTATTTATAAGTAATATATTCACCAAACTTGGATTTTTTTCTGATGTGGGACAATTCTACTATTTATACCTAATATATATATTCATCAAACCTGCATTGTTTTTCAATGTGGGACAAATAACATACTTAGAATTACACCATCTTTTTTACACTTAGTTCGACATCTAACCAGATCTCGAATACCGAATACAGACAATTGTTACTCATTATATCTTATAGTTATATTTAAATTTAATAATATGATACTCTCCATTAATATTTGTATGTTGTTTTTCTTCAAAAAAAATTTAACATAATTTAGATACGGAAATTTCTCATGGTACCTCTTAATTTTGTCAGATTTTCTATGTTACCCCTACTTTTAAGAATCTCCCTATGGTACCCTTGAGGTTCCATTTTTTTGCCCATGGTACCCCCTAATATAAAGGTTGTTAAATGGACGTTAAGTTCGATGGCGTGACAATAAAATAACAATTAAAAAATAATACTCCCTTTATTGTTTTATTGGTACGGATATCTCTCTTTTAAATGAAAATTTAATTAACTATATCATTATAATATTGGAAATTTCTCATGGTAACCTCTTTGATAGATTACACATGCTACCATGAACGTTTGTTTTCTATTAATTTTTTTATGATAATTAAAATATGTGCAAATGATAGGAACCTATACTCTAATGATAGAATATTTTTTAACACAATTCTAATTATATTATTTAAACGTAGTATATTTACCACACCTACATTATTTTTCAATATGGGACATATAAAATCTATAGGTAGAAAATATAATGATATGAACTTTTAAAAGTTCTCCAAGACAATACTTAAGAGACTCAAAATATTTTGGGTTGATGCCTAAGTTCCAAGGATGCCTCATATTTATAATCATAGAATCATCCACCTTATGCTATATTTCGATGTGGGAAAATTCTATTTTTTATATGTAGTATATTTATCACACCTATATTATTTTTCAATGTGGGACATATAACATACTACGAAATACACCATCTTTAATATGTGCAAATTATATGAAATCTATATATATTCTAATGATAGCATTTCTTACCATGAATTTAATAATATTATTTTCATAATTTTTTTACCGACATTATTTTGCCAAATGAAATGTAAAAGTTTTTATATAAAAATTAGAAACATCACTTGATTATAAAATAAGAAATACAGAGTATATATTATAATAACTAAAAGATTTTCCAAAGATTAACTTAGGTTAGAAATCATTATTGTAGAGACTGTAATACAAAGAGCTCTCTCTGACAATACTTAAGAGAATCAAAAGATTTTGGGTTATGACTTCTATTTATAATCATAAGATCACCCTGCCTTATGGTAATCTTCCGATGTGGGACAATTCTAATATTTATACATAGTATATTCACCAGACTTACATTACTTCTCAATGTAGGGCAAATAACATACTAAGTACACCATTTTTTTGGCACCTACTTTGACATCAACCCGATTTAATAATGAGAAAATACAATACAATACAATCTACACTCTAATGATAACATTTTTTTGTCACAATCTAATTATATAATTTTCATACGATACTTTTTTGTCAAATGAAATATAAAGTTTTTATATCAAAATTATAAACATCACTTTAATATAATATAGAAAATGTATATATATGGGACAATTCTATTATTTATACATAATATATTCATCACACCTACATTATTTTTCAATGTGGGACATATAACATACTAAAACGTACATATCTTTTATATCAAAAAATTTTGGGTTAATACCTAAGTTTCAAGGATGCCTCCTATTTATATTTATAGAATCACCCTACCATATACTGTTATTTCAATGTGAGATACATAATTTAATTATTTAGACGTAGTATGTTTATCATGCCTACATTATTTTTCAATGTGAAAGATATAACATACCAAGAAATATATGTCTCTTCTTAAAAAAGCTACTATTGTATACATATTATTTTTCTTTGAAGGTAAAACCACTTAGTCTCGCTCATTAGATAGGGATCTCTACATCGTACATATAACAACTCATTAACGCTCTATTACTGCATTCAGAAGACAACCATTATTAAAATCTTCAGTTTTGTACTGTGTCAGAATACTACTATTAGTAAAACCTTTAGTTTTGTATTTTTTTTATTTTCTTGTTCATGTTCTTAACTCTTTTGTGGGTAGTTCCCTGCAACGATTTCCACTTTATTTTTCATATCATATCGTAGATAATGATAGAAAATCTTAAGAGCTCTTTAAACAATATTTATGAGACTCAAAACTTTTTGGGTGGATACATAAGTTCCAAATATGCTTCCTATTTATAATCATAGGATCACATCACCTTATACTAATCTTTCGATTTGGGACAATTCTACTATTTATATGTAGTATATTCACCCCTCATACTTATTTTCCAATGTGGGACAAAACATACTAAAAAGTACACAATTTTACGTATTAAGAAGTACACCATCTTTAATATGTGCAAATAATATGAAATCTATACTCTAATGATAACATTTTTTTCCACAAAGGTAATTATATTATTTTCATAATTTTTTTAATGATGTTTTTTTGCCAAATGAAATGTAAAAGTTTGATATAAAAATTGGAAATATCACTTGAATATAATTTAGGAAATATGCATATTATAATAATTAAAAGATTTTCCACTTTATTTTTTACATCAAAAATTATACTTTCCTAAATTGATTTTTGATGATGTGGACGTTCTCAGATCGCTCGAAAAAACTCTCTTTTATATATATACTAGATTTAATGCCCGTGCGATGCACGGGGCTAGATTTAATATCGTCTTATTTAAGCTTTATTTAACATTGACAATAAATTATATCGTGAGAAACAAAATTCAAGATGATTATTTTACAATTTTTTTTATTAGAATCATGATTTAATCTAAAAGAATTAATGTTTATGGTTGAGCCGGATCCTATCCTCAGATTTTGATTTGTATGCTGGTAGTTTTTCTGAAATAGTCATGTTTAGGCATACTAGTTGTTGCACCACGCCCTACCGGGCGCGGTGCCCCAATTTGGCAATACGAACTACGGAATTAATAGCGGCATATTATATCGGGCATGCCATGGATCATGCAGGCAGTTTGGATGGGAGGGTGGTTATAATATTAAGGCACCATGCCAAATGGTTCAAACCTTACTATTTGTAGTTAGATTTTTTAAACGTAGTCAAAATGAAGCTAACAACCCATGAAAATAGAAGGTGATACCAGTTTCACAACAACTAACAGGGAGCGAATACTATGACAGTATATTTTGACATTGTGAACAAGACGTCTTTACGGTAGCAACCATAACCTTAGTATAGTTGGATGATTCTTATTTATATAAGAGTGGAACACTGGCCACATTAAACTGTATGGTAGGAAAAGGCATGCCGTTGCCAGTGAACACATTAATGTTCATGAGCAGGGAGGTGTTCCAGTAAGTAAACTCACTTCCCGAGTTCCCGGTACACTCCAGTCGGCATTACAAAAGGTCATACAGCTTCCTCTATTACGGTACAACAAAATATAAACACTTCCCTCGCTTAATAGACTGGCTAAGGAAAAGCGTTTTGGCCGTGACAACGGCAAACCGCATAAAACTTATTGGCTACATAGTTGCATCACTATATAATTATATATACATAGTTTATGGCCTAACTGTAGATAATATTACTTAGGGGGTCTCAGCAGTGACCATTTCCTTGTTCCTAGGAGGTAGCTGAAGTTGCGGTGTACCTGGGAATGTGGCCACCTCCTGCAGGTTTTTGGTAGGGGTTGTAATTGTAGCAAGAGCTTCATTGTCTAGTGGGGCCTTTCTTTTTTTGGAGACCTTTACCGCTGTCCCCTCACATTGTTCTTGATCCTTTGTCTGTAGTAAAATTTGTTGGACAATGGCAGTCTGATCAGCGGTTGTGTAGTTGCTGTCTACATCCGTCTCTTCTGCAGTAACGCCAGCCACATTTAGTTCAACATAACCTGTAACGGAGGCAGCTTGACCTCCTTCGTCCTTAATAACAACTTGCTTAAAGGCCCACTGTAGGACATTGTTCCTTGATAGGGTAGTGCTGGGACCAAGTTCAACCATAATAGGGCGGCTACGAAGGAGCTCCTGGATAGCTTCAAAGGCCTGGGCATCGTCCTGCACATAAGGCATTCAGTTTTGAGACTCACCATTGGGTGAGCGTGTGTTGTGTTAATGACCCAACTTACAGTGTGTCTAATTCTGTATATGTCTGGTGCTGTAACTTGGAATAACTTTTGAACATGAGAGTTGAAAAATGTGATTGGCAAAGTCCCAGTCCCGTCAGAAAGTAAACAGTTGAAGGTGACCTTAGAGATTACATAGGTACACAAGTTATTACCAAAATGCATTTAAACTGTGTAATGCTAAATAGTGTGCGCATGAACGTTTACGCGTATACCTAGGCATAGAGGTGACAGTGCAGGGTGCACAGGCGGTAGTGGGGCAGATAAATGTCTGACCTTCTGGAACGTCGCACCCTCTTCCGCATCTGGAGCAGCCTATATAGGCATGGACCCTGTGGAGATCTACACCAGGAATAGTGGCTTTTATCCAATACCGTTCATCTTGCAATGTGGTGCTTGCCTAAATGATAGATAAAGTGTTGTCAGCTATCAGTGACAAAGGCGCAAAAATAAGCCATTACGGTACCAGTGCGAGCAATTACCCTTTTGGCTTTTAGTGCTGATAACTCTAGGTGGGTCTTCTGACCGCCGACCACTCTCACAGTGAGTATCCGTGATTGCATATTAGTAAGAAGAGATTGGTGGCTGGCCGCCCTGAAAATCATTTGGACGATGAAGAAATAAACGAATTAATGTTTGGTGGCATGGATCTCATTGTTTTTTGGTTAGTTTCAGTTAAGGTAATGACGTGGTAGAGGCTCCTGATTCTCACTATTCTGCCATTGCACGAGCCATTTCACCAGTAGGTGAGTGGATGAATGTCGTTGACATTGTAGTTGCCATTGAAAAGCCTGTGTATACGATGCTACTTATTGTTAACAACTTGTTCCTAGTATGCGCTTGATAGTTGGTTAAGTTACTAAGGTCACAATATTACCTTTGTGGGGTGACACTTTTAGTGCAGTGATGCCGACAATTTTGAATTGGCGTGGCCCAGTCCTGAGAAGAGTGCACTCATCTTCTGCCAGATCATTCCATGCAGAAATTATTAGGGGTTGTGGGTTGCTGCATTGTACATTTTAAATTAGTCACCAATAACCTGCCATTTTTTAAAATCAAAATGAAGGTGCACATGACAACAATTAGTATAGATATCAAAGATATTAGTGAGGCACAACCTGTGATCAGCCAGGATGATCTCGCGCACAGTGTATTCTCGATCTTGACTAGGGGTGTAAACGAGCCGATCTGATACCGAACTCACCTAGGCTCGGGCTCGGCTCGTATAAAAAAACGCAAGCTCGAGTTCGGCTCGTAGCTTGACGAGCCTCCAAAAGTAAGGCTCGAGCTCGGCTCAAATAAATTTGTTTGGGCTCGAGCTCGAGCTCGGGCTCTGTTACACTACCATTTTTTTTAATCTTTGCTAGTTAGTTTTAGATTTGAACTGACAATTAATTTACCTTAAATAGATGGATTTCTTTGAAATTGTTCTACTTAAATAGAGAAATTACATCCAGTAGACCAATACAAATAAAAGTACAAGGCATACAACTAATACTAAAAAAGATTCAGCATCCTTTATTCATTCCTTTCTACATATCCAGTATCTCGTTTGCAAGATTCAAACTTTCCAACAAAACTTCCCCTCTGCAACTTTGTATTATCGCAATCCCATATCAGTTTGCAACCAAAGACACCAAATCTAAAACAAAATTACAGAAACTCTAACATAGTTTTGTGCCTTTTTGTAATATAGTCCCGCCATAATTTTAGCATAAAAGATAACATATGACATTAAAAACATAAGTAAAAACAGTTAGAATGAGTACGACCTTACTAAAAAATAACCTCGTCAAGCTCTCTTCCTTTGTGACTAAAAAATACAGTTTGGTATGAGTGATGAATTGGAAAGGAATTATATAGGTAAAGAAACCGTGGAAATGAAGAGACAAAGTTTACTGCGAAAAATGATGAAAATTTGAATATAAATTGAAAATATGGGTAAAGGTGAACAAAATCAATGTGGAGTATATCACCGTTCCAACAGCCAATGGAAAATGGTCATGACTCTTAATTATGATGTGCGACCAAGTTATTGGTATGGACTTCGGTGGGTAAATCAGTGTAATTATGTCTTCAGAAATTACGCCTTCTACTTAATGATATTTTATTACTCCGTATGAAATGTTTACTCTTCACGGTATTATTAGACTATAACAAAAGTGATCTGAGCTCATCTCGAGCCAATCTCGAGCCGAACTCTAGTGAGCTCGGGCTCGGGCTCGGAATTTCAAAGTGAGGCTCGGGTTCGGCTCGGGTTCATATTTGACCGAGCTCGAGCCGAGCTTTGACCGAGCCGAGTTCGAGGGCTCTACGAGCTGGCTCTGTTCGTTTACACCCCTAATCTTGACCTACTATTACTTTGCGCGCGCCACCCTCAACAAACAGCACAACTCCCAAAACATCTGTCCATAATCAATCAAAGGTAAGTATGGAAAATGTTGGGAACAGCATAGAATGGTAAAGTGCTTTGTAAATGAGAATTGTGACGGTGACTTGACAATGCGCATGCCACTTTCCACATTATAAGGCATATTTACACCATAAATGTAAAAGACGAATCAAACTCTATAATGGTACGGTGGTTAAGCAGGTTTAAAAATGTGGAAAAAACTGGCTTATTCACTTATCTCTCTCCCTATAGAGTCTGTAAGGAAGGGGCATATAAGTATTTAGAAACATTAGATATTAGCGTTAATGTACCCAATGGAGTTGCAACCATGTTTGTTAACAAAAATTTGTAAATGATTAACTCGTATTTAGGAATGTGATGGTGGTTAAGCACTACAATTTCAGATCAAATTTACTAATTACAACACATTATTAACATGGTGAGAGCCTTCATTGAAAATTTTGGATGCAGTAAAGAACGATAAAGTGTTTTGTAAACGGGAATTGTAACCAAAGTATTGAGTGGCTTACCAAATTTCGCATTACGATCAGCAACTCTAGGTAGCTGAGCAAAGCATTGATAAGCTGGCTCGGGTGGGCCTGTTTCGGTATCAAGCGGGGTCACAACAGTTTGCCTGCCAAAGCCCATCTGGTAGTTCAAGTCTGATGGATTGTTCCTCCATTTAACTGCATAGACGGTGATTGGAGCATTTGAAATTTCATACATGCCATTGTATACGAGTGCGTCTTTGAACCCTTCAACTTGATCTCCAAACAGGGTGCCTTTCATTTTATTTCCCTGTGTAATTAAACGATTACATCAACATGTTTCCTGGAATTGCATGCATTCATAATTACCCAATAGGAACTGAGACAAATGGTAGCTTGTAATTATGTACCTGATCATCTTGAAGTAGTAGACCCTGAAACAATACGCCTGTAGCATTCGATACCCTAGCGCGGCCTTTGTCAATAACCTTAACTTTGACTTTGTAGTTCGTGCTGCTGATAGTGAGGTCATTCAAGAAAACGTTGTCTAGGCCCATACTGCAAGATTTTTACGAAGTAGTAAGGCTCATGAGAAAGAGATATTCGCGTAGCAAGATCTAAACAAGGCAAACTGCAATACAATACTACAGCTCTATAGGCAAACTACTAATAAGCCACCCCACCCAAAGCGTTGTTTATATTGCGTATCATAATCGACAAAGTTTATCTAACTTCACAAACATCTAACAACAATTATAACACGAGCAAACCAGAAACAAGTAAAACAGAAACAAGCAACCCATTGGTTTGGCAGTCAAAAATATGGGTGCAATTCATTCTATATTTATTGGACATTACACAGTTAGGAGCGGATAACGCCCTTGTCTAGATAAAAAAACACGACTCTTATTACATTTTTGAAACATATTTCAAAGGATATAGCCCATATATCAGTTGGCAGTTTTCCTATACTTGTATTACAAATTTCTGAATTAAAACGAAAGCAATTAAGGAGGTGTATAACATATTACAAATTTCTGAATTAAATGTTATGTACTTTCTCGCAATGCATATTATAAAGTGTTATCATATAGAAGATGCATATGTTTATAACTTTGGGAGGCACCATACCTTCTATTT